>NW_027327448.1:1800000-2100000 GCF_047675955.1 Chlorocebus sabaeus | reverse complement strand
ACAGAGCAGTTTCTCAGAAAGCTTCCTTCCAGTTTTGAACGGAAGATATTTCCTTTTTCACCATAGCCCTCTATGGGCTTCCAAATATCCCCTTGCCAATTCCACAAGAACAGCCTTAGCGAAAGGCTTCTTGAAGGGAAAGATGTAACTCTGTGAGATGAATTAACAGAACACAGAGCAGTTTCTCAGAAAGCTTCTTTCCAGTTTTGAACGGAAGTTATTTCCTTTTTCACCATAGCCCTCGATGGGCTTCCAAATATCCCTTTGCCAATTCCACAAGAACAGCCTTAGCGAAAGACTTCTTGAAGGGAAAGATGTAACTCTGTGAGATGAATTAACAGAACACAGAGCAGTTTCTCAGAAAGCTTCTTTCCAGTTTTGAACGGAAGATATTTCCTTTTTCACCATAGCCCTCTATGGGCTTCCAAATATCCCTTTGCCAATTCCACAAGAACATGCTTAGCGAAAGGCTTCTTGAAGGGAAACATGTAACTCTGTGAGACGAATTAACAGAACACAGAGCTGTTTCTCAGAAAGCTTCTTTCCAGTTTTGAACGGAAGATATTTCCTTTTTCACCATAGCCCTCTATGGGCTTCCAAATATCCTTTGCCAATTCCACAAGAACAGCCTTAGCGAAAGGCTTCTTGAAGGGAAAGATGTCACTCTGTGAGATGAATTAACAGAACACAGAGCAGTTTCTCAGAAAGCTTCTCTCCAGTTTTGAACGGAAGATATTTCCTTTTTCACCATAGCCCTCTATGGACTTCCAAATATCCCTTAGCCAATTCCACAAGAACAGCCTTAGCGAAAGGCTTCTTGAAGGGAAAGATGTAACTCTGTGAGACGAATTAACAGAACACAGAGCAGTTTCTCAGAAAGCTTCTTTCCAGTTTTGAACGGAAGATATTTCTTTTTTCACAATAGCCCTCTATGGGCTTCCAAATATCCCTTTGCCAATTCCACAAGAACAGCCTTAACGAAAGGCTTCTTGAAGGGAAAGATGTAACTCTGTGTGATGAATTAACAGAACACAGAGCAGTTTCTCAGAAAGCTTCTTTCCAGTTTTGAACGGAAGATATACCTTTTTCACCATAGCCCTCTATGGGCTTCCAAATATCCCTTTGCCAATTCCAAAAGAACAGCCTTAGTGAACGGCTTCTTGAAGGGAAAGATGTAACACTGTGAGATGAATTAACAGAACACAGAGCAGTTTCTCAGAAAGCTTTTTCCAGTTTTGAAGGGAAGATATTTCCTTTTTCACCATAGCCCTCTATGGGCTTCCAAATATCCCTTTGCCAATTCCACAAGAACAGCCTTAGCAAAAGGCTTCTTGAAGGGAAAGATGTAACTCTGTGAGATGAATTAAGAGAACACAGAGCAGTTTCTCAGAAAGCTTCTTTCCAGTTTTCAACGGAAGATATTTCCTTTTTCACCATAGCCCTCTATGGGCTTCCAAATATCCCTTTGCCAATTCCACAAGAACAGCCTTAGCGAAAGGCTTCTTGAAGGGAAAGATGTAACTCTGTGAGATGAATTAACAGAACACAGAGCAGTTTCTCAGAAAGCTTCTTTCCAATTTTGAACGGAAGATATTTCCTTTTTCACCATAGCCCTCTAAGGGCTTCCAAATATCCCTTTGCCAATTCCACAAGAACAGCCTTAGCGAAAGGCTTCTTGAAGGGAAAGATGTAACTCTGTGAGATGAATTAACAGAACACAGAGCAGTTTCTCAGAAAGCTTGTTTCCAGTTTTGAACGGAAGATATTTCCTTTTTCACCATAGCCCTCTATGGGCTTCCAAATATCCCTTTGCCAATTCCACAAGAACAGCCTTAGCGAAAGGCTTCTTGAAGGGAAAGATGTAACTCTGTGAGATGAATTAACAGAACACAGAGCAGTTTCTCAGAAAGCTTCTTTCCAGTTTTGAACGGAAGATATTTCCTTTTTCACCATAGCCCTCTATGGGCTTCCAAATATCCCTTTGCCAATTCCACAAGAACAGCCTTAGCGAAAGGCTTCTTGAAGGGAAAGAGGTAACTCTGTGAGATGAATTAACAGAACACAGAGCAGTTTCTCAGAAAGCTTATTTCCAGTTTTGAACGGAAGATATTTCCTTTTTCACCATAGCCCTCTATGGGCTTCCAAATATCCCTTTGCCAATTCCACAAGAACAGCCTTAGCGAAAGGCTTCTTGAAGGGAAAGATGTAACTCTGTGAGATGAATGAACAGAACACAGAGCAGTTTCTCAGAAAGCTTCTTTCCAGTTTTGAACGGAAGATATTTCCTTTTTCACCATAGCCCTCTATGGGCTTCCAAATATCCCTTTGCCAATTCCACAAGAGCAGCCTTAGCGAAAGGCTTCTTGAAGGGAAAGATGTAACTCTGTGAGATGAATTAACAGAACACAGAGCAGTTTCTCAGAAAATTCTTTCCAGTTTTGAACGGAAGATATTTCCTTTTTCACCATAGCCCTCAAGGGGCTTCCAAATATCCCTTTGCCAATTCCACAAGAACAGCCTTAGTGAAAGGCTTCTTGAAGGGAAAGATGTAACTCTGTGAGATGAATTAACAGAACACAGAGCAGTTTCTCAGAAAGCTTCTTTCCAGTTTTGCACGGAAGATATTTCCTTTTTCACCATAGCCCTCTATGGGCTTCCAAATATCCCTTTGCCAATTCCACAAGAACAGCCTTAGCGAAAGGCTTCTTGAAGGGAAAGATGTAACTCTGTGAGATGAATTAACAGAACACAGAGCAGTTTCTCAGAATGCTTCTTTCCAGTTTTGAACGGAAGATATTCCCTTTTTCACCATAGCCCTCTATGGGCTTCCAAATATCCCTTTGCCAATTCCACAAGAACAGCCTTAGCGAAAGGCTTCTTGAAGGGAAAGTGTAACTCTGTGAGATGAATTAACAGAACACAGAGCAGTTTCTCAGAAAGCTTATTTCCAGTTTTGAACGGAAGATATTTCCTTTTTCACCATAGCCCTCTATGGGCTTCCAAATATCCCTTTGCCAATTCCACAAGGACAGCCTTAGCGAAAGGCTTCTTGAAGGGAAAGATGTAACTCTGTGAGATGAATTAACAGAACACAGAGCAGTTTCTCAGAAAGCTTCTTTCCAGTTTTGAACGGAAGATATTTCCTTTTTCACCATAGCCCTCTATGGGCTTCCAAATATCCCTTTGCCAATTCCACAAGAACAGCCTTAGCGAACTTCTTCTTGAAGGGAAAGATATAACACTGTGAGATGAATTAACAGAACACAGAGCAGTTTCTCAGAAAGCTTTTTCCAGTTTTGAAGGGAAGATATTTCCTTTTTCACCATAGCCCTCTATGGGCTTCCAAATATCCCTTTGCCAATTCCACAAGAACAGCCTTAGCGAAAGGCTTCTTGAACGGAAAGATGTAACTCTGTGAGATGAATTAACAGAACACAGAGCAGTTTCTCAGAAAGCTTCTCTCCAGTTTTGAACGGAAGATATTTCCTTTTTCACCATAGCCCTCTAAGGGCTTCCAAATATCCCTTTGCCAATTCCACAAGAACAGCCTTAGCGAAAGTCTTCTTGAAGGGAAAGATGTAACACTGTGAGATGAATTAACAGAACACAGAGCAGTTTCTCAGAAAGCTTCTCTCCAGTTTTGAACGGAAGATATTTCCTTTTTCACCATAGCCCTCTAAGGGCTTCCAAATATCCCTTTGCCAATTCCACAAGAACAGCCTTAGCGAAAGGCTTTTGAAGGGAAAGATGTAACACTGTGAGATGAATTAACAGAACACAGAGCAGTTTCTCAGAAAGCTTCTTTCCAGTTTTGAACGGAATATATTTCCTGTTTCACCATAGCCCTCTATGGGCTTCCAAATATCCCTTTGCCAATTCCACAAGAAGAGCCTTAGCGAACTTCTTCTTGAAGGGAAAGATGTAACTCTGTGAGATGAATTAACAGAACACAGAGCAGTTTCTCAGAAAGCTTCTTTCCAGTTTTGAACGGAAGATATTTCCTTTTTCACCATAGCCCTCTATGGGCTTCCAAATATCCCTTTGCCAATTCCACAAGAACAGCCTTAGCGAAAGGCTTCTTGAAGGGAAAGATGTAACTCTGTGAGATGAATTAACAGAACACAGAGCAGTTTCTCAGAAAGCTTCTTTCCAGTTTTGAACGGAAGATATTTCCTTTTTCACCATAGCCCTCTATGGGCTTCCAAATATCCCTTTGCCAATTGCACAAGAACAGCCTTAGTGAAAGGCTTCTTGAAGGGATAGATGTAACTCTGTGAGATGAATTAACAGAACACAGAGCAGTTTCTCAGAAAGCTTGTTTCCAGTTTTGAAGGGAAGATATTTCCTTTTTCACCATAGCCCTCTATGGGCTTCCAAATATCCCTTTGCCAATTCCACAAGAACAGCCTTAGCGAACTTCTTCTTGAAGGGAAAGTTGTAACACTGTGAGATGAATTAACAGAACACAGAGCAGTTTCTCAGAAAGCTTTTTCCAGTTTTGAAGGGAAGATATTTCCTTTTTCACCATAGCCTTCTATGGGCTTCCAAATATCCCTTTGCCAATTCCACAAGAACAGCCTTAGCGAAAGTCTTCTTGAAGGGAAAGATGTAACTCTGTGAGGTGAATTAACAGAACACAGAGCAGTTTCTCAGAAAGCTTCTTTCCAGTTTTGAACGGAAGATATTTCCTTTTTCAACATAGCCCTCTATGGGCTTCCAAATATCCCTTTGCCAATTCCACAAGAACAGCCTTAGCGAAAGGCTTCTTGAAGGGAAAGATGTAACTCTGTGAGATGAATTAACAGAACACAGAGCAGTTTCTCAGAAAGCTTCTTTCCAGTTTTGAACGGAAGATATTTCCTTTTTCACCATAGCCCTCTATGGGCTTCCAAATATCCCTTTGCCAATTCCAGAAGAACAGCCTTAGCGAAAGGCTTCTTGAAGGGAAAGATGTAACTCTGTGAGATGAATGAACAGAACACAGAGCAGTTTCTCAGAAAGCTTCTTTCCAGTTTTGAACGGAAGATATTTCCTTTTTCACCATAGCCCTCTATGGGCTTCCAAATATCCCTTTGCCAATTCCACAAGAACAGCCTTAGCGAACTTCTTCTTGAAGGGAAAGTTGTAACACTGTGAGATGAATTAACAGAACACAGAGCAGTTTCTCAGAAAGCTTTTTCCAGTTTTGAAGGGAAGATATTTCCTTTTTCACCATAGCCTTCTATGGGCTTCCAAATATCCCTTTGCCAATTCCACAAGAACAGCCTTAGCGAAAGGCTTCTTGAAGGGAAAGATGTAACTCTGTGAGATGAATTAACAGAACACAGAGCAGTTTCTCAGAAAGCTTCTTTCCAGTTTTGAACGGAAGATATTTCCTTTTTCACCATAGCCCACTATGGGCTTCCAAATATCCCTATGCCAATTCCACAAGAACAGCCTTAGCGAAAGGCTTCTTGAAGGGAAAGATGTAACTCTGTGAGATGAATTAACAGAACACAGAGCATTTTCTCAGAAAGCTTCTTTCCAGTTTTGAACGGAAGATATTTCCTTTTTCACCATAGCCCTCTATGGGCTTCCAAATATCCCTTTGCCAATTCCACAAGAACAGCCTTAGCGAAAGGCTTCTTGAAGGGAAACATGTAACTCTGTGAGATGAATTAACAGAACACAGAGCAGTTTCTCAGAAAGCTTCTTTCCAGTTTTGAACGGAAGATATTTCCTTTTTCACCATAGCCCTCTAAGGGGTTCCAAATATCCCTTTGCCAATTCCACAAGAACAGCCTTAGCGAAAGGCTTCTTGAAGGGAAAGATGTAACTCTGTGAGATGAATTAACAGAACACAGAGCAGTTTCTCAGAAAGCTTCTTTCCAGTTTTGAACGGAAGATATTTCCTTTTTCACCATAGCCCTCTATGGGCTTCCAAATATCCCTTTGCCAATTCCACAAGAACAGCCTTTGCGAAAGGCTTCTTGAAGGGAAAGATGTAACTCTGTGAGATGAATTAACAGAACACAGAGCAGTTTCTCAGAAAGCTTATTTCCAGTTTCGAACGGAAGATATTCCCTTTTTCACCATAGCCCTCTATGGGCTTCCAAATATCCCTTTGTCAATTCCACAAGAACAGCATTAGCGAAAGGCTTCTTGAAGGGAAAGATGTAACTCTGTGAGATGAATTAACAGAACACAGAGCAGTTTCTCAGAAAGCTTCTTTCCAGTTTTGAACGGAAGATATTTCCTTTTTCACCATAGCCCTCTATGGGCTTCCAAATATCCCTTTGCCAATTGCACAAGAACAGCCTTAGCGAAAGGCTTCTTGATGGGATAGATGTAACTCTGTGAGATGAATTAACAGAACACAGAGCAGTTTCTCAGAAAGGTTCTTTCCAGTTTTGAAGGGAAGATATTTCCTTTTTCACCACAGCCCTCTATGGGCTTCCAAATATCCCTTTGCCAATTCCACAAGAACAGCCTTAGCGAAAGGCTTCTTGAAGGGAAAGATGTAACTCTGTGAGATGAATTAACAGAACACAGAGCAGTTTCTCAGAAAGCTTGTTTCCAGTTTTGAAGGGAAGATATTTCCTTTTTCACCATAGCCCTCTATGGGCTTCCAAATATCCCTTTGCCAATTCCACAAGAACAGCCTTAGCGAAAGGTTTCTTGAAGGGAAAGATGTAACTCTGTGAGATGAATTAACAGAACACAGAGCAGTTTCTCAGAAAGCTTCTTTCCAGTTTTGAACGGAAGGTATTTCCTTTTTCACCATAGCCCTCTATGGGCTTCCAAATATCCCTTTGCCAATTGCACAAGAACAGCCTTAGCGAAAGGCTTCTTGAAGGGAAAGATGTAACTCTGTGAGATGAATTAACAGAACACAGAGCAGTTTCTCAGAAAGCTTCTTTCCAGTTTTGAACGGAAGATATTTCCTTTTTCACCATAGCCCTCTATGGGCTTCCAAATATCCCTTTGCCAATTCCACAAGAACAGCCTTAGCGAAAGGCTTCTTGAAGGGAAAGATGTAACTCTGTGAGATGAATTAACAGAACACAGAGCAGTTTCTCAGAAAGCTTCTTTCCAGTTTTGAACGGAAGGTATTTCCTTTTTCACCATAGCCCTCTATGGGCTTCCAAATATCCCTTTGCCAATTGCACAAGAACAGCCTTAGTGAAAGGCTTCTTGAAGGGATAGATGTAACTCTGTGAGATTAATTAACAGAACACAGAGCAGTTTCTCAGAAAGCTTGTTTCCAGTTTTGAAGGGAAGATATTTCCTTTTTCACCATAGCCCTCTATGGGCTTCCAAATATCCCTTTGCCAATTCCACAAGAACAGCCTTAGCGAACTTCTTCTTGAAGGGAAAGTTGTAACACTGTGAGATGAATTAACAGAACACAGAGCAGTTTCTCAGAAAGCTTTTTCCAGTTTTGAAGGGAAGATATTTCCTTTTTCACCATAGCCTTCTATGGGCTTCCAAATATCCCTTTGCCAATTCCACAAGAACAGCCTTAGCGAAAGTCTTCTTGAAGGGAAAGATGTAACTCTGTGAGGTGAATTAACAGAACACAGAGCAGTTTCTCAGAAAGCTTCTTTCCAGTTTTGAACGGAAGATATTTCCTTTTTCAACATAGCCCTCTATGGGCTTCCAAATATCCCTTTGCCAATTCCACAAGAACAGCCTTAGCGAAAGGCTTCTTGAAGGGAAAGATGTAACTCTGTGAGATGAATTAACAGAACACAGAGCAGTTTCTCAGAAAGCTTCTTTCCAGTTTTGAACGGAAGATATTTCCTTTTTCACCATAGCCCTCTATGGGCTTCCAAATATCCCTTTGCCAATTCCACAAGAACAGCCTTAGCGAACTTCTTCTTGAAGGGAAAGATGTAACTCTGTGAGATGAATTAACAGAACACAGAGCAGTTTCTCAGAAAGCTTCTTTCCAGTTTTGAACGGAAGATATTTCCTTTTTCACCATAGCCCTCTATGGGCTTCCAAATATCCCTTTGCCAATTCCACAAGAACAGCCTTAGCGAACTTCTTCTTGAAGGGAAAGTTGTAACACTGTGAGATGAATTAACAGAACACAGAGCAGTTTCTCAGAAAGCTTTTTCCAGTTTTGAAGGGAAGATATTTCCTTTTTCACCATAGCCTTCTATGGGCTTCCAAATATCCCTTTGCCAATTCCACAAGAACAGCCTTAGCGAAAGGCTTCTTGAAGGGAAAGATGTAACTCTGTGAGATGAATTAACAGAACACAGAGCAGTTTCTCAGAAAGCTTCTTTCCAGTTTTGAACGGAAGATATTTCCTTTTTCACCATAGCCCTCTATGGGCTTCCAAATACCCCTATGCCAATTCCACAAGAACAGCCTTAGCGAAAGGCTTCTTGAAGGGAAAGATGTAACTCTGTGAGATGAATTAACAGAACACAGAGCAGTTTCTCAGAAAGCTTCTTTCCAGTTTTGAACGGAAGATATTTCCTTTTTCACCATAGCCCTCTAAGGGCTTCCAAATATCCCTATGCCAATTCCACAAGAACAGCCTTAGCGAAAGGCTTCTTGAAGGGAAACATGTAACTCTGTGAGATGAATTAACAGAACACAGAGCAGTTTCTCAGAAAGCTTCTTTCCAGTTTTGAACGGAAGATATTTCCTTTTTCACCATAGCCCTCTATGGGGTTCCAAATATCCCTTTGCCAATTCCACAAGAACAGCCTTAGCGAAAGGCTTCTTGAAGGGAAAGATGTAACTCTGTGAGATGAATTAACAGAACACAGAGCAGTTTCTCAGA
Organism: Chlorocebus sabaeus; assembly: GCF_047675955.1. Lineage (NCBI taxonomy): Eukaryota > Metazoa > Chordata > Mammalia > Primates > Cercopithecidae > Chlorocebus > Chlorocebus sabaeus. Next base: position 2,091,221 of record NW_027327448.1, on the reverse strand, counting down.
AAGCTTCTTTCCAGTTTTGAACGGAAGATATTTCCTTTTTCACCATAGCCCTCTATGGGCTTCCAAATATCCCTTTGCCAATTCCACAAGAACAGCCTTTGCGAAAGGCTTCTTGAAGGGAAAGATGTAACTCTGTGAGATGAATTAACAGAACACAGAGCAGTTTCTCAGAAAGCTTATTTCCAGTTTCGAACGGAAGATATTCCCTTTTTCACCATAGCCCTCTATGGGCTTCCAAATATCCCTTTGTCAATTCCACAAGAACAGCATTAGCGAAAGGCTTCTTGAAGGGAAAGATGTAACTCTGTGAGATGAATTAACAGAACACAGAGCAGTTTCTCAGAAAGCTTCTTTCCAGTTTTGAACGGAAGATATTTCCTTTTTCACCATAGCCCTCTATGGGCTTCCAAATATCCCTTTGCCAATTCCACAAGAACAGCCTTAGCGAAAGGCTTCTTGAAGGGAAAGATGTAACTCTGTGAGATGAATTAACAGAACACAGAGCAGTTTCTCAGAAAGCTTCTTTCCAGTTTTGAACGGAAGATATTTCCTTTTTCACCATAGCCCTCTATGGGCTTCCAAATATCCCTTTGCCAATTGCACAAGAACAGCCTTAGCGAAAGGCTTCTTGATGGGATAGATGTAACTCTGTGAGATGAATTAACAGAACACAGAGCAGTTTCTCAGAAAGCTTCTTTCCAGTTTTGAAGGGAAGATATTTCCTTTTTCACCACAGCCCTCTATGGGCTTCCAAATATCCCTTTGCCAATTCCACAAGAACAGCCTTAGCGAAAGGCTTCTTGAAGGGAAAGATGTAACTCTGTGAGATGAATTAACAGAACACAGAGCAGTTTCTCAGAAAGCTTGTTTCCAGTTTTGAAGGGAAGATATTTCCTTTTTCACCATAGCCCTCTATGGGCTTCAAAATATCCCTTTGCCAATTCCACAAGAACAGCCTTAGCGAAAGGTTTCTTGAAGGGAAAGATGTAACTCTGTGAGATGAATTAACAGAACACAGAGCAGTTTCTCAGAAAGCTTCTTTCCAGTTTTGAACGGAAGATATTTCCTTTTTCACCATAGCCCTCTATGGGCTTCCAAATATCCCTTTGCCAATTGCACAAGAACAGCCTTAGCGAAAGGCTTCTTGAAAGGATAGATGTAACTCTGTGAGATGAATTAACAGAACACAGAGCAGTTTCTCAGAAAGCTTCTTTCCAGTTTTCAACGGAAGATATTTCCTTTTTCACCATAGCCCTCTATGGGCTTCCAAATATCCCTTTGCCAATTCCACAAGAACAGCCTTAGCGAAAGGCTTCTTGAAGGGAAAGATGTAACTCTGTGAGATGAATTAACAGAACACAGAGCAGTTTCTCAGAATGCTTCTTTCCAGTTTTGAACGGAAGATATTCCCTTTTTCACCATAGCCCTCTATGGGCTTCCAAATATCCCTTTGCCAATTCCACAAGAACAGCCTTAGCGAAAGGCTTCTTGAAGGGAAAGATGTAACTCTGTGAGATGAATTAACAGAACACAGAGCAGTTTCTCAGAAAGCTTCTTTCCAGTTTTGAACGGAAGATATTTCCTTTTTCACCATAGCCCTCTATGGGCTTCCAAATATCCCTTTGCCAATTCCACAAGAACAGCCTTAGCGAAAGGCTTCTTGAAGGGAAAGATGTAACTCTGTGAGATGAATTAACAGAACACAGAGCAGTTTCTCAGAAAGCTTCTTTCCAGTTTTGAACGGAAGATATTTCCTTTTTCACCATAGCCCTCTATGGGCTTCCAAATATCCCTTTGCCAATTGCACAAGAACAGCCTTAGAGAAAGGCTTCTTGAAGGGATAGATGTAACTCTGTGAGATTAATTAACAGAACACAGAGCAGTTTCTCAGAAAGCTTGTTTCCAGTTTTGAAGGGAAGATATTTCCTTTTTCACCATAGCCCTCTATGGGCTTCCAAATATCCCTTTGCCAATTCCACAAGAACAGCCTTAGCGAACTTCTTCTTGAAGGGAAAGTTGTAACACTGTGAGATGAATTAACAGAACACAGAGCAGTTTCTCAGAAAGCTTTTTCCAGTTTTGAAGGGAAGATATTTCCTTTTTCACCATAGCCTTCTATGGGCTTCCAAATATCCCTTTGCCAATTCCACAAGAACAGCCTTAGCGAAAGTCTTCTTGAAGGGAAAGATGTAACTCTGTGAGGTGAATTAACAGAACACAGAGCAGTTTCTCAGAAAGCTTCTTTCCAGTTTTGAACGGAAGATATTTCCTTTTTCAACATAGCCCTCTATGGGCTTCCAAATATCCCTTTGCCAATTCCACAAGAACAGCCTTAGCGAAAGGCTTCTTGAAGGGAAAGATGTAACTCTGTGAGATGAATTAACAGAACACAGAGCAGTTTCTCAGAAAGCTTCTTTCCAGTTTTGAACGGAAGATATTTCCTTTTTCACCATAGCCCTCTATGGGCTTCCAAATATCCCTTTGCCAATTCCACAAGAACAGCCTTAGCGAACTTCTTCTTGAAGGGAAAGATGTAACTCTGTGAGATGAATTAACAGAACACAGAGCAGTTTCTCAGAAAGCTTCTTTCCAGTTTTGAACGGAAGATATTTCCTTTTTCACCATAGCCCTCTATGGGCTTCCAAATATCCCTTTGCCAATTCCACAAGAACAGCCTTAGCGAACTTCTTCTTGAAGGGAAAGTTGTAACACTGTGAGATGAATTAACAGAACACAGAGCAGTTTCTCAGAAAGCTTTTTCCAGTTTTGAAGGGAAGATATTTCCTTTTTCACCATAGCCTTCTATGGGCTTCCAAATATCCCTTTGCCAATTCCACAAGAACAGCCTTAGCGAAAGGCTTCTTGAAGGGAAAGATGTAACTCTGTGAGATGAATTAACAGAACACAGAGCAGTTTCTCAGAAAGCTTCTTTCCAGTTTTGAACGGAAGATATTTCCTTTTTCACCATAGCCCTCTATGGGCTTCCAAATATCCCTTTGCCAATTGCACAAGAACAGCCTTAGCGAAAGGCTTCTTGAAGGGATAGATGTAACTCTGTGAGATTAATTAACAGAACACAGAGCAGTTTCTCAGAAAGCTTGTTTCCAGTTTTGAAGGGAAGATATTTCCTTTTTCACCATAGCCCTCTATGGGCTTCCAAATATCCCTTTGCCAATTCCACAAGAACAGCCTTAGCGAACTTCTTCTTGAAGGGAAAGTTGTAACACTGTGAGATGAATTAACAGAACACAGAGCAGTTTCTCAGAAAGCTTTTTCCAGTTTTGAAGGGAAGATATTTCCTTTTTCACCATAGCCTTCTATGGGCTTCCAAATATCCCTTTGCCAATTCCACAAGAACAGCCTTAGCGAAAGGCTTCTTGAAGGGAAAGATGTAACTCTGTGAGGTGAATTAACAGAACACAGAGCAGTTTCTCAGAAAGCTTCTTTCCAGTTTTGAACGGAAGATATTTCCTTTTTCAACATAGCCCTCTATGGGCTTCCAAATATCCCTTTGCCAATTCCACAAGAACAGCCTTAGCGAAAGGCTTCTTGAAGGGAAAGATGTAACTCTGTGAGATGAATTAACAGAACACAGAGCAGTTTCTCAGAAAGCTTCTTTCCAGTTTTGAACGGAAGATATTTCCTTTTTCACCATAGCCCTCTATGGGCTTCCAAATATCCCTTTGCCAATTCCACAAGAACAGCCTTAGCGAACTTCTTCTTGAAGGGAAAGATGTAACTCTGTGAGATGAATTAACAGAACACAGAGCAGTTTCTCAGAAAGCTTCTTTCCAGTTTTGAACGGAAGATATTTCCTTTTTCACCATAGCCCTCTATGGGCTTCCAAATATCCCTTTGCCAATTCCACAAGAACAGCCTTAGCGAACTTCTTCTTGAAGGGAAAGTTGTAACACTGTGAGATGAATTAACAGAACACAGAGCAGTTTCTCAGAAAGCTTTTTCCAGTTTTGAAGGGAAGATATTTCCTTTTTCACCATAGCCTTCTATGGGCTTCCAAATATCCCTTTGCCAATTCCACAAGAACAGCCTTAGCGAAAGGCTTCTTGAAGGGAAAGATGTAACTCTGTGAGATGAATTAACAGAACACAGAGCAGTTTCTCAGAAAGCTTCTTTCCAGTTTTGAACGGAAGATATTTCCTTTTTCACCATAGCCCTCTATGGGCTTCCAAATACCCCTATGCCAATTCCACAAGAACAGCCTTAGCGAAAGGCTTCTTGAAGGGAAAGATGTAACTCTGTGAGATGAATTAACAGAACACAGAGCAGTTTCTCAGAAAGCTTCTTTCCAGTTTTGAACGGAAGATATTTCCTTTTTCACCATAGCCCTCTATGGGCTTCCAAATATCCCTTTGCCAATTCCACAAGAACAGCCTTAGCGAAAGGCTTCTTGAAGGGAAAGATGTAACTCTGTGAGATGAATTAACAGAACACAGAGCAGTTTCTCAGAAAGCTTCTTTCCAGTTTTGAACGGAAGATATTTCCTTTTTCACCATAGCCCTCTATGGGCTTCCAAATATCCCTTTGCCAATTGCACAAGAACAGCCTTAGCGAAAGGCTTCTTGATGGGATAGATGTAACTCTGTGAGATGAATTAACAGAACACAGAGCAGTTTCTCAGAAAGCTTCTTTCCAGTTTTGAAGGGAAGATATTTCCTTTTTCACCACAGCCCTCTATGGGCTTCCAAATATCCCTTTGCCAATTCCACAAGAACAGCCTTAGCGAAAGGCTTCTTGAAGGGAAAGATGTAACTCTGTGAGATGAATTAACAGAACACAGAGCAGTTTCTCAGAAAGCTTGTTTCCAGTTTTGAAGGGAAGATATTTCCTTTTTCACCATAGCCCTCTATGGGCTTCAAAATATCCCTTTGCCAATTCCACAAGAACAGCCTTAGCGAAAGGTTTCTTGAAGGGAAAGATGTAACTCTGTGAGATGAATTAACAGAACACAGAGCAGTTTCTCAGAAAGCTTCTTTCCAGTTTTGAACGGAAGATATTTCCTTTTTCACCATAGCCCTCTATGGGCTTCCAAATATCCCTTTGCCAATTGCACAAGAACAGCCTTAGCGAAAGGCTTCTTGAAAGGATAGATGTAACTCTGTGAGATGAATTAACAGAACACAGAGCAGTTTCTCAGAAAGCTTCTTTCCAGTTTTCAACGGAAGATATTTCCTTTTTCACCATAGCCCTCTATGGGCTTCCAAATATCCCTTTGCCAATTCCACAAGAACAGCCTTAGCGAAAGGCTTCTTGAAGGGAAAGATGTAACTCTGTGAGATGAATTAACAGAACACAGAGCAGTTTCTCAGAATGCTTCTTTCCAGTTTTGAACGGAAGATATTCCCTTTTTCACCATAGCCCTCTATGGGCTTCCAAATATCCCTTTGCCAATTCCATAAGAACAGCCTTAGCGAAAGGCTTCTTGAAGGGAAAGATGTAACTCTGTGAGATGAATTAACAGAACACAGAGCAGTTTCTCAGAAAGCTTCTTTCCAGTTTTGAACGGAAGATATTTCCTTTTTCACCATAGCCCTCTATGGGCTTCCAAATATCCCTTTGCCAATTCCACAAGAACAGCCTTAGCGAAAGGCTTCTTGAAGGGAAAGATGTAACTCTGTGAGATGAATTAACAGAACACAGAGCAGTTTCTCAGAAAGCTTCTTTCCAGTTTTGAACGGAAGATATTTCCTTTTTCACCATAGCCCTCTATGGGCTTCCAAATATCCCTTTGCCAATTGCACAAGAACAGCCTTAGTGAAAGGCTTCTTGAAGGGATAGATGTAACTCTGTGAGATTAATTAACAGAACACAGAGCAGTTTCTCAGAAAGCTTGTTTCCAGTTTTGAAGGGAAGATATTTCCTTTTTCACCATAGCCCTCTATGGGCTTCCAAATATCCCTTTGCCAATTCCACAAGAACAGCCTTAGCGAACTTCTTCTTGAAGGGAAAGTTGTAACACTGTGAGATGAATTAACAGAACACAGAGCAGTTTCTCAGAAAGCTTTTTCCAGTTTTGAAGGGAAGATATTTCCTTTTTCACCATAGCCTTCTATGGGCTTCCAAATATCCCTTTGCCAATTCCACAAGAACAGCCTTAGCGAAAGTCTTCTTGAAGGGAAAGATGTAACTCTGTGAGGTGAATTAACAGAACACAGAGCAGTTTCTCAGAAAGCTTCTTTCCAGTTTTGAACGGAAGATATTTCCTTTTTCAACATAGCCCTCTATGGGCTTCCAAATATCCCTTTGCCAATTCCACAAGAACAGCCTTAGCGAAAGGCTTCTTGAAGGGAAAGATGTAACTCTGTGAGATGAATTAACAGAACACAGAGCAGTTTCTCAGAAAGCTTCTTTCCAGTTTTGAACGGAAGATATTTCCTTTTTCACCATAGCCCTCTATGGGCTTCCAAATATCCCTTTGCCAATTCCACAAGAACAGCCTTAGCGAACTTCTTCTTGAAGGGAAAGATGTAACTCTGTGAGATGAATTAACAGAACACAGAGCAGTTTCTCAGAAAGCTTCTTTCCAGTTTTGAACGGAAGATATTTCCTTTTTCACCATAGCCCTCTATGGGCTTCCAAATATCCCTTTGCCAATTCCACAAGAACAGCCTTAGCGAACTTCTTCTTGAAGGGAAAGTTGTAACACTGTGAGATGAATTAACAGAACACAGAGCAGTTTCTCAGAAAGCTTTTTCCAGTTTTGAAGGGAAGATATTTCCTTTTTCACCATAGCCTTCTATGGGCTTCCAAATATCCCTTTGCCAATTCCACAAGAACAGCCTTAGCGAAAGGCTTCTTGAAGGGAAAGATGTAACTCTGTGAGATGAATTAACAGAACACAGAGCAGTTTCTCAGAAAGCTTCTTTCCAGTTTTGAACGGAAGATATTTCCTTTTTCACCATAGCCCTCTATGGGCTTCCAAATACCCCTATGCCAATTCCACAAGAACAGCCTTAGCGAAAGGCTTCTTGAAGGGAAAGATGTAACTCTGTGAGATGAATTAACAGAACACAGAGCAGTTTCTCAGAAAGCTTCTTTCCAGTTTTGAACGGAAGATATTTCCTTTTTCACCATAGCCCTCTATGGGCTTCCAAATATCCCTTTGCCAATTCCACAAGAACAGCCTTAGCGAAAGGCTTCTTGAAGGGAAACATGTAACTCTGTGAGATGAATTAACAGAACACAGAGCAGTTTCTCAGAAAGCTTCTTTCCAGTTTTGAACGGAAGATATTTCCTTTTTCACCATAGCCCTCTATGGGGTTCCAAATATCCCTTTGCCAATTCCACAAGAACAGCCTTAGCGAAAGGCTTCTTGAAGGGAAAGATGTAACTCTGTGAGATGAATTAACAGAACACAGAGCAGTTTCTCAGAAAGCTTCTTTCCAGTTTTGAACGGAAGATATTTCCTTTTTCACCATAGCCCTCTATGGGCTTCCAAATATCCCTTTGCCAATTCCACAAGAACAGCCTTTGCGAAAGGCTTCTTGAAGGGAAAGATGTAACTCTGTGAGATGAATTAACAGAACACAGAGCAGTTTCTCAGAAAGCTTATTTCCAGTTTCGAACGGAAGATATTCCCTTTTTCACCATAGCCCTCTATGGGCTTCCAAATATCCCTTTGTCAATTCCACAAGAACAGCATTAGCGAAAGGCTTCTTGAAGGGAAAGATGTAACTCTGTGAGATGAATTAACAGAACACAGAGCAGTTTCTCAGAAAGCTTCTTTCCAGTTTTGAACGGAAGATATTTCCTTTTTCACCATAGCCCTCTCTGGGCTTCCAAATATCCCTTTGCCAATTCCACAAGAACAGCCTTAGCGAAAGGCTTCTTGAAGGGAAAGATGTAACTCTGTGAGATGAATTAACAGAACACAGAGCAGTTTCTCAGAAAGCTTCTTTCCAGTTTTGAACGGAAGATATTTCCTTTTTCACCATAGCCCTCTATGGGCTTCCAAATATCCCTTTGCCAATTGCACAAGAACAGCCTTAGCGAAAGGCTTCTTGATGGGATAGATGTAACTCTGTGAGATGAATTAACAGAACACAGAGCAGTTTCTCAGAAAGCTTCTTTCCAGTTTTGAAGGGAAGATATTTCCTTTTTCACCACAGCCCTCTATGGGCTTCCAAATATCCCTTTGCCAATTCCACAAGAACAGCCTTAGCGAAAGGCTTCTTGAAGGGAAAGATGTAACTCTGTGAGATGAATTAACAGAACACAGAGCAGTTTCTCAGAAAGCTTGTTTCCAGTTTTGAAGGGAAGATATTTCCTTTTTCACCATAGCCCTCTATGGGCTTCCAAATATCCCTTTGCCAATTCCACAAGAACAGCCTTAGCGAAAGGTTTCTTGAAGGGAAAGATGTAACTCTGTGAGATGAATTAACAGAACACAGAGCAGTTTCTCAGAAAGCTTCTTTCCAGTTTTGAACGGAAGATATTTCCTTTTTCACCATAGCCCTCTATGGGCTTCCAAATATCCCTTTGCCAATTGCACAAGAACAGCCTTAGCGAAAGGCTTCTTGAAAGGATAGATGTAACTCTGTGAGATGAATTAACAGAACACAGAGCAGTTTCTCAGAAAGCTTCTTTCCAGTTTTCAACGGAAGATATTTCATTTTTCACCATAGCCCTCTATGGGCTTCCAAATATCCCTTTGCCAATTCCACAAGAACAGCCTTAGCGAAAGGCTTCTTGAAGGGAAAGATGTAACTCTGTGAGATGAATTAACAGAACACAGAGCAGTTTCTCAGAATGCTTCTTTCCAGTTTTGAACGGAAGATATTCCCTTTTTCACCATAGCCCTCTATGGGCTTCCAAATATCCCTTTGCCAATTCCACAAGAACAGCCTTAGCGAAAGGCTTCTTGAAGGGAAAGATGTAACTCTGTGAGATGAATTAACAGAACACAGAGCAGTTTCTCAGAAAGCTTCTTTCCAGTTTTGAACGGAAGATATTTCCTTTTTCACCATAGCCCTCTATGGGCTTCCAAATATCCCTTTGCCAATTCCACAAGAACAGCCTTAGCGAAAGGTTTCTTGAAGGGAAAGATGTAACTCTGTGAGATGAATTAACAGAACACAGAGCAGTTTCTCAGAAAGCTTCTTTCCAGTTTTGAACGGAAGATATTTCCTTTTTCACCATAGCCCTCTATGGGCTTCCAAATATCCCTTTGCCAATTGCACAAGAACAGCCTTAGCGAAAGGCTTCTTGAAGGGATAGATGTAACTCTGTGAGATGAATTAACAGAACACAGAGCAGTTTCTCAGAAAGCTTCTTTCCAGTTTTCAACGGAAGATATTTCCTTATTCACCATAGCCCTCTATGGGCTTCCAAATATCCCTTTGCCAATTCCACAAGAACAGCCTTAGCGAACTTCTTCTTGAAGGGAAAGTTGTAACACTGTGAGATGAATTAACAGAACACAGAGCAGTTTCTCAGAAAGCTTTTTCCAGTTTTGAAGGGAAGATATTTCCTTTTTCACCATAGCCTTCTATGGGCTTCCAAATATCCCTTTGCCAATTCCACAAGAACAGCCTTAGCGAAAGTCTTCTTGAAGGGAAAGATATAACTCTGTGAGATGAATGAACAGAACACAGAGCAGTTTCTCAGAAAGCTTCTTTCCAGTTTTGAACGGAAGATATTTCCTTTTTCAACATAGCCCTCTATGGGCTTCCAAATATCCCTTTGCCAATTCCACAAGAACAGCCTTAGCGAAAGGCTTCTTGAAGGGAAAGATGTAACTCTGTGAGATGAATTAACAGAACACAGAGCAGTTTCTCAGAAAGCTTCTTTCCAGTTTTGAACGGAAGATATTTCCTTTTTCACCATAGCCCTCTATGGGCTTCCAAATATCCCTTTGCCAATTCCACAAGAACAGCCTTAGCGAAAGGCTTCTTGAAGGGAAAGATGTAACTCTGTGAGATGAATTAACAGAACACAGAGCAGTTTCTCAGAAAGCTTCTTTCCAGTTTTGAACGGAAGATATTTCCTTTTTCACCATAGCCCTCTATGGGCTTCCAAATATCCCTTTGCCAATTCCACAAGAACAGCCTTAGCGAAAGGCTTCTTGAAGGGAAAGATGTAACTCTGTGAGATGAATTAACAGAACACAGAGCAGTTTCTCAGAAAGCTTCTTTCCAGTTTTGAACGGAAGATATTTCCTTTTTCACCGTAGCCCTCTATGGGCTTCCAAATATCCCTTTGCCAATTCCACAAGAACAGCCTTAGCGAAAGGCTTCTTGAAGGGAAAGATGTAACTCTGTGAGATGAATTAACAGAACACAGAGCAGTTTCTCAGAAAGCTTCTTTCCAGTTTTGAACGGAAGATATTTCCTTTTTCACCATAGCCCTCTATGGGCTTCCAAATATCCCTTTGCCAATTCCACAAGAACAGCCTTAGCGAAAGGCTTCTTGAAGGGAAAGATGTAACTCTGTGAGATGAATTAACAGAACACAGAGCAGTTTCTCAGAAAGCTTCTTTCCAGTTTTGAACGGAAGATATTTCCTTTTTCACCATAGCCCTCTATGGGCTTCCAAATATCCCTTTGCCAATTCCACAAGAACAGCCTTAGCGAAAGGCTTCTTGAAGGGAAAGATGTAACTCTGTGAGATGAATTAACAGAACACAGAGCAGTTTCTCAGAAAGCTTGTTTCCAGTTTTGAAGGGAAGATATTTCCTTTTTCACCATAGCCCTCTTTGGGCTTCCAAATATCCCTTTGCCAATTCCACAAGAACAGCCTTATCGAACTTCTTCTTGAAGGGAAAGTTGTAACACTGTGAGATGAATTAACAGAACACAGAGCAGTTTCTCAGAAAGCTTTTTCCAGTTTTGAAGGGAAGATATTTCCTTTTTCACCATAGCCTTCTATGGGCTTCCAAATATCCCTTTGCCAATTCCACAAGAACAGCCTTAGCGAAAGGCTTCTTGAAGGGAAAGATGTAACTCTGTGAGATGAATTAACAGAACACAGAGCAGTTTCTCAGAAAGCTTCTTTCCAGTTTTGAACGGAAGATATTTCCTTTTTCACCATAGCCCTCTATGGGCTTCCAAATATCCCTATGCCAATTCCACAAGAACAGCCTTAGCGAAAGGCTTCTTGAAGGGAAAGATGTAACTCTGTGAGATGAATTAACAGAACACAGAGCAGTTTCTCAGAAAGCTTCTTTCCAGTTTTGAACGGAAGATATTTCCTTTTTCACCATAGCCCTCTATGGGCTTCCAAATATCCCTTTGCCAATTCCACAAGAACAGCCTTAGCGAAAGGCTTCTTGAAGGGAAACATGTAACTCTGTGAGATGAATTAACAGAACACAGAGCAGTTTCTCAGAAAGCTTCTTTCCAGTTTTGAACGGAAGATATTTCCTTTTTCACCCTAGCCCTCTATGGGCTTCCAAATATCCCTTTGCCAATTCCACAAGAACAGCCTTAGCGAAAGGCTTCTTGAAGGGAAAGATGTAACTCTGTGAGATGAATTAACAGAACACAGAGCAGTTTCTCAGAAAGCTTCTTTCCAGTTTTGAACGGAAGATATTTCCTTTTTCATCATAGCCCTCTATGGGCTTCCAAATATCCCTTTGCCAATTCCACAAGAACAGCCTTTGCGAAAGGCTTCTTGAAGGGAAAGATGTAACTCTGTGAGATGAATTAACAGAACACAGAGCAGTTTCTCAGAAAGCTTATTTCCAGTTTTGAACGGAAGATATTCCCTTTTTCACCATAGCCCTCTATGGGCTTCCAAATATCCCTTTGTCAATTCCACAAGAACAGCCTTAGCGAAAGGCTTCTTGAAGGGAAAGATGTAACTCTGTGAGATGAATTAACAGAACACAGAGCAGTTTCTCAGAAAGCTTCTTTCCAGTTTTGAACGGAAGATATTTCCTTTTTCACCATAGCCCTCAATGGGCTTCCAAATATCCCTTTGCCAATTCCACAAGAACAGCCTTAGCGAAAGGCTTCTTGAAGGGAAAGATGTAACTCTGTGAGATGAATTAACAGAACACAGAGCAGTTTCTCAGAAAGCTTCTTTCCAGTTTTGAACGGAAGATATTTCCTTTTTCACCATAGCCCTCTATGGGCTTCCAAATATCCCTTTGCCAATTGCACAAGAACAGCCTTAGCGAAAGGCTTCTTGATGGGATAGATGTAACTCTGTGAGATGAATTAACAGAACACAGAGCAGTTTCTCAGAAAGCTTCTTTCCAGTTTTGAACGGAAGATATTTCCTTTTTCACCATAGCCCTCTATGGGCTTCCAAATATCCCTTTGCCAATTCCACAAGAACAGCCTTAGCGAAAGGCTTCTTGAAGGGAAAGATGTAACTCTGTGAGATGAATTAACAGAACACAGAGCAGTTTCTCAGAAAGCTTCTTTCCAGTTTTGAACGGAAGATATTTCCTTTTTCACCATAGCCCTCTATGGGCTTCCAAATATCCCTTTGCCAATTGCACAAGAACAGCCTTAGCGAAAGGCTTCTTGAAGGGATAGATGTAACTCTGTGAGATGAATTAACAGAACACAGAGCAGTTTCTCAGAAAGCTTCTTTCCAGTTTTCAACGGAAGATATTTCCTTATTCACCATAGCCCTCTATGGGCTTCCAAATATCCCTTTGCCAATTCCACAAGAACAGCCTTAGCGAACTTCTTCTTGAAGGGAAAGTTGTAACACTGTGAGATGAATTAACAGAACACAGAGCAGTTTCTCAGAAAGCTTTTTCCAGTTTTGAAGGGAAGATATTTCCTTTTTCACCATAGCCTTCTATGGGCTTCCAAATATCCCTTTGCCAATTCCACAAGAACAGCCTTAGCGAAAGTCTTCTTGAAGGGAAAGATATAACTCTGTGAGATGAATGAACAGAACACAGAGCAGTTTCTCAGAAAGCTTCTTTCCAGTTTTGAACGGAAGATATTTCCTTTTTCACCATAGCCCTCTATGGGCTTCCAAATATCCCTTTGCCAATTCCACAAGAACAGCCTTAGCGAAAGGCTTCTTGAAGGGAAAGATGTAACTCTGTGAGATGAATTAACAGAACACAGAGCAGTTTCTCAGAAAGCTTCTTTCCAGTTTTGAACGGAAGATATTTCCTTTTTCACCATAGCCCTCTATGGGCTTCCAAATATCCCTTTGCCAATTCCACAAGAACAGCCTTAGCGAAAGGCTACTTGAAGGGAAAGATGTAACTCTGTGAGATGAATTAACAGAACACAGAGCAGTTTCTCAGAAAGCTTCTTTCCAGTTTTGAACGGAAGATATTTCCTTTTTCACCATAGCCCTCTATGGGCTTCCAAATATCCCTTTGCCAATTCCACAAGAACAGCCTTAGCGAAAGGCTTCTTGAAGGGAAAGATGTAACTCTGTGAGATGAATTAACAGAACACAGAGCAGTTTCTCAGAAAGCTTCTTTCCAGTTTTGAACGGAAGATATTTCCTTTTTCACCATAGCCCTCTATGGGCTTCCAAATATCCCTTTGCCAATTCCACAAGAACAGCCTTTGCGAAAGGCTTCTTGAAGGGAAAGATGTAACTCTGTGAGATGAATTAACAGAACACAGAGCAGTTTCTCAGAAAGCTTGTTTCCAGTTTTGAAGGGACGATATTTCCTTTTTCACCATAGCCCTCTATGGGCTTCCAAATATCCCTTTGCCAATTCCACAAGAACAGCCTTAGCGAACTTCTTCTTGAAGGGAAAGTTGTAACACTGTGAGATGAATTAACAGAACACAGAGCAGTTTCTCAGAAAGCTTTTTCCAGTTTTGAAGGGAAGATATTTCCTTTTTCACCATAGCCTTCTATGGGCTTCCAAATATCCCTTTGCCAATTCCACAAGAACAGCCTTAGCGAAAGGCTTCTTGAAGGGAAAGATGTAACTCTGTGAGATGAATTAACAGAACACAGAGCAGTTTCTCAGAAAGCTTCTTTCCAGTTTTGAACGGAAGATATTTCCTTTTTCACCATAGCCCTATATGGGCTTCCAAATATCCCTATGCCAATTCCACAAGAACAGCCTTAGCGAAAGGCTTCTTGAAGGGAAAGATGTAACTCTGTGAGATGAATTAACAGAACACAGAGCAGTTTCTCAGAAAGCTTCTTTCCAGTTTTGAACGGAAGATATTTCCTTTTTCACCATAGCCCTCTATGGGCTTCCAAATATCCCTTTGCCAATTCCACAAGAACAGCCTTAGCGAAAGGCTTCTTGAAGGGAAACATGTAACTCTGTGAGATGAATTAACAGAACACAGAGCAGTTTCTCAGAAAGCTTCTTTCCAGTTTTGAACGGAAGATATTTCCTTTTTCACCCTAGCCCTCTATGGGCTTCCAAATATCCCTTTGCCAATTCCACAAGAACAGCCTTAGCGAAAGGCTTCTTGAAGGGAAAGATGTAACTCTGTGAGATGAATTAACAGAACACAGAGCAGTTTCTCAGAAAGCTTCTTTCCAGTTTTGAACGGAAGATATTTCCTTTTTCACCATAGCCCTCTATGGGCTTCCAAATATCCCTTTGCCAATTCCACAAGAACAGCCTTTGCGAAAGGCTTCTTGAAGGGAAAGATGTAACTCTGTGAGATGAATTAACAGAACACAGAGCAGTTTCTCAGAAAGCTTATTTCCAGTTTTGAACGGAAGATATTCCCTTTTTCACCATAGCCCTCTATGCGCTTCCAAATATCCCTTTGTCAATTCCACAAGAACAGCCTTAGCGAAAGGCTTCTTGAAGGGAAAGATGTAACTCTGTGAGATGAATTAACAGAACACAGAGCAGTTTCTCAGAAAGCTTCTTTCCAGTTTTGAACGGAAGATATTTCCTTTTTCACCATAGCCCTCTATGGGCTTCCAAATATCCCTTTGCCAATTCCACAAGAACAGCCTTAGCGAAAGGCTTCTTGAAGGGAAAGATGTAACTCTGTGAGATGAATTAACAGAACACAGAGCAGTTTCTCAGAAAGCTTCTTTCCAGTTTTGAACGGAAGATATTTCCTTTTTCACCATAGCCCTCTATGGGCTTCCAAATATCCCTTTGCCAATTGCACAAGAACAGCCTTAGCGAAAGGCTTCTTGATGGGATAGATGTAACTCTGTGAGATGAATTAACAGAACACAGAGCAGTTTCTCAGAAAGCTTCTTTCCAGTTTTGAACGGAAGATATTTCCTTTTTCACCATAGCCCTCTATGGGCTTCCAAATATCCCTTTGCCAATTCCACAAGAACAGCCTTAGCGAAAGGCTTCTTGAAGGGAAAGATGTAACTCTGTGAGATGAATTAACAGAACACAGAGCAGTTTCTCAGAAAGCTTGTTTCCAGTTTTGAAGGGAAGATATTTCCTTTTTCACCATAGCCCTCTATGGGCTTCCAAATATCCCTTTGCCAATTCCACAAGAACAGCCTTAGCGAAAGGTTTCTTGAAGGGAAAGATGTAACTCTGTGAGATGAATTAGCAGAACACAGAGCAGTTTCTCAGAAAGCTTCTTTCCAGTTTTGAACGGAAGATATTTCCTTTTTCACCATAGCCCTCTATGGGCTTCCAAATATCCCTTTGCCAATTGCACAAGAACAGCCTTAGCGAAAGGCTTCTTGAAGGGATAGATGTAACTCTGTGAGATGAATTAACAGAACACAGAGCAGTTTCTCAGAAAGCTTCTTTCCAGTTTTCAACGGAAGATATTTCCTTATTCACCATAGCCCTCTATGGGCTTCCAAATATCCCTTTGCCAATTCCACAAGAACAGCCTTAGCGAACTTCTTCTTGAAGGGAAAGTTGTAACACTGTGAGATGAATTAACAGAACACAGAGCAGTTTCTCAGAAAGCTTTTTCCAGTTTTGAAGGGAAGATATTTCCTTTTTCACCATAGCCTTCTATGGGCTTCCAAATATCCCTTTGCCAATTCCACAAGAACAGCCTTAGCGAAAGTCTTCTTGAAGGGAAAGATATAACTCTGTGAGATGAATTAACAGAACACAGAGCAGTTTCTCAGAAAGCTTCTTTCCAGTTTTGAACGGAAGATATTTCCTTTTTCACCATAGCCCTCTATGGGCTTCCAAATATCCCTTTGCCAATTCCACAAGAACAGCCTTAGCGAAAGGCTTCTTGAAGGGAAAGATGTAACTCTGTGAGATGAATTAACAGAACACAGAGCAGTTTCTCAGAAAGCTTCTTTGCAGTTTTGAACGGAAGATATTTCCTTTTTCACCATAGCCCTCTATGGGCTTCCAAATATCCCTTTGCCAATTCCACAAGAACAGCCTTAGCGAAAGGCTTCTTGAAGGGAAAGATGTAACTCTGTGAGATGAATTAACAGAACACAGAGCAGTTTCTCAGAAAGCTTCTTTCCAGTTTTGAACGGAAGATATTTCCTTTTTCACCATAGCCCTCTATGGGCTTCCAAATATCCCTTTGCCAATTCCACAAGAACAGCCTTAGCGAAAGGCTTCTTGAAGGGAAAGATGTAACTCTGTGAGATGAATTAACAGAACACAGAGCAGTTTCTCAGAAAGCTTCTTTCCAGTTTTGAACGGAAGATATTTCCTTTTTCACCATAGCCCTCTATGGGCTTCCAAATATCCCTTTGCCAATTCCACAAGAACAGCCTTTGCGAAAGGCTTCTTGAAGGGAAAGATGTAACTCTGTGAGATGAATTAACAGAACACAGAGCAGTTTCTCAGAAAGCTTGTTTCCAGTTTTGAAGGGACGATATTTCCTTTTTCACCGTAGCCCTCTATGGGCTTCCAAATATCCCTTTGCCAATTCCACAAGAACAGCCTTAGCGAACTTCTTCTTGAAGGGAAAGTTGTAACACTGTGAGATGAATTAACAGAACACAGAGCAGTTTCTCAGAAAGCTTTTTCCAGTTTTGAAGGGAAGATATTTCCTTTTTCACCATAGCCTTCTATGGGCTTCCAAATATCCCTTTGCCAATTCCACAAGAACAGCCTTAGCGAAAGGCTTCTTGAAGGGAAAGATGTAACTCTGTGAGATGAATTAACAGAACACAGAGCAGTTTCTCAGAAAGCTTCTTTCCAGTTTTGAACGGAAGATATTTCCTTTTTCACCATAGCCCTCTATGGGCTTCCAAATATCCCTATGCCAATTCCACAAGAACAGCCTTAGCGAAAGGCTTCTTGAAGGGAAAGATGTAACTCTGTGAGATGAATTAACAGAACACAGAGCAGTTTCTCAGAAAGCTTCTTTCCAGTTTTGAACGGAAGATATTTCCTTTTTCACCATAGCCCTCTATGGGCTTCCAAATATCCCTTTGCCAATTCCACAAGAACAGCCTTAGCGAAAGGCTTCTTGAAGGGAAACATGTAACTCTGTGAGATGAATTAACAGAACACAGAGCAGTTTCTCAGAAAGCTTCTTTCCAGTTTTGAACGGAAGATATTTCCTTTTTCACCATAGCCCTCTATGGGCTTCCAAATATCCCTTTGCCAATTCCACAAGAACAGCCTTAGCGAAAGGCTTCTTGAAGGGAAAGATGTAACTCTGTGAGATGAATTAACAGAACACAGAGCAGTTTCTCAGAAAGCTTCTTTCCAGTTTTGAACGGAAGATATTTCCTTTTTCACCATAGCCCTCTATGGGCTTCCAAATATCCCTTTGCCAATTCCACAAGAACAGCCTTTGCGAAAGGCTTCTTGAAGGGAAAGATGTAACTCTGTGAGATGAATTAACAGAACACAGAGCAGTTTCTCAGAAAGCTTATTTCCAGTTTTGAACGGAAGATATTCCCTTTTTCACCATAGCCCTCTATGGGCTTCCAAATATCCCTTTGTCAATTCCACAAGAACAGCCTTAGCGAAAGGCTTCTTGAAGGGAAAGATGTAACTCTGTGAGATGAATTAACAGAACACAGAGCAGTTTCTCAGAAAGCTTCTTTCCAGTTTTGAACGGAAGATATTTCCTTTTTCACCATAGCCCTCTATGGGCTTCCAAATATCCCTTTCCAATTCCACAAGAACAGCCTTAGCGAAAGGCTTCTTGAAGGGAAAGATGTAACTCTGTGAGATGAATTAACAGAACACAGAGCAGTTTCTCAGAAAGCTTCTTTCCAGTTTTGAACGGAAGATATTTCCTTTTTCACCATAGCCCTCTATGGGCTTCCAAATATCCCTTTGCCAATTGCACAAGAACAGCCTTAGCGAAAGGCTTCTTGATGGGATAGATGTAACTCTGTGAGATGAATTAACAGAACACAGAGCAGTTTCTCAGAAAGCTTCTTTCCAGTTTTGAACGGAAGATATTTCCTTTTTCACCATAGCCCTCTAAGGGCTTCCAAATATCCCTTTGCCAATTCCACAAGAACAGCCTTAGCGAAAGGCTTCTTGAAGGGAAAGATGTAACTCTGTGAGATGAATTAACAGAACACAGAGCAGTTTCTCAGAAAGCTTGTTTCCAGTTTTGAAGGGAAGATATTTCCTTTTTCACCATAGCCCTCTATGGGCTTCCAAATATCCCTTTGCCAATTCCACAAGAACAGCCTTAGCGAAAGGTTTCTTGAAGGGAAAGATGTAACTCTGTGAGATGAATTAACAGAACACAGAGCAGTTTCTCAGAAAGCTTCTTTCCAGTTTTGAACGGAAGATATTTCCTTTTTCACCATAGCCCTCTATGGGCTTCCAAATATCCCTATGCCAATTCCACAAGAACAGCCTTAGCGAAAGGCTTCTTGAAGGGAAAGATGTAACTCTGTGAGATGAATTAACAGAACACAGAGCAGTTTCTCAGAAAGCTTATTTCCAGTTTTGAACGGAAGATATTCCCTTTTTCACCATAGCCCTCTATGGGCTTCCAAATATCCCTTTGTCAATTCCACAAGAACAGCCTTAGCGAAAGGCTTCTTGAAGGGAAAGATGTAACTCTGTGAGATGAATTAACAGAACACAGAGCAGTTTCTCAGAAAGCTTCTTTCCAGTTTTGAACGGAAGATATTTCCTTTTTCACCATAGCCCTCTATGGGCTTCCAAATATCCCTTTGCCAATTCCACAAGAACAGCCTTTGCGAAAGGCTTCTTGAAGGGAAAGATGTAACTCTGTGAGATGAATTAACAGAACACAGAGCAGTTTCTCAGAAAGCTTGTTTCCAGTTTTGAAGGGACGATATTTCCTTTTTCACCATAGCCCTCTATGGGCTTCCAAATATCCCTTTGCCAATTCCACAAGAACAGCCTTAGCGAACTTCTTCTTGAAGGGAAAGTTGTAACACTGTGAGATGAATTAACAGAACACAGAGCAGTTTCTCAGAAAGCTTTTTCCAGTTTTGAAGGGAAGATATTTCCTTTTTCACCATAGCCTTCTATGGGCTTCCAAATATCCCTTTGCCAATTCCACAAGAACAGCCTTAGCGAAAGGCTTCTTGAAGGGAAAGATGTAACTCTGTGAGATGAATTAACAGAACACAGAGCAGTTTCTCAGAAAGCTTCTTTCCAGTTTTGAACGGAAGATATTTCCTTTTTCACCATAGCCCTCTATGGGCTTCCAAATATCCCTATGCCAATTCCACAAGAACAGCCTTAGCGAAAGGCTTCTTGAAGGGAAAGATGTAACTCTGTGAGATGAATTAACAGAACACAGAGCAGTTTCTCAGAAAGCTTCTTTCCAGTTTTGAACGGAAGATATTTCCTTTTTCACCATAGCCCTCTATGGGCTTCCAAATATCCCTTTGCCAATTCCACAAGAACAGCCTTAGCGAAAGGCTTCTTGAAGGGAAACATGTAACTCTGTGAGATGAATTAACAGAACACAGAGCAGTTTCTCAGAAAGCTTCTTTCCAGTTTTGAACGGAAGATATTTCCTTTTTCACCATAGCCCTCTATGGGCTTCCAAATATCCCTTTGCCAATTCCACAAGAACAGCCTTAGCGAAAGGCTTCTTGAAGGGAAAGATGTAACTCTGTGAGATGAATTAACAGAACACAGAGCAGTTTCTCAGAAAGCTTCTTTCCAGTTTTGAACGGAAGATATTTCCTTTTTCACCATAGCCCTCTATGGGCTTCCAAATATCCCTTTGCCAATTCCACAAGAACAGCCTTTGCGAAAGGCTTCTTGAAGGGAAAGATGTAACTCTGTGAGATGAATTAACAGAACACAGAGCAGTTTCTCAGAAAGCTTATTTCCAGTTTTGAACGGAAGATATTCCCTTTTTCACCATAGCCCTCTATGGGCTTCCAAATATCCCTTTGTCAATTCCACAAGAACAGCCTTAGCGAAAGGCTTCTTGAAGGGAAAGATGTAACTCTGTGAGATGAATTAACAGAACACAGAGCAGTTTCTCAGAAAGCTTCTTTCCAGTTTTGAACGGAAGATATTTCCTTTTTCACCATAGCCCTCTATGGGCTTCCAAATATCCCTTTCCAATTCCACAAGAACAGCCTTAGCGAAAGGCTTCTTGAAGGGAAAGATGTAACTCTGTGAGATGAATTAACAGAACACAGAGCAGTTTCTCAGAAAGCTTCTTTCCAGTTTTGAACGGAAGATATTTCCTTTTTCACCATAGCCTTCTATGGGCTTCCAAATATCCCTTTGCCAATTGCACAAGAACAGCCTTAGCGAAAGGCTTCTTGATGGGATAGATGTAACTCTGTGAGATGAATTAACAGAACACAGAGCAGTTTCTCAGAAAGCTTCTTTCCAGTTTTGAACGGAAGATATTTCCTTTTTCACCATAGCCCTCTATGGGCTTCCAAATATCCCTTTGCCAATTACACAAGAACAGCCTTAGCGAAAGGCTTCTTGAAGGGAAAGATGTAACTCTGTGAGATGAATTAACAGAACACAGAGCAGTTTCTCAGAAAGCTTGTTTCCAGTTTTGAAGGGAAGATATTTCCTTTTTCACCATAGCCCTCTATGGGCTTCCAAATATCCCTTTGCCAATTCCACAAGAACAGCCTTAGCGAAAGGTTTCTTGAAGGGAAAGATGTAACTCTGTGAGATGAATTAACAGAACACAGAGCAGTTTCTCAGAAAGCTTCTTTCCAGTTTTGAACGGAAGATATTTCCTTTTTCACCATAGCCCTCTATGGGCTTCCAAATATCCCTATGCCAATTCCACAAGAACAGCCTTAGCGAAAGGCTTCTTGAAGGGAAAGATGTAACTCTGTGAGATGAATTAACAGAACACAGAGCAGTTTCTCAGAAAGCTTCTTTCCAGTTTTGAACGGAAGATATTTCCTTTTTCACCATAGCCCTCTATGGGCTTCCAAATATCCCTTTGCCAATTCCACAAGAACAGCCTTAGCGAAAGGCTTCTTAAAGGGAAACATGTAACTCTGTGAGATGAATTAACAGAACACAGAGCAGTTTCTCAGAAAGCTTCTTTCCAGTTTTGAACGGAAGATATTTCCTTTTTCACCCTAGCCCTCTATGGGCTTCCAAATATCCCTTTGCCAATTCCACAAGAACAGCCTTAGCGAAAGGCTTCTTGAAGGGAAAGATGTAACTCTGTGAGATGAATTAACAGAAAACAGAGCAGTTTCTCAGAAAGCTTCTTTCCAGTTTTCAACGGAAGATATTTCCTTTTTCATCATAGCCCTCTATGGGCTTCCAAATATCCCTTTGCCAATTCCACAAGAACAGCCTTTGCGAAAGGCTTCTTGAAGGGAAAGATGTAACTCTGTGAGATGAATTAACAGAACACAGAGCAGTTTCTCAGAAAGCTTATTTCCAGTTTTGAACGGAAGATATTCCCTTTTTCACCATAGCCCTCTATGGGCTTCCAAATATCCCTTTGTCAATTCCACAAGAACAGCCTTAGCGAAAGGCTTCTTGAAGGGAAAGATGTAACTCTGTGAGATGAATTAACAGAACACAGAGCAGTTTCTCAGAAAGCTTTTTCCAGTTTTGAAGGGAAGATATTTCCTTTTTCACCATAGCCTTCTATGGGCTTCCAAATATCCCTTTGCCAATTCCACAAGAACAGCCTTAGCGAAAGGCTTCTTGAAGGGAAAGATGTAACTCTGTGAGATGAATTAACAGAACACAGAGCAGTTTCTCAGAAAGCTTCTTTCCAGTTTTGAACGGAAGATATTTCCTTTTTCACCATAGCCCTCTATGGGCTTCCAAATACCCCTATGCCAATTCCACAAGAACAGCCTTAGCGAAAGGCTTCTTGAAGGGAAAGATGTAACTCTGTGAGATGAATTAACAGAACACAGAGCAGTTTCTCAGAAAGCTTCTTTCCAGTTTTGAACGGAAGATATTTCCTTTTTCACCATAGCCCTCTATGGGCTTCCAAATATCCCTTTGCCAATTCCACAAGAACAGCCTTAGCGAAAGGCTTCTTGAAGGGAAAGATGTAACTCTGTGAGATGAATTAACAGAACACAGAGCAGTTTCTCAGAAAGCTTGTTTCCAGTTTTGAAGGGAAGATATTTCCTTTTTCACCATAGCCCTCTATGGGCTTCCAAATATCCCTTTGCCAATTCCACAAGAACAGCCTTAGCGAAAGGTTTCTTGAAGGGAAAGATGTAACTCTGTGAGATGAATTAACAGAACACAGAGCAGTTTCTCAGAAAGCTTCTTTCCAGTTTTGAACGGAAGATATTTCCTTTTTCACCATAGCCCTCTATGGGCTTCCAAATATCCCTTTGCCAATTGCACAAGAACAGCCTTAGCGAAAGGCTTCTTGAAGGGATAGATGTAACTCTGTGAGATGAATTAACAGAACACAGAGCAGTTTCTCAGAAAGCTTCTTTCCAGTTTTCAACGGAAGATATTTCCTTATTCACCATAGCCCTCTATGGGCTTCCAAATATCCCTTTGCCAATTCCACAAGAACAGCCTTAGCGAACTTCTTCTTGAAGGGAAAGTTGTAACACTGTGAGATGAATTAACAGAACACAGAGCAGTTTCTCAGAAAGCTTTTTCCAGTTTTGAAGGGAAGATATTTCCTTTTTCACCATAGCCTTCTATGGGCTTCCAAATATCCCTTTGCCAATTCCACAAGAACAGCCTTAGCGAAAGTCTTCTTGAAGGGAAAGATATAACTCTGTGAGATGAATGAACAGAACACAGAGCAGTTTCTCAGAAAGCTTCTTTCCAGTTTTGAACGGAAGATATTTCCTTTTTCACCATAGCCCTCTATGGGCTTCCAAATATCCCTTTGCCAATTCCACAAGAACAGCCTTAGCGAAAGGCTTCTTGAAGGGAAAGATGTAACTCTGTGAGATGAATTAACAGAACACAGAGCAGTTTCTCAGAAAGCTTCTTTCCAGTTTTGAACGGAAGATATTTCCTTTTTCACCATAGCCCTCTATGGGCTTCCAAATATCCCTTTGCCAATTCCACAAGAACAGCCTTAGCGAAAGGCTACTTGAAGGGAAAGATGTAACTCTGTGAGATGAATTAACAGAACACAGAGCAGTTTCTCAGAAAGCTTCTTTCCAGTTTTGAACGGAAGATATTTCCTTTTTCACCATAGCCCTCTATGGGCTTCCAAATATCCCTTTGCCAATTCCACAAGAACAGCCTTAGCGAAAGGCTTCTTGAAGGGAAAGATGTAACTCTGTGAGATGAATTAACAGAACACAGAGCAGTTTCTCAGAAAGCTTGTTTCCAGTTTTGAAGGGACGATATTTCCTTTTTCACCATAGCCCTCTATGGGCTTCCAAATATCCCTTTGCCAATTCCACAAGAACAGCCTTAGCGAACTTCTTCTTGAAGGGAAAGTTGTAACACTGTGAGATGAATTAACAGAACACAGAGCAGTTTCTCAGAAAGCTTTTTCCAGTTTTGAAGGGAAGATATTTCCTTTTTCACCATAGCCTTCTATGGGCTTCCAAATATCCCTTTGCCAATTCCACAAGAACAGCCTTAGCGAAAGGCTTCTTGAAGGGAAAGATGTAACTCTGTGAGATGAATTAACAGAACACAGAGCAGTTTCTCAGAAAGCTTCTTTCCAGTTTTGAACGGAAGATATTTCCTTTTTCACCATAGCCCTCTATGGGCTTCCAAATATCCCTATGCCAATTCCACAAGAACAGCCTTAGCGAAAGGCTTCTTGAAGGGAAAGATGTAACTCTGTGAGATGAATTAACAGAACACAGAGCAGTTTCTCAGAAAGCTTCTTTCCAGTTTTGAACGGAAGATATTTCCTTTTTCACCCTAGCCCTCTATGGGCTTCCAAATATCCCTTTGCCAATTCCACAAGAACAGCCTTAGCGAAAGGCTTCTTGAAGGGAAAGATGTAACTCTGTGAGATGAATTAACAGAACACAGAGCAGTTTCTCAGAAAGCTTCTTTCCAGTTTTGAACGGAAGATATTTCCTTTTTCACCATAGCCCTCTATGGGCTTCCAAATATCCCTTTGCCAATTCCACAAGAACAGCCTTTGCGAAAGGCTTCTTGAAGGGAAAGATGTAACTCTGTGAGATGAATTAACAGAACACAGAGCAGTTTCTCAGAAAGCTTATTTCAAGTTTTGAACGGAAGATATTCCCTTTTTCACCATAGCCCTCTATGGGCTTCCAAATATCCCTTTGTCAATTCCACAAGAACAGCCTTAGCGAAAGGATTCTTGAAGGGAAAGATGTAACTCTGTGAGATGAATTAACAGAACACAGAGCAGTTTCTCAGAAAGCTTCTTTCCAGTTTTGAACGGAAGATATTTCCTTTTTCACCATAGCCCTCTATGGGCTTCCAAATATCCCTTTGCCAATTCCACAAGAACAGCCTTAGCGAAAGGCTTCTTGAAGGGAAAGATGTAACTCTGTGAGATGAATTAACAGAACACAGAGCAGTTTCTCAGAAAGCTTCTTTCCAATTTTGAACGGAAGATATTTCCTTTTTCACCATAGCCCTCTATGGGCTTCCAAATATCCCTTTGCCAATTGCACAAGAACAGCCTTAGCGAAAGGCTTCTTGATGGGATAGATGTAACTCTGTGAGATGAATTAACAGAACACAGAGCAGTTTCTCAGAAAGCTTCTTTCCAGTTTTGAACGGAAGATATTTCCTTTTTCACCATAGCCCTCTATGGGCTTCCAAATATCCCTTTGCCAATTCCACAAGAACAGCCTTAGCGAAAGGCTTCTTGAAGGGAAAGATGTAACTCTGTGAGATGAATTAACAGAACACAGAGCAGTTTCTCAGAAAGCTTGTTTCCAGTTTTGAAGGGAAGATATTTCCTTTTTCACCATAGCCCTCTATGGGCTTCCAAATATCCCTTTGCCAATTCCACAAGAACAGCCTTAGCGAAAGGTTTCTTGAAGGGAAAGATGTAACTCTGTGAGATGAATTAGCAGAACACAGAGCAGTTTCTCAGAAAGCTTCTTTCCAGTTTTGAACGGAAGATATTTCCTTTTTCACCATAGCCCTCTATGGGCTTCCAAATATCCCTTTGCCAATTGCACAAGAACAGCCTTAGCGAAAGGCTTCTTGAAGGGATAGATGTAACTCTGTGAGATGAATTAACAGAACACAGAGCAGTTTCTCAGAAAGCTTCTTTCCAGTTTTCAACGGAAGATATTTCCTTATTCACCATAGCCCTCTATGGGCTTCCAAATATCCCTTTGCCAATTCCACAAGAACAGCCTTAGCGAACTTCTTCTTGAAGGGAAAGTTGTAACACTGTGAGATGAATTAACAGAACACAGAGCAGTTTCTCAGAAAGCTTTTTCCAGTTTTGAAGGGAAGATATTTCCTTTTTCACCATAGCCTTCTATGGGCTTCCAAATATCCCTTTGCCAATTCCACAAGAACAGCCTTAGCGAAAGTCTTCTTGAAGGGAAAGATATAACTCTGTGAGATGAATTAACAGAACACAGAGCAGTTTCTCAGAAAGCTTCTTTCCAGTTTTGAACGGAAGATATTTCCTTTTTCACCATAGCCCTCTATGGGCTTCCAAATATCCCTTTGCCAATTCCACAAGAACAGCCTTAGCGAAAGGCTTCTTGAAGGGAAAGATGTAACTCTGTGAGATGAATTAACAGAACACAGAGCAGTTTCTCAGAAAGCTTCTTTGCAGTTTTGAACGGAAGATATTTCCTTTTTCACCATAGCCCTCTATGGGCTTCCAAATATCCCTTTGCCAATTCCACAAGAACAGCCTTAGCGAAAGGCTTCTTGAAGGGAAAGATGTAACTCTGTGAGATGAATTAACAGAACACAGAGCAGTTTCTCAGAAAGCTTCTTTCCAGTTTTGAACGGAAGATATTTCCTTTTTCACCATAGCCCTCTATGGGCTTCCAAATATCCCTTTGCCAATTCCACAAGAACAGCCTTAGCGAAAGGCTTCTTGAAGGGAAAGATGTAACTCTGTGAGATGAATTAACAGAACACAGAGCAGTTTCTCAGAAAGCTTCTTTCCAGTTTTGAACGGAAGATATTTCCTTTTTCACCATAGTCCTCTATGGGCTTCCAAATATCCCTTTGCCAATTCCACAAGAACAGCCTTTGCGAAAGGCTTCTTGAAGGGAAAGATGTAACTCTGTGAGATGAATTAACAGAACACAGAGCAGTTTCTCAGAAAGCTTGTTTCCAGTTTTGAAGGGACGATATTTCCTTTTTCACCATAGCCCTCTATGGGCTTCCAAATATCCCTTTGCCAATTCCACAAGAACAGCCTTAGCGAACTTCTTCTTGAAGGGAAAGTTCTAACACTGTGAGATGAATTAACAGAACACAGAGCAGTTTCTCAGAAAGCTTTTTCCAGTTTTGAAGGGAAGATATTTCCTTTTTCACCATAGCCTTCTATGGGCTTCCAAATATCCCTTTGCCAATTCCACAAGAACAGCCTTAGCGAAAGGCTTCTTGAAGGGAAAGATGTAACTCTGTGAGATGAATTAACAGAACACAGAGCAGTTTCTCAGAAAGCTTCTTTCCAGTTTTGAACGGAAGATATTTCCTTTTTCACCATAGCCCTCTATGGGCTTCCAAATATCCCTTTGCCAATTCCACAAGAACAGCCTTAGCGAAAGGCTTCTTGAAGGGAAACATGTAACTCTGTGAGATGAATTAACAGAACACAGAGCAGTTTCTCAGAAAGCTTCTTTCCAGTTTTGAACGGAAGATATTTCCTTTTTCACCATAGCCCTCTATGGGCTTCCAAATATCCCTTTGCCAATTCCACAAGAACAGCCTTAGCGAAAGGCTTCTTGAAGGGAAAGATGTAACTCTGTGAGATGAATTAACAGAACACAGAGCAGTTTCTCAGAAAGCTTCTTTCCAGTTTTGAACGGAAGATATTTCCTTTTTCACCATAGCCCTCTATGGGCTTCCAAATATCCCTTTGCCAATTCCACAAGAACAGCCTTTGCGAAAGGCTTCTTGAAGGGAAAGATGTAACTCTGTGAGATGAATTAACAGAACACAGAGCAGTTTCTCAGAAAGCTTATTTCCAGTTTTGAACGGAAGATATTCCCTTTTTCACCATAGCCCTCTATGGGCTTCCAAATATCCCTTTGTCAATTCCACAAGAACAGCCTTAGCGAAAGGCTTCTTGAAGGGAAAGATGTAACTCTGTGAGATGAATTAACAGAACACAGAGCAGTTTCTCAGAAAGCTTCTTTCCAGTTTTGAACGGAAGATATTTCCTTTTTCACCATAGCCCTCTATGGGCTTCCAAATATCCCTTTCCAATTCCACAAGAACAGCCTTAGCGAAAGGCTTCTTGAAGGGAAAGATGTAACTCTGTGAGATGAATTAACAGAACACAGAGCAGTTTCTCAGAAAGCTTCTTTCCAGTTTTGAACGGAAGATATTTCCTTTTTCACCATAGCCCTCTATGGGCTTCCAAATATCCCTTTGCCAATTGCACAAGAACAGCCTTAGCGAAAGGCTTCTTGATGGGATAGATGTAACTCTGTGAGATGAATTAACAGAACACAGAGCAGTTTCTCAGAAAGCTTCTTTCCAGTTTTGAACGGAAGATATTTCCTTTTTCACCATAGCCCTCTATGGGCTTCCAAATATCCCTTTGCCAATTCCACAAGAACAGCCTTAGCGAAAGGCTTCTTGAAGGGAAAGATGTAACTCTGTGAGATGAATTAACAGAACACAGAGCAGTTTCTCAGAAAGCTTGTTTCCAGTTTTGAAGGGAAGATATTTCCTTTTTCACCATAGCCCTCTATGGGCTTCCAAATATCCCTTTGCCAATTCCACAAGAACAGCCTTAGCGAAAGGTTTCTTGAAGGGAAAGATGTAACTCTGTGAGATGAATTAACAGAACACAGAGCAGTTTCTCAGAAAGCTTCTTTCCAGTTTTGAACGGAAGATATTTCCTTTTTCACCATAGCCCTCTATGGGCTTCCAAATATCCCTTTGCCAATTGCACAAGAACAGCCTTAGCGAAAGGCTTCTTGAAGGGATAGATGTAACTCTGTGAGATGAATTAACAGAACACAGAGCAGTTTCTCAGAAAGCTTCTTTCCAGTTTTCAACGGAAGATATTTCCTTTTTCACCATAGCCCTCTATGGGCTTCCAAATATCCCTTTGCCAATTCCACAAGAACAGCCTTAGCGAAAGGCTTCTTGAAGGGAAAGATGTAACTCTGTGAGATGAATTAACAGAACACAGAGCATTTTCTCAGAAAGCTTCTTTCCAGTTTTGAACGGAAGATATTTCCTTTTTCACCATAGCACTCTATGGGCTTCCAAATATCCCTTTTCCAATTCCACAAGAACAGCCTTAGCGAAAGGCTTCTTGAAGGGAAAGATGTAACTCTGTGAGACGAATTAACAGAACACAGAGCAGTTTCTCAGAAAGCTTCTTTCCAGTTTTGAACGGAAGATTTTCCCTTTTTCACCATAGCCCTCTATGGGCTTCCAAATATCCCATTGCCAATTCCACAAGAACAGCCTTAGCGAAAGGCTTCTTGAAGGGAAAGACGTAACTCTGTGAGATGAATTAACAGAACACAGAGCAGTTTCTCAGAAAGCTTGTTTCCAGTTTTGAACGGAAGATATTTCCTTTTTCACCATAGCCCTCTATGGGCTTCCAAATATCCCTTTGCCAATTCCACAAGAACAGCCTTAGCGAAAGGCTTCTTGAAGGGAAAGATGTAACTCTGTGAGATGAATTAACAGAACACAGAGCAGTTTCTCAGAAAGCTTCTTTCCAGTTTTGAACGGAAGATATTTCCTTTTTCACCATAGCCCTCTATGGGCTTCCAAATATCCCTTTGCCAATTCCACAAGAACAGCCTTAGCGAAAGGCTTCTTGAAGGGAAAGATGTAACTCTGTGAGATGAATTAACAGAACACAGAGCAGTTTCTCAGAATGCTTCTTTCCAATTTTGAACGGAAGATGTTCCCTTTTTCACCATAGCCCTCTATGGGCTTCCAAATATCCCTTTGCCAATACCACAAGAACAGCCTTAGCGAAAGGCTTCTTGAAGGGAAAGATGTAACTCTGTGAGATGAATTAACAGAACACAGAGCAGTTTCTCACAAAGCTTCTTTCCAGTTTTGAACGGAAGATATTTCCTTTTTCACCATAGCCCTCTAAGGGCTTCCAAATATCCCTTTGCCAATACCAGAAGAACAGCCTTAGCGAAAGGCTTCTTGAAGGGAAAGATGTAACTCTGTGAGATGAATTAACAGAACACAGAGCAGTTTCTCAGAAAGCTTCTTTCCAGTTTTGAACGGAATATATTTCCTTTTTCACCTTAGCCCTCTATGGGCTTCCAAATATCCCTTTGCCAATTCCACAAGAACAGCCTTAGCGAAAGGCTTCTTGAAGGGAAATATTTAACACTGTGAGATGAATTAACAGAACACAGAGCAGTTTCTCAGAAAGCTTGTTTCCAGTTTTGAAAGGAAGATATTTCCTTTTTCACCATAGCCCTCTATGGGCTTCCAAATATCCCTTTGCCAATTCCACAAGAACAGCCTTAGCGAAAGGCTTCTTGAAGGGATAGATGTAATTCTGTGAGATGAATTAACAGAACACAGAGCAGTTTCTCAGAAAGCTTCTTTCCAGTTGTGAACGGAAGATATTTCCTTTTTCACCATAGCCCTCTATGGGCTTCCAAATATCCCTTTGCCAATTCCACAAGAACAGCCTTAGCGAAAGGCTTCTTGAAGGGAAAGATGTAACACTGTGAGATGAATTAACAGAACACAGAGCATTTTCTCAGAAATCTTCTTTCCAGTTTTGAACGGAAGATATTTCCTTTTGCACCATAGCCCTCTATGGGCTTCCAAATATCCCTTTGCCAATTCCACAAGAACAGCCTTAGCGAAAGGCTTCTTGAAGGGAAAGATGTAACTCTGTGAGATGAATTAACAGAACACAGAGCAGTTTCTCAGAAAGCTTCTTTCCAGTTTTGAACGGAAGATATTTCCTTTTTCACCATAGCCCTCTATGGTCTTCCAAATATCCCTTTGCCAATTCCACAAGAACAACCTTAGCGAAAGGCTTCTTGTAGGGAAAGATGTAACTCTGTGAGATGAATTAACAGAACACAGAGCAGTTTCTCAGAAAGCTTCTTTCCAGTTTTGAACGGAAGATATTTCCTTTTTCACCATAGCCCTCTATGGGCTTCCAAATATCCCTTTGATAATTCCACAAGAACAGCCTTAGCGAAAGGCTTCTTGAAGGGAAAGATGTAACTCTGTGAGATGAATTAACAGAACACAGAGCAATTTCTCAGAAAGCTTCTTTCCAGTTTTGAACGGAAGATATTTCCTTTTTCACCATAGCCCTCTATGGGCTTCCAAATATCCCTTTGCCAATTACACAAGAACAGCCTTAGCGAAAGGCTTCTTGAAGGGAAAGATGTAACACTGTGAGATGAATTAACAGAACACAGAGCAGTTTCTCAGAAAGCTTTTTTCCAGTTATGAAGGGAAGATATTTCCTTTTTCACCATAGCCCTCTATGGGCTTCCAAATATCCCTTTGCCAATTCCACAAGAACAGCCTTAGCGAAAGGCTTCTTGAAGGGAAAGATGTAACTCTGTGAGATGAATTAACAGAACACAGAGCAGTTTCTCAGAAAGCTTCTTTCCAGTTTTGAACGGAAGATATTTCCTTTTTCACCATAGCCCTCTATGGGCTTCCAAATATCCCTTTGCCAATTGCACAAGAACAGCCTTAGCGAAAGACTTCTTGAAGGGATAGATGTAACTCTGTGAGATGAATTACCAGAACACAGAGCTGTTTCTCAGAAAGCTTCTTTCCAGTTTTGAACAGAAGATATTTCCTTTTTCACCATAGCCCTCTATGGGCTTCCAAATATCCCTTTGCCAATTCCACAAGAACAGCCTTAGCGAAAGGCTTCTTGAAGGGAAAGATGTAACTCTGTGAGATGAATTAGCAGAACACAGAGCAGTTTCTCAGAAAGCTTCTTTCCAGTTTTGAAGGGAAGATATTTCCTTTTTCACCATAGCCCTCTATGGGCTTCCAAATATCCCTTTGCCAATTCCACAAGAACAGCCTTAGCGAAAGGCTTCTTGAACGGAAAGATGTAACTCTGTGAGATGAATTAACAGAACACAGAGCAGTTTCTCAGAAAGCTTCTTTCCAGTTTTGAACGGAAGATATTTCCTTTTTCACCATAGCCCTCTATGGGCTTCCAAATATCCCTTTGCCAATTCCACAAGAAAAGCCTTAGCGAAAGGCTTCTTGAAGGGAAAGATGTAACTCTGCGAGATGAATTAACAGAACACAGAGCAGTTTCTCAGAATGCTTCTTTCCAGTTTTGAACGGAAGATGTTCCCTTTTTCACCATAGCCCTCTATGGGCTTCCAAATATCCCTTTGCCAATACCACAAGAACAGCCTTAGCGAAAGGCTTCTTGAAGGGAAAGATGTAACTCTGTGAGATGAATTAACAGAACACAAAGCAGTTTCTCAGAAAGCTTCTTTCCAGTTTTGAACGGAAGATATTTCCTTTTTCACCATAGCACTCTATGGGCTTCCAAATATCCCTTTGCAAATTGCACAAGAACAGCCTTAGCGATAGGCTTCTTGAAGGGATAGATGTAACTCTGTGAGATGAATTAACAGAACACAGAGCAGTTTCTCAGAAAGCTTCTTTCCAGTTTTGAACGGAAGATATTTCCTTTTTCACCATAGCCCTCTATGGGCTTCCAAATATCCCTTTGCCAATTCCACAAGAACAGCCTTAGCGAAAGGCTTCTTGAAGGGAAAGATGTAACTCTGTGAGATGAATTAACAGAACACAGAGCAGTTTCTCACAAAGCTTCTTTCCAGTTTTGAACGGAAGATATTTCCTTTTTCACCATAGCCCTCTAAGGGCTTCCAAATATCCCTTTGCCAATACCACAAGAACAGCCTTAGCGAAAGGCTTCTTGAAGGGAAAGATGTAACTCTGTGAGATGAATTAACAGAACACAGAGCAGTTTCTCATAAAGCTTCTTTCCAGTTTTGAACGGAATATATTTCCTTTTTCACCTTAGCGCTCTATGGGCTTCCAAATATCCCTTTGCCAATTCCACAAGAACAGCCTTAGCGAAAGGCTTCTTGAAGGGAAAGATTTAACACTGTGAGATGAATTAACAGAACACAGAGCAGTTTCTCAGAAAGCTTGTTTCCAGTTTTGAAAGGAAGATATTTCCTTTTTCACCATAGCCCTCTATGGGCTTCCAAATATCCCTTTGCCAATTCCACAAGAACAGCCTTAGCGAAAGGTTTCTTGAAGGGAAAGATGTAACTCTGTGAGATGAATTAACAGAACACAGAGCAGTTTCTCAGAAAGCTTCTTTCCAGTTTTGAACGGAAGATATTTCGTTTTTCACCATAGCCCTCTATGGGCTTCCAAATATCCCTTTGCCAATTGCACAAGAACAGCCTTAGCGAAAGGCTTCTTGAAGGGATAGTTGTAATTCTGTGAGATGAATTAACAGAACACAGAGCAGTTTCTCAGAAAGCTTCTTTCCAGTTTTGAACGGAAGATATTTCCTTTTTCACCATAGCCCTCTATGGGCTTCCAAATATTCCTTTGCCAATTCCACAAGAACAGCCTTAGCGAAAGGCTTCTTGAAGGGAAAGATGTAACTCTGTGAGATGAATTAACAGAACACAGAGCATTTTCTCAGAAATCTTCTTTCCAGTTTTGAACGGAAGATATTTCCTTTTGCACCATAGCCCTCTATGGGCTTCCAAATATCCCTTTGCCAATTCCACAAGAACAGCCTTAGCGAAAGGCTTCTTGAAGGGAAAGATGTAACTCTGTGAGATGAATTAACAGAACACAGAGCAGTTTCTCAGAAAGCTTCTTTCCAGTTTTGAACGGAAGATATTTCCTTTTTCACCATAGCCCTCTATGGGCTTCCAAATATCCCTTTGCCAATTCCACAACAACAGCCTTAGCGAAAGGCTTCTTGAAGGGAAAGATGTAACTCTGTGAGACGAATTAACAGAACACAGAGCCGTTTCTCAGAAAGCTTCTTTCCAGTTTTGAACAGAAGATATTTCCTTTTTCACCATAGCCCTCTATGTGCTTCCAAATATCCCTTTGCCAATTCCACAAGAACAGACTTAGCGAAAGACTTCTTGAAGGGAAAGATGTAACTCTGTGAGATGAATTAACAGAACACAGAGCAGTTTCTCAGAAAGTTTCTTTCCAGTTTTGAACGGAAGATATTTCCTTTTTCACCATAGCCCTCTATGGGCTTCCAAATATCCCTTTGCCAATTCCACAAGAACAGCCTTAGCGAAAGGCTTCTTTAAGGGAAAGATGTAACTCTGTGAGACGAATTAACAGAAAACAGAGCAGTTTCTCAGAAAGCTTCCTTCCAGTTTTGAACGGAAGATATTTCCTTTTTCACCTTAGCCCTCTATGGGCTTCCAAATATCCCTTTGCCAATTCCACAAGAACAGCCTTAGCGAAAGGCTTCTTGAAGGGAAAGATTTAACACTGTGAGATGAATTAACAGAACACAGAGCAGTTTCTCAGAAAGCTTCTTTCCAGTTTTGAACGGAAGATATTTCCTTTTTCACCATAGCCCTCTATGGTCTTCCAAATATCCCTTTGCCAATTCCGCAAGAACAACCTTAGCGAAAGGCTTCTTGTAGGGAAAGATGTAACTCTGTGAGATGAATTAACAGAACACAGAGCAGTTTCTCAGAAAGCTTCTTTCCAGTTTTGAACGGAAGATATTTCCTTTTTCACCATAGCCCTCTATGGGCTTCCAAATATCCCTTTGATAATTCCACAAGAACAGCCTTAGCGAAAGGCTTCTTGAAGGGAAAGATGTAACTCTGTGAGATGAATTAACAGAACACAGAGCAATTTCTCAGAAAGCTTCTTTCCAGTTTTGAACGGAAGATATTTCCTTTTTCACCATAGCCCTCTATGGGCTTCCAAATATCCCTTTGCCAATTCCACAAGAACAGCCTTAGCGAAAGGCTTCTTGAAGGGAAAGATGTAACTCTGTAAGATGAATTAACAGAACACAGAGCAGTTTCTCAGAAAGCTTCTTTCCAGTTTTGAACGGAAGATATTTCCTTTTTCACCATAGCCCTCTATGGGCTTCCAAATATCCCTTTGCCAATTGCACAAGAACAGCCTTAGCGAAAGGCTTCTTGAAGGGATAGATGTAACTCTGTGAGATGAATTAACAGAACACAGAGCTGTTTCTCAGAAAGCTTCTTTCCAGTTTTGAACGGAAGATATTTCCTTTTTCACCATAGGCCTCTATGGGCTTCCAAATATCCCTTTGCCAATTCCACAAGAACAGCCTTAGCGAAAGGCTTCTTGAAGGGAAAGATGTAACTCTGTGAGATGAATTAACAGAACACAGAGCAGTTTCTCAGAAAGCTTGTTTCCAGTTTTGAAGGGACGATATTTCCTTTTTCACCATAGCCCTCTATGGGCTTCCAAATATCCCTTTGCCAATTCCACAAGAACAGCCTTAGCGAAAGGTTTCTTGAAGGGAAAGATGTACCTCTGTGAGATCAATTAACAGAACACAGAGCAGTTTCTCAGAAAGCTTCTTTCCAGTTTTCAACGGAAGATATTTCCTTTTTCACCATACCCCTCTATGGGCTTCCAAATATCCCTTTGCCAATTCCACAAGAACAGCCTTAGCGAAAGGCTTCTTGAAGGGAAAGATGTAACTCTGTGAGATGAATTAACAGAACACAGAGCATTTTCTCAGAAAGCTTCTTTCCAGTTTTGAACGGAAGATATTTCCTTTTTCACCATAGCACTCTATGGGCTTCCAAATATCCCTTTGCCAATTCCACAAGAACAGCCTTAGCGAAAGGCTTCTTGAAGGGAAAGATGTAACTCTGTGAGATGGATTAACAGAACACAGAGCAGTTTCTCAGAAGGCTTCTTTCCAGTTTTGAACGGAAGATATTCCCTTTTTCACCGTAGACCTCTATGGGCTTCCAAATATCCCTTTGCCAATTCCACAAGAACAGCCTTAGCGAAAGGCTTCTTGAAGGGAAAGATGTAACTCTGTGAGATGAATTAACAGAACACAGAGCAGTTTCTCAGAAAGCTTCTTTCCAATTTTGAACGGAAGATATTTCCTTCTTCACCATAGCCCTCTATGGGCTTCCAAATATCCCTTTGCCAATTCCAAAAGAACAGCCTGAGCGAAAGGCTTCTTGAAGGGAAAGATTTAACTCTGTGAGATGAATTAACAGAACACAGAGCAGTTTCTCAGAAAGCTTCTTTCCAGTTTTGAATGGAAGATATTTCCTTTTTCACCATAGCCCTCTAAGGGCTTCCAAATATCCCTTTGCCAATTCCACAAGAACAGCCTTAGCGAAAGGCTTCTTGAAGGGAAAGATGTAACTCTGTGAGATGAATTAATAGAACACAGAGCAGTTTCTCAGAAAGCTTCTTTCCAGTTTTGAACGGAAGATATTTCCTTTTTCACCATAGCCCTCTATGGGCTTCCAAATATCCCTTTGCCAATTCCACAAGAACAGCCTTAGCGAAAGGCTTCTTGAAGGGAAAGATGTAACTCTGTGAGATGAATTAACAGAACACAGAGCAGTTTCTCACAAAGCTTCTTTCCAGTTTTGAACGGAAGATATTTCCTTTTTCACCATAGCCCTCCATGGGCTTCCAAATATCCCTTTGCCAATTCCACAAGAACAACCTTAGCGAAAGGCTTCTTGAAGGGAAAGATGTAACTCTGTGAGATGAATTAACAGAACACAGAGCAGTTTCTCAGAAAACTTCTTTCCAGTTTTGAACGGAAGATATTTCCTTTTTCACCATAGCCCTCTATGGGCTTCCAAATATCCCTTTGCCAATTCCACAAGAACAGCCTTAGCGAAAGGCTTCTTGAAGGGAAAGATGTAACTCTGTGAGATGAATTAACAGAACACAGAGCAGTTTCTCAGAAAGCTTCTTTCCAGTTTTGAACGGAAGATATTTCCTTTTTCACCATAGCCCTCTATGGGCTTCCAAATATCCCTTTGCCAATTCCACAAGAACAGCCTTAGCGAAAGGCTTCTTGAAGGGAAAGATGTAACTCTGTGAGACGAATTAACAGAACACAGAGCAGTTTCTCACAAAGCTTCTTTCCAGTTTTGAACGGAAGATATTTCCTTTTTCACCATAGCCCTCTAAGGGCTTCCAAATATCCCTTTGCCAATACCACAAGAACAGCCTTAGCGAAAGGCTTCTTGAAGGGAAAGATGTAACTCTGTGAGATGAATTAACAGAACACAGAGCAGTTTCTCAGAAAGCTTCTTTCCAGTTTTGAACGGAATATATTTCCTTTTTCACCTTAGCCCTCTATGGGCTTCCAAATATCCCTTTGCCAATTCCACAAGAACAGCCTTAGCGAAAGGCTTCTTGAAGGGAAAGATTTAACACTGTGAGATGAATTAACAGAACACAGAGCAGTTTCTCAGAAAGCTTGTTTCCAGTTTTGAAAGGAAGATATTTCCTTTTTCACCATAGCCCTCTATGGGCTTCCAAATATCCCTTTGCCAATTCCACAAGAACAGCCTTAGCGAAAGGCTTCTTGAAGGGATAGATGTAATTCTATGAGTGAATTAACAGAACACAGAGCAGTTTCTCAGAAAGCTTCTTTCCAGTTTTGAACGGAAGATATTTCCTTTTTCACCATAGCCCTCTATGGGCTTCCAAATATCCCTTTGCCAATTCCACAAGAACAGCCTTAGCGAAAGGCTTCTTGAAGGGAAAGATGTAACACTGTGAGATGAATTAACAGAACACAGAGCATTTTCTCAGAAATCTTCTTTCCAGTTTTGAACGGAAGATATTTCCTTTTGCACCATAGCCCTCTATGGGCTTCCAAATATCCCTTTGCCAATTCCACAAGAACAGCCTTAGCGAAAGGCTTCCTGAAGGGAAAGATGTAACTCTGTGAGATGAATTAACAGAACACAGAGCAGTTTCTCAGAAAGCTTCTTTCCAGTTTTGAACGGAAGATATTTCCTTTTTCACCATAGCCCTCTATGGTCTTCCAAATATCCCTTTGCCAATTCCACAAGAACAACCTTAGCGAAAGGCTTCTTGTAGGGAAAGATGTAACTCTGTGAGATGAATTAACAGAACACAGAGCAGTTTCTCAGAAAGCTTCTTTCCAGTTTTGAACGGAAGATATTTCCTTTTTCACCATAGCCCTCTATGGGCTTCCAAATATCCCTTTGATAATTCCACAAGAACAGCCTTAGCGAAAGGCTTCTTGAAGGGAAAGATGTAACTCTGTGAGATGAATTAACAGAACACAGAGCAGTTTCTCAGAAAGCTTCTTTGCAGTTTTGAACGGAAGATATTTCCTTTTTCACCATAGCCCTCTATGGGCTTCCAAATATCCCTTTGCCAATTCCACAAGAACAGCCTTAGCGAAAGGCTTCTTGAAGGGAAAGATGTAACTCTGTGAGATGAATTAACAGAACACAGAGCAGTTTCTCAGAAAGCTTCTTTCCAGTTTTGAACGGAAGATATTTCCTTTTTCACCATAGCCCTCTATGGGCTTCCAAATATCCCTTTGCCAATTCCACAAGAACAGCCTTAGCGAAAGGCTTCTTGAAGGGAAAGATGTAACTCTGTGAGATGAATTAACAGAACACAGAGCAGTTTCTCAGAAAGCTTCTTTCCAGTTTTGAACGGAAGATATTTCCTTTTTCACCATAGCCCTCTATGGGCTTCCAAATATCCCTTTGCCAATTCCACAAGAACAGCCTTTGCGAAAGGCTTCTTGAAGGGAAAGATGTAACTCTGTGAGATGAATTAACAGAACACAGAGCAGTTTCTCAGAAAGCTTGTTTCCAGTTTTGAAGGGACGATATTTCCTTTTTCACCATAGCCCTCTATGAGCTTCCAAATATCCCTTTGCCAATTCCACAAGAACAGCCTTAGCGAACTTCTTCTTGAAGGGAAAGTTCTAACACTGTGAGATGAATTAACAGAACACAGAGCAGTTTCTCAGAAAGCTTTTTCCAGTTTTGAAGGGAAGATATTTCCTTTTTCACCATAGCACTCTATGGGCTTCCAAATATCCCTTTGCCAATTCCACAAGAACAGCCTTAGCGAAAGGCTTCTTGAAGGGAAAGATGTAACTCTGTGAGATGAATTAACAGAACACAGAGCAGTTTCTCAGAAAGCTTCTTTCCAGTTTTGAACGGAAGATATTTCCTTTTTCACCATAGCCCTCTATGGGCTTCCAAATATCCCTATGCCAATTCCACAAGAACAGCCTTAGCGAAAGGCTTCTTGAAGGGAAAGATGTAACTCTGTGAGATGAATTAACAGAACACAGAGCAATTTCTCAGAAAGCTTCTTTCCAGTTTTGAACGGAAGATATTTCCTTTTTCACCATAGCCCTCTATGGGCTTCCAAATATCCCTTTGCCAATTCCACAAGAACAGCCTTAGCGAAAGGCTTCTTGAAGGGAAACATGTAACTCTGTGAGATGAATTAACAGAACACAGAGCAGTTTCTCAGAAAGCTTCTTTCCAGTTTTGAACGGAAGATATTTCCTTTTTCACCATAGCCCTCTATGGGCTTCCAAATATCCCTTTGCCAATTCCACAAGAACAGCCTTAGCGAAAGGCTTCTTGAAGGGAAAGATGTAACTCTGTGAGATGAATTAACAGAACACAGAGCAGTTTCTCAGAAAGCTTCTTTCCAGTTTTGAACGGAAGATATTTCCTTTTTCACCATAGCCCTCTATGGGCTTCCAAATATCCCTTTGCCAATTCCACAAGAACAGCCTTTGCGAAAGGCTTCTTGAAGGGAAAGATGTAACTCTGTGAGATGAATTAACAGAACACAGAGCAGTTTCTCAGAAAGCTTATTTCCAGTTTTGAACGGAAGATATTCCCTTTTTCACCATAGCCCTCTATGGGCTTCCAAATATCCCTTTGTCAATTCCACAAGAACAGCCTTAGCGAAAGGCTTCTTGAAGGGAAAGATGTAACTCTGTGAGATGAATTAACAGAACACAGAGCAGTTTCTCAGAAAGCTTCTTTCCAGTTTTGAACGGAAGATATTTCCTTTTTCACCATAGCCCTCTATGGGCTTCCAAATATCCCTTTCCAATTCCACAAGAACAGCCTTAGCGAAAGGCTTCTTGAAGGGAAAGATGTAACTCTGTGAGATGAATTAACAGAACACAGAGCAGTTTCTCAGAAAGCTTCTTTCCAGTTTTGAACGGAAGATATTTCCTTTTTCACCATAGCCCTCTATGGGCTTCCAAATATCCCTTTGCCAATTGCACAAGAACAGCCTTAGCGAAAGGCTTCTTGATGGGATAGATGTAACTCTGTGAGATGAATTAACAGAACACAGAGCAGTTTCTCAGAAAGCTTCTTTCCAGTTTTGAACGGAAGATATTTCCTTTTTCACCATAGCCCTCTATGGGCTTCCAAATATCCCTTTGCCAATTACACAAGAACAGCCTTAGCGAAAGGCTTCTTGAAGGGAAAGATGTAACTCTGTGAGATGAATTAACAGAACACAGAGCAGTTTCTCAGAAAGCTTGTTTCCAGTTTTGAAGGGAAGATATTTCCTTTTTCACCATAGCCCTCTATGGGCTTCCAAATATCCCTTTGCCAATTCCACAAGAACAGCCTTAGCGAAAGGTTTCTTGAAGGGAAAGATGTAACTCTGTGAGATGAATTAACAGAACACAGAGCAGTTTCTCAGAAAGCTTCTTTCCAGTTTTGAACGGAAGATATTTCCTTTTTCACCATAGCCCTCTATGGGCTTCCAAATATCCCTTTGCCAATTGCACAAGAACAGCCTTAGCGAAAGGCTTCTTGAAGGGATAGATGTAACTCTGTGAGATGAATTAACAGAACACAGAGCAGTTTCTCAGAAAGCTTCTTTCCAGTTTTCAACGGAAGATATTTCCTTTTTCACCATAGCCCTCTATGGGCTTCCAAATATCCCTTTGCCAATTCCACAAGAACAGCCTTAGCGAAAGGCTTCTTGAAGGGAAAGATGTAACTCTGTGAGATGAATTAACAGAACACAGAGCATTTTCTCAGAAAGCTTCTTTCCAGTTTTGAACGGAAGATATTTCCTTTTTCACCATAGCACTCTATGGGCTTCCAAATATCCCTTTTCCAATTCCACAAGAACAGCCTTAGCGAAAGGCTTCTTGAAGGGAAAGATGTAACTCTGTGAGACGAATTAACAGAACACAGAGCAGTTTCTCAGAAAGCTTCTTTCCAGTTTTGAACGGAAGATTTTCCCTTTTTCACCATAGCCCTCTATGGGCTTCCAAATATCCCATTGCCAATTCCACAAGAACAGCCTTAGCGAAAGGCTTCTTGAAGGGAAAGACGTAACTCTGTGAGATGAATTAACAGAACACAGAGCAGTTTCTCAGAAAGCTTGTTTCCAGTTTTGAACGGAAGATATTTCCTTTTCCACCATAGCCCTCTATGGGCTTCCAAATATCCCTTTGCCAATTCCACAAGAACAGCCTTAGCGAAAGGCTTCTTGAAGGGAAAGATGTAACTCTGTGAGATGAATTAACAGAACACAGAGCAGTTTCTCAGAAAGCTTCTTTCCAGTTTTGAACGGAAGATATTTCCTTTTTCACCATAGCCCTCTATGGGCTTCCAAATATCCCTTTGCCAATTCCACAAGAACAGCCTTAGCGAAAGGCTTCTTGAAGGGAAAGATGTAACTCTGTGAGACGAATTAACAGAACACAGAGCAGTTTCTCACAAAGCTTCTTTCCAGTTTTGAACGGAAGATATTTCCTTTTTCACCATAGCCCTCTAAGGGCTTCCAAATATCCCTTTGCCAATACCACAAGAACAGCCTTAGCGAAAGGCTTCTTGAAGGGAAAGATGTAACTCTGTGAGATGAATTAACAGAACACAGAGCAGTTTCTCAGAAAGCTTCTTTCCAGTTTTGAACGGAATATATTTCCTTTTTCACCTTAGCCCTCTATGGGCTTCCAAATATCCCTTTGCCAATTCCACAAGAACAGCCTTAGCGAAAGGCTTCTTGAAGGGAAAGATTTAACACTGTGAGATGAATTAACAGAACACAGAGCAGTTTCTCAGAAAGCTTGTTTCCAGTTTTGAAAGGAAGATATTTCCTTTTTCACCATAGCCCTCTATGGGCTTCCAAATATCCCTTTGCCAATTCCACAAGAACAGCCTTAGCGAAAGGCTTCTTGAAGGGATAGATGTAATTCTATGAGTGAATTAACAGAACACAGAGCAGTTTCTCAGAAAGCTTCTTTCCAGTTTTGAACGGAAGATATTTCCTTTTTCACCATAGCCCTCTATGGGCTTCCAAATATCCCTTTGCCAATTCCACAAGAACAGCCTTAGCGAAAGGCTTCTTGAAGGGAAAGATGTAACACTGTGAGATGAATTAACAGAACACAGAGCATTTTCTCAGAAATCTTCTTTCCAGTTTTGAACGGAAGATATTTCCTTTTGCACCATAGCCCTCTATGGGCTTCCAAATATCCCTTTGCCAATTCCACAAGAACAGCCTTAGCGAAAGGCTTCTTGAAGGGAAAGATGTAACTCTGTGAGATGAATTAACAGAACACAGAGCAGTTTCTCAGAAAGCTTCTTTCCAGTTTTGAACGGAAGATATTTCCTTTTTCACCATAGCCCTCTATGGTCTTCCAAATATCCCTTTGCCAATTCCACAAGAACAACCTTAGCGAAAGGCTTCTTGTAGGGAAAGATGTAACTCTGTGAGATGAATTAACAGAACACAGAGCAGTTTCTCAGAAAGCTTCTTTCCAGTTTTGAACGGAAGATATTTCCTTTTTCACCATAGCCCTCTATGGGCTTCCAAATATCCCTTTGATAATTCCACAAGAACAGCCTTAGCGAAAGGCTTCTTGAAGGGAAAGATGTAACTCTGTGAGATGAATTAACAGAACACAGAGCAGTTTCTCAGAAAGCTTCTTTGCAGTTTTGAACGGAAGATATTTCCTTTTTCACCATAGCCCTCTATGGGCTTCCAAATATCCCTTTGCCAATTCCACAAGAACAGCCTTAGCGAAAGGCTTCTTGAAGGGAAAGATGTAACTCTGTGAGATGAATTAACAGAACACAGAGCAGTTTCTCAGAAAGCTTCTTTCCAGTTTTGAACGGAAGATATTTCCTTTTTCACCATAGCCCTCTATGGGCTTCCAAATATCCCTTTGCCAATTCCACAAGAACAGCCTTAGCGAAAGGCTTCTTGAAGGGAAAGATGTAACTCTGTGAGATGAATTAACAGAACACAGAGCAGTTTCTCAGAAAGCTTCTTTCCAGTTTTGAACGGAAGATATTTCCTTTTTCACCATAGCCCTCTATGGGCTTCCAAATATCCCTTTGCCAATTCCACAAGAACAGCCTTTGCGAAAGGCTTCTTGAAGGGAAAGATGTAACTCTGTGAGATGAATTAACAGAACACAGAGCAGTTTCTCAGAAAGCTTGTTTCCAGTTTTGAAGGGACGATATTTCCTTTTTCACCATAGCCCTCTATGAGCTTCCAAATATCCCTTTGCCAATTCCACAAGAACAGCCTTAGCGAACTTCTTCTTGAAGGGAAAGTTCTAACACTGTGAGATGAATTAACAGAACACAGAGCAGTTTCTCAGAAAGCTTTTTCCAGTTTTGAAGGGAAGATATTTCCTTTTTCACCATAGCCTTCTATGGGCTTCCAAATATCCCTTTGCCAATTCCACAAGAACAGCCTTAGCGAAAGGCTTCTTGAAGGGAAAGATGTAACTCTGTGAGATGAATTAACAGAACACAGAGCAGTTTCTCAGAAAGCTTCTTTCCAGTTTTGAACGGAAGATATTTCCTTTTTCACCATAGCCCTCTATGGGCTTCCAAATATCCCTATGCCAATTCCACAAGAACAGCCTTAGCGAAAGGCTTCTTGAAGGGAAAGATGTAACTCTGTGAGATGAATTAACAGAACACAGAGCAATTTCTCAGAAAGCTTCTTTCCAGTTTTGAACGGAAGATATTTCCTTTTTCACCATAGCCCTCTATGGGCTTCCAAATATCCCTTTGCCAATTCCAC
Source organism: Chlorocebus sabaeus (assembly GCF_047675955.1). NCBI lineage: Eukaryota > Metazoa > Chordata > Mammalia > Primates > Cercopithecidae > Chlorocebus > Chlorocebus sabaeus. The sequence continues at coordinate 2,047,816 of NW_027327448.1, read as the reverse complement.
AAGAACAGCCTTAGCGAAAGGCTTCTTGAAGGGAAACATGTAACTCTGTGAGATGAATTAACAGAACACAGAGCAGTTTCTCAGAAAGCTTCTTTCCAGTTTTGAACGGAAGATATTTCCTTTTTCACCATAGCCCTCTATGGGCTTCCAAATATCCCTTTGCCAATTCCACAAGAACAGCCTTAGCGAAAGGCTTCTTGAAGGGAAAGATGTAACTCTGTGAGATGAATTAACAGAACACAGAGCAGTTTCTCAGAAAGCTTCTTTCCAGTTTTGAACGGAAGATATTTCCTTTTTCACCATAGCCCTCTATGGGCTTCCAAATATCCCTTTGCCAATTCCACAAGAACAGCCTTAGCGAAAGGCTTCTTGAAGGGAAAGATGTAACTCTGTGAGATGAATTAACAGAACACAGAGCAGTTTCTCAGAAAGCTTATTTCCAGTTTTGAACGGAAGATATTCCCTTTTTCACCATAGCCCTCTATGGGCTTCCAAATATCCCTTTGTCAATTCCACAAGAACAGCCTTAGCGAAAGGCTTCTTGAAGGGAAAGATGTAACTCTGTGAGATGAATTAACAGAACACAGAGCAGTTTCTCAGAAAGCTTCTTTCCAGTTTTGAACGGAAGATATTTCCTTTTTCACCATAGCCCTCTATGGGCTTCCAAATATCCCTTTCCAATTCCACAAGAACAGCCTTAGCGAAAGGCTTCTTGAAGGGAAAGATGTAACTCTGTGAGATGAATTAACAGAACACAGAGCAGTTTCTCAGAAAGCTTCTTTCCAGTTTTGAACGGAAGATATTTCCTTTTTCACCATAGCCCTCTATGGGCTTCCAAATATCCCTTTGCCAATTGCACAAGAACAGCCTTAGCGAAAGGCTTCTTGATGGGATAGATGTAACTCTGTGAGATGAATTAACAGAACACAGAGCAGTTTCTCAGAAAGCTTCTTTCCAGTTTTGAACGGAAGATATTTCCTTTTTCACCATAGCCCTCTATGGGCTTCCAAATATCCCTTTGCCAATTACACAAGAACAGCCTTAGCGAAAGGCTTCTTGAAGGGAAAGATGTAACTCTGTGAGATGAATTAACAGAACACAGAGCAGTTTCTCAGAAAGCTTGTTTCCAGTTTTGAAGGGAAGATATTTCCTTTTTCACCATAGCCCTCTATGGGCTTCCAAATATCCCTTTGCCAATTCCACAAGAACAGCCTTAGCGAAAGGTTTCTTGAAGGGAAAGATGTAACTCTGTGAGATGAATTAACAGAACACAGAGCAGTTTCTCAGAAAGCTTCTTTCCAGTTTTGAACGGAAGATATTTCCTTTTTCACCATAGCCCTCTATGGGCTTCCAAATATCCCTTTGCCAATTGCACAAGAACAGCCTTAGCGAAAGGCTTCTTGAAGGGATAGATGTAACTCTGTGAGATGAATTAACAGAACACAGAGCAGTTTCTCAGAAAGCTTCTTTCCAGTTTTCAACGGAAGATATTTCCTTTTTCACCATAGCCCTCTATGGGCTTCCAAATATCCCTTTGCCAATTCCACAAGAACAGCCTTAGCGAAAGGCTTCTTGAAGGGAAAGATGTAACTCTGTGAGATGAATTAACAGAACACAGAGCATTTTCTCAGAAAGCTTCTTTCCAGTTTTGAACGGAAGATATTTCCTTTTTCACCATAGCACTCTATGGGCTTCCAAATATCCCTTTTCCAATTCCACAAGAACAGCCTTAGCGAAAGGCTTCTTGAAGGGAAAGATGTAACTCTGTGAGACGAATTAACAGAACACAGAGCAGTTTCTCAGAAAGCTTCTTTCCAGTTTTGAACGGAAGATTTTCCCTTTTTCACCATAGCCCTCTATGGGCTTCCAAATATCCCATTGCCAATTCCACAAGAACAGCCTTAGCGAAAGGCTTCTTGAAGGGAAAGACGTAACTCTGTGAGATGAATTAACAGAACACAGAGCAGTTTCTCAGAAAGCTTGTTTCCAGTTTTGAACGGAAGATATTTCCTTTTCCACCATAGCCCTCTATGGGCTTCCAAATATCCCTTTGCCAATTCCACAAGAACAGCCTTAGCGAAAGGCTTCTTGAAGGGAAAGATGTAACTCTGTGAGATGAATTAACAGAACACAGAGCAGTTTCTCAGAAAGCTTCTTTCCAGTTTTGAACGGAAGATATTTCCTTTTTCACCATAGCCCTCTATGGGCTTCCAAATATCCCTTTGCCAATTCCACAAGAACAGCCTTAGCGAAAGGCTTCTTGAAGGGAAAGATGTAACTCTGTGAGATGAATTAACAGAACACAGAGCAGTTTCTCAGAATGCTTCTTTCCAATTTTGAACGGAAGATGTTCCCTTTTTCACCATAGCCCTCTATGGGCTTCCAAATATCCCTTTGCCAATACCACAAGAACAGCCTTAGCGAAAGGCTTCTTGAAGGGAAAGATGTAACTCTGTGAGATGAATTAACAGAACACAAAGCAGTTTCTCAGAAAGCTTCTTTCCAGTTTTGAACGGAAGATATTTCCTTTTTCACCATAGCCCTCTCTGGGATTCCAAATATCCCTTTGCCAATTGCACAAGAACAGCCTTAGCGATAGGCTTCTTGAAGGGATAGATGTAACTCTGTGAGATGAATTAACAGAACACAGAGCAGTTTCTCAGAAAGCTTCTTTCCAGTTTTGAACGGAAGATATTTCCTTTTTCACCATAGCCCTCTATGGGCTTCCAAATATCCCTTTGCCAATTCCACAAGAACAGCCTTAGCGAAAGGCTTCTTGAAGGGAAAGATGTAACTCTGTGAGATGAATTAACAGAACACAGAGCAGTTTCTCACAAAGCTTCTTTCCAGTTTTGAACGGAAGATATTTCCTTTTTCACCATAGCCCTCTAAGGGCTTCCAAATATCCCTTTGCCAATACCAGAAGAACAGCCTTAGCGAAAGGCTTCTTGAAGGGAAAGATGTAACTCTGTGAGATGAATTAACAGAACACAGAGCAGTTTCTCAGAAAGCTTCTTTCCAGTTTTGAACGGAATATATTTCCTTTTTCACCTTAGCCCTCTATGGGCTTCCAAATATCCCTTTGCCAATTCCACAAGAACAGCCTTAGCGAAAGGCTTCTTGAAGGGAAAGATTTAACACTGTGAGATGAATTAACAGAACACAGAGCAGTTTCTCAGAAAGCTTGTTTCCAGTTTTGAAAGGAAGATATTTCCTTTTTCACCATAGCCCTCTATGGGCTTCCAAATATCCCTTTGCCAATTCCACAAGAACAGCCTTAGCGAAAGGCTTCTTGAAGGGATAGATGTAACTCTGTGAGATGAATTAACAGAACACAGAGCAGTTTCTCAGAAAGCTTCTTTCCAGTTTTGAACGGAAGATATTTCGTTTTTCACCATAGCCCTCTATGGGCTTCCAAATATCCCTTTGCCAATTGCACAAGAACAGCCTTAGCGAAAGGCTTCTTGAAGGGATAGATGTAATTCTGTGAGATGAATTAACAGAACACAGAGCAGTTTCTCAGAAAGCTTCTTTCCAGTTTTGAACGGAAGATATTTCCTTTTTCACCATAGCCCTCTATGGGCTTCCAAATATCCCTTTGCCAATTCCACAAGAACAGCCTTAGCGAAAGGCTTCTTGAAGGGAAAGATGTAACTCTGTGAGATGAATTAACAGAACACAGAGCATTTTCTCAGAAATCTTCTTTCCAGTTTTGAACGGAAGATATTTCCTTTTGCACCATAGCCCTCTATGGGCTTCCAAATATCCCTTTGCCAATTCCACAAGAACAGCCTTAGCGAAAGGCTTCTTGAAGGGAAAGATGTAACTCTGTGAGATGAATTAACAGAACACAGAGCAGTTTCTCAGAAAGCTTCTTTCCAGTTTTGAACGGAAGATATTTCCTTTTTCACCATAGCCCTCTATGGGCTTCCAAATATCCCTTTGCCAATTCCACAACAACAGCCTTAGCGAAAGGCTTCTTGAAGGGAAAGATGCAACTCTGTGAGACGAATTAACAGAACACAGAGCCGTTTCTCAGAAAGCTTCTTTCCAGTTTTGAACAGAAGATATTTCCTTTTTCACCATAGCCCTCTATGTGCTTCCAAATATCCCTTTGCCAATTCCACAAGAACAGACTTAGCGAAAGACTTCTTGAAGGGAAAGATGTAACTCTGTGAGATGAATTAACAGAACACAGAGCAGTTTCTCAGAAAGTTTCTTTCCAGTTTTGAACGGAAGATATTTCCTTTTTCACCATAGCCCTCTATGGGCTTCCAAATATCCCTTTGCCAATTCCACAAGAACAGCCTTAGCGAAAGGCTTCTTTAAGGGAAAGATGTAACTCTGTGAGACGAATTAACAGAAAACAGAGCAGTTTCTCAGAAAGCTTCCTTCCAGTTTTGAACGGAAGATATTTCCTTTTTCACCTTAGCCCTCTATGGGCTTCCAAATATCCCTTTGCCAATTCCACAAGAACAGCCTTAGCGAAAGGCTTCTTGAAGGGAAAGATTTAACACTGTGAGATGAATTAACAGAACACAGAGCAGTTTCTCAGAAAGCTTCTTTCCAGTTTTGAACGGAAGATATTTCCTTTTTCACCATAGCCCTCTATGGTCTTCCAAATATCCCTTTGCCAATTCCGCAAGAACAACCTTAGCGAAAGGCTTCTTGTAGGGAAAGATGTAACTCTGTGAGATGAATTAACAGAACACAGAGCAGTTTCTCAGAAAGCTTCTTTCCAGTTTTGAACGGAAGATATTTCCTTTTTCACCATAGCCCTCTATGGGCTTCCAAATATCCCTTTGATAATTCCACAAGAACAGCCTTAGCGAAAGGCTTCTTGAAGGGAAAGATGTAACTCTGTGAGATGAATTAACAGAACACAGAGCAATTTCTCAGAAAGCTTCTTTCCAGTTTTGAACGGAAGATATTTCCTTTTTCACCATAGCCCTCTATGGGCTTCCAAATATCCCTTTGCCAATTACACAAGAACAGCCTTAGCGAAAGGCTTCTTGAAGGGAAAGATGTAACACTGTGAGATGAATTAACAGAACACAGAGCAGTTTCTCAGAAAGCTTTTTTCCAGTTTTGAAGGGAAGATATTTCCTTTTTCACCATAGCCCTCTATGGGCTTCCAAATATCACTTTGCAAATTCCACAAGAAGACTCTTAGCGATAGGCTTATTGAAGGGAAAGCTGTAACTCTGTGAGATGAATTAACAGAACACAAAGCAGTTTCTCAGAAAGCTTCTATCCTGTTTTTAACGGAAGATATTTCCTTTTCCACCATAGCCCACTATGGGCTTCCAAATATCATTTTTCAAATTCCATAAGAACAGTCTCAGCGAAAATCTTCTTCAGGGGGAAGCTGTAACTCTATGGGAAGAATTAACAGAACACAAAGCAGTTTCTCAGAAAGCTTCTTTAAAGTTTTTAATGGAAGATATATCCTTTTTCACCATAGCCCTCTATGGGCTTCCAAATATCACTTTGCAAATTCTACAAGAACAATCTTAGTGAAAGGCTTCTTGAGGGGAAAGCTGTAACTATGTGAGAAGAATTAACAATACACAAAGCAGTTTCTCACAAAGATTCTTTACAGTTTTTACCGGAAGATATTTCCTTTTTCAATATAGCCCTTTATGGGCTTCCAAATATCGCTTTGGAAATTCCACAAGAACAGTCTTAGCGAAAGGCTTCTTAAGTGGAAAGCTGTAACCCTGTGAGATGAATTGAGAGAACACAAAACACTTTCTCAGAAAGCTTCTTTCCAGTTTTTAACGGAAGATATTCCCTTTTTCACCGTAGCCCTCTAAGGGCTTCCAAATATCACTTTACAAATTCCAGAAGAATATTCTTAGCGAAAGGCTTCTTGAGGGGAAAGCTGTAACTCTGTGAGATGAATTAACAGAACACAAAGTAGTTTCTCAGAAAGCTTCTTTTCAGTTTTTAACGGAAGATATCTCCTTTTTCACCATAGCCGTCTATGGGCTTCCAAATATCACTTTGCAAATTCCACAAGAAGAGTCTTCGCCTAAGTCTTCTTCAGGGGAAAGCTGTAACTCTATGAGATGAATTAAAAAAACACAATGTAGTTTCTCAGAATGCTTCTTTTCACTTTTTATCTCAGGATATTTCCTTTTTTCTCCTTAGCCCTCTATGGGCTTGAAAATATCACTATGAAAATTCCAGAAGAACAGTCTTAGCGAAAGGCTTCTTGAGCGTAAAGCTGTAATTCTGTGAGATGAATTAACAGAGCACAAAGCAGTTTCTCAGAAAGCTTCTTTCCCGTTTTACTGGAAGATATTTCCTTTTTCCCCATAGCCCTCTATGGGCTTCCAAAAATCACTTTGCAAATTCCTCAGGAACAGACTTTGCGAAAGGCTTCTTGAAGGGAATGCTGTAACTCTGTTAGATGAGTTAACAGAACACAAAGCAGTTTCTCTGAAAGCTTCTTTCCAGTTTTTACCGGAAGATATATCCTTTTTTACCATATCCCTGTATGGACTTCCAAATATCACTTTACAAATTCCACAAGAACAGTCATAGCGAAAGGCTTCTTGTGGGGAACGCAGTAACTCTGTGAGATGAATTAACAGAACACAAATCAGTTTCTCAGAAAGCTTCTTTCATGTCTTTAAAGGAAGATATTTCCTTTTTCACCATAGCCCTCTAAGGACTTCCAAATATCACTTTGCAAATTCCACAAGAAGAGTCTTAGCGAAAGTCTTCTTGAGGGGAATGCTGTAACTCTGTGAGATGAATTATCAGAACACAAAGGAGTTTCTCAGAAAGCTTCTTTCCAGTTTTTAACGGAAGACATTTCCTTTTTAACCATAGTCCTCTGTGGGCTTCCAAGTATCACTGCGCAAATTTCACAAAAATAGATTTAGCGAAACGCTTCTTGAAGGGAAACCTGTAACACTGTGAGATGAATTAAGAGAACACAAAGCAGTTTCTCACAAAGCTTCTTTCCAGTTTTTAACGGAAGATATTTCCTTTTTCACCGTTGCCCTCTATGGACTTCCAAATATCACTTTGCAAATTCCACAAAAACAGTCTTCGCGAAAGTCTTCTTCAGGCGAAAGCAGTAACTCTGTGAGATGAATTAACAGAACACAAACGAGCTTCTCAGAAAGCTTCTTTCCAGTTTTTAACGGAAGATATTTCCTTTTTCACCATAGCCCTCTATGGGCTTAGAAATATCCCTTTCCAAATTCCACAAGAACAGCCTTAGCGAAAGGCTTCTTGACGGGAAAGCTGTAACAATGTGAGATGAATTGACAGAACACAAAGCAGTTTCTCAGAAAGCTTTTTTCCAGTTTCTAACGGAAGATATTTCCTTTTCCACCATAACCCTCTACGGGCTTCCAAATATCACTTTGCAAATTCCACAAGAACAGTCATAGCGAAAAGCTTCTTCAGGGGAAAGCTGTAACACTGTGGGAACAATTAACAGAACACAAAGCAGTTTCTCAGAAAGCTTCTTTCCATTTTTCAACGGAAGTTATATCGTTTTTCACCATAGCCCTCTATGGGATTCCAAATATCACTTTGCAAATTCCACAAGAACAATCTTAGCGAAAGGCTTCTTGAGGGGAAAACTGTAACTATGTGAGAAGAATTAATAGTACACAAAGCAGTTTCTCAGAAAGCTTCTTTACAGCTTTTAACGGAAGATATTTTCTTTTTCGCATAGTCCTCTATGGGCTTCCAAATATCAATTTCAAAATTCCACAAGAACAGTCTTAGCGAAAGGTTTCTTGAGGGGAATGCTGTAACTCTGTGAGATGAATTAACAGAACAGAAAGCAGTTCCTCAGAAAGCATCTTTCCAGTTTTTAACGGAAGATATTTCCTTTTTCATCATAGCCCTCTATGAGCTTCCAAATATCACTTTGCAAATTCCACAAGAATAGTCTTAGCGAAAGGCTTACTGAAGGGAAAGCTGTAACTCTGTGAGATGAATTAACAGAACACAAAGCAGTTTCTCAGAAAGCTTCTATCCTGTTTTTATCGGAAGATATTTCCTTTTCCACCATAGCGCACTATGGGCTTCCAAATATCACTGTGCAAATTCCACAAGAACAGTCTTAGCGAAAGGCTTCTTTAGGGGAAAGCTGTAACTCTGTGAGATGAATTAACAGAACACAAAGTAGTTTCTCAGAAAGCTTCGTTCCAGTTTTAACGGAAAATATTTTCTTTTTCACCATAGTCCTCTATGGGCTTCCAAATATCACTGCGCAAATTCCACAAAAATAGATTTAACCAAACGCTTCTTGAAGGGAAAGCTGTAACTCTGTGAGATGAATTAACAGAACGCAAAGCAGTTCCTCACAAAGCTTCTTTCCAGTTTTTAACGGAAGATATTTCCTTTTTCACCATAGCCCTCTATGGACTTCCAAATATCACTTTGCAAATTCCACAAGAACAGTCTTCGCGAAAGTCTTCTTGAGGGGAGAGGTGTAACTCTGTGAGATGAATTAACAGAACACAAAGCAGATTCTCAGAAAGCTTCTTACCAGTTTTTAATGGACGATATTTCCTTTTTCACCTTAACCCTCTATGGGCTTCCAAATATCGCTTTGCAAATTCCCCAAGAACAGTCTTAGCGAAAGGGTTCTTGAGGGGCAAGCTGTAACTATGGGAGATGAATTAACAGAACACAAAGCAATTTCTCACAAAGCTTCTTTCCGGTTTTTAACGGAAGATATTTCCTTTTACAACATAGCCCTCCAGGGGCTTCCAAATATCACTTTGAAAATTCCACAAGGACAGTCTTAGCGAAAGGCTTCTTGAGGGTAAAGCTGTCACTCTGTGAGATGAATTAACAGAACACAGAGCAGTTTCTCAGAAAGCTTCTTTCAAGTTTTTAACGGAAGATATTTCCTTTTTCACCATAGCCATCTAAGGGCTTCCAAATATCACTTTGCAATTTCCACAAGAAGAGTCTCGGCTAAAGTCTTCTTCAGGGGAAAGCTGTAACACTGTGAGATGAATTAACAGAACACAAAGTAGTTTCTCAGATTGCTTCTTTTCAGTTTTTGTCTTAGGATAGTTCCTTTTTCACCTTAGCCCTCTATGGGCTTGAAAATATCACTATGAAAATTCCACAAGAACAGTCTTAGCGAAAGGCTTCTTGAGGTGAAAGCAGTGACTCTCTGAGATGAATTAACAGAACACAGAGCAGTTTCTCAGAAAGCTTCTTTCTAGTTTTTAACGGAAGATATTTCCTTTTCCACCATAGACCTCTATGGGCTTCCAAATATCACTTTGCCAATTCCTCAAGAACAGTCTTAGCGAATGGCTTCTTGAGGGGAAAGCAGTAACTGTGAGATGAATTAATCGAACACAAAGCAGTTTCTCTGAAAGCTTCTTTCCAGTTTTTAAGGGAAGACTTTCCTTTTTCACCATAACCCTCTATGGGCTTCCAAATATCACTGCGCAAATTCCACAAAAATAGATTTAGCGAAACGCTTCTTGAACGGAAACCTGTATCTCTGTGATTTGAATTAACAGAGCACAAAGCAGTTTCTCACAAAGCTTCTTTCCAGTTTTTAACGGAAGATATTTCCTTTTTCACCGTCGCCCTCTATGGACTTCCAAATATCACTTTGCAAATTCCACAAAAACAGACTTCGCGAAAGTCTTCTAGAGGCGAAAGCAGTAACTCTGTGAGATGAATTAACAGAACAAAAACCATCTTCACAGAAAGCTTCTTTCCAGTTTTTATCTTAGGATATTTCCTTTTTCACCATAGCCCTCTATGGGCTTCCAAATATCACTTTGCAAATTCCACAAGAACAGACTTAGCGAAAGGCTTCTTGAAAGAAAGCTGGAACTCTGTGAGATGAATTAACAGAACACAAATCAGTTTCTCAGAAAGCTTCTTTCCAGTTTTTAACGGAAGATATTTCCTTTTTCAATATAGCCGTCTATGGGCTTCCAAATATCACTTTGCAAATTCTACCAGAACAGTCTTAGCGAAAGGCTTCTGGAGGGGAAGCTGTAACTCTGTGAGATGAATTAACAGAACACAAAGCAGTTTCTGAATAAGCTTCTTTTCAGTTTTTATCTTAGGATATTTATTTTTTCACCATAGCCCGCTATTGGCTTCCAAATATCACTTTGAAAATTTTACAACAACAGTTTTAGCGAAAGGCTTCTTGAGGGGGGGGGGCTGTAACACTGTGAGTTGAATTAATAGAACACAGAGCAGTTTCTCAGAAATATTTTTTCAAGTTTTTAACGGAAGAAATTTCCTTTTTCACCATAGCCCTCTGTGGACTTCCAAATATTACTTTGCAAATCCCACAAGAACAGTCCTAGCGGAAGTCTTCTTATAGGAAAGCTGTAACTGGGTGAGGTGCATTAAGAGAACTCATGGCAGTTTCTCAGAAAGCTTATTTGCAGTTTTTAAGTGAAGATATTTCCTTTTTGCCCATAGCCCTCTATGGGCTTCCAAATATCACTTTGCAAATTCCACAAGAAGAGTCTTAGTGATCGGTTTCTTGAGGGGAAACCTGTAACTCTGTGAGATGAATTAAAAGAACACAAAGCAGTTTCTCAAAAAGCTTTTTTCCAGTTTTTAACGGAAGATATTTCCTTTTTCACCATAGACCTCTACGGGCTTCCAAATATCACTTTGCAAATTCCACAAGAACAATCTAAGCGAAAGGCTTCTTGAGGGGAAAGCTGTAACTCTGTGAGAAGAATTAACCGAACACAAAGCAGTTTCTCAGAAAGCTTCTTTCCAGTTTTTAACTGAAGATATTTCCTTTTTCACCAGAGCCCTCTATGGACTTTCAAATATCACTTTGCAAATTACACAAGAACAGTCTTATCGAAAGGCTTCTTGAGGGAAAAGTTGTAACTCTGTGAGGTGAAGTAACAGAACACAAAGCTGTTCTGCAGAAAGCATCTTTTCAGTTTTTAACGGAAGATATTTCCTTTTTCACCTTAGCCATCTATGGGCTTCCAAATATCACTTTGAAAATTCCACAAGAACAGTCTTAGGGAAAGGCTCCTTGAGGGGAAAGCTGTAACTCTGTGAGATGAGTTAACAGAACACAAAGCAGTTTCTCTGAAAGCCTTTTTCCACTTTTTAACGTAAGATACTTCCTTTTTCACCATAGCCCTCGATGGGCTTCCAAATATCACTTAGAAAATACCACAAGAACAGTCTTAGGGAGTGTCTTCTTGAGGGGAAAGCTGTAACTCTGTGAGATGAATTAACAGAACACAAAGCAGTTTCTCAGAAAACTTCTATACAGTTTTTAACTGAAGATATTCCCTTTTTCACCATAGCCCTGTAAGGGCTTAAAAATATCACTCTGCATATTCCACAAGAACAGTCTTAGGGAAAGGCTTCTTGAGGGGAAAGCTGTAACTCTGTGAGATGAATTAACAGAACACAAACCATTTTCTCAGAAATATTATTTCCAATTTTTAACGGAAGATATTTCGTTTTTCACCATAGCACCCTATGGGCTTCCAAATATCACTTTGCAAATTCCACAAGAACAGTCTTAGCGAAAGGCTTCTGTAGGGGAAAACTCTAAGTCTGTGACATGAATTTACAGAGCACAAAGTAGTTTGTAAGAAAGATTCTTTTCAGTTTTTGTCTTAGGATATTTCTTTTTTCACCATACCCCTGTTTGGGCTTCTAAGTATCCCTTTCCAATTTCCACAAAAAGTGTCTTAAGGAAAGACTTCTTGAGGGGAAAGGTGTAACTCTGTGAGTTGAATTAAGAGAACGCAAAGGAGTTTCTCAGAATGCCTCTTTCTAGTTTTTAAAGGAAGATATTTCCTTTTTCACCATAGCCCCCTATGGGCTTCCAAATATCACTTTGCAAATTCCACAAAAATTGTCTTAAGGAAGGGCTACTTGAGAGGAAAGCTGTAACGCTGTGAGATGAAATAACCGAACACAAAGCAGTTTCTCAGAAAGCCTCTTTCCAGTTTTTAACGGAAGATACTTCCTTCTTCATCATAGCCCTCTATGGTATTCCAAATATCGCTTTGCAAATTCCATAAGAACAGTCTTAGCGAAAGGCTTCTTGAGCGGAAAGCTGTAACTCTGTGAGATGAATTAACAGAACACAAAGCAGTTTCTCAGAAAGCTTCTTTTAAGTTTTTATCTTAGGATATTTCCTTTTACACCATAAAGCTCTATGGGCTTCCAAATATCACTTTGCAAATTTCACAAGAACAGTCTTAGCGAAAGTGTCCTGGAGGAGAAAGCTGTAAATCTGTGAGATGAATTAACAGAGTACAAAATAATTTTTCAGAAAGCTTCTTTTCAGTTTTTGTCTTAGGATATTTCCTTTTTCACCATAGCCCTCTATGGGATACTAAGGATCACTATCCAATTTCCACAAATTCAGCTTTAGCTAAAGGCTTCTTGAAGGGAAAGCTGTAACTCTGTGAGATGAACTAACAGAATACAAAGCAGTTTCTCAGAAAGCTTCTTTCCAGTTGTTAACGGAAGCTATTTCCTTTTCCACCATAGCCCTTTAAGGGCTTCCAAATATCACTTTGAAAATTCCTCCAGAACTGTCTTATCGAAAGGATCCTTGAGGAGAAAGCTCTAACTCTGTGAGATGAATTAGCAGAACACAACGTAGTTTCTCAGAAAGCTTCTTTCAAGTTTTTAACTGAAGATATTTCCTTTTTCACCATAGCCCTCTATGGGCTTCCATATATCACTTTGCAAATTTCATAAGAACAGTCTTAGCTAAAGGCTTCTTGAGGGGAAGGCTGTAACTCTGTGAGATGAATTAAAAAAACACAAAGCAGTTTCTCAGAAAGCTTCTTTCCAGTTTTTAAGGGAAGATATTTCCTTTTACACCATAGCCCTCTAGGAGATCCAAATATCACTTTGCAAATTCCACAAGAACAATCTAAGCGAAAGGCTTCTTGAGGGGAAATCTGTAACTCTGGACACGAATTAACAGAACACAAAGCACTTCCTCAGAAAGCTTCCTTCCAGTTTTTAACGGAAGATATTTCCTTTTTCACCATAGCACTCTATGGGCTTCCAAATATCACTTTGTAATATCCACAAGAACAGCCTTATCGAAAGGCTTCTTGAGGGGAAAGCTGTAAATCTGTGAGATGCATTAACAGAACACAAAGTAGTTTCTCAGAAAGCTTCTTTGCAGTTCTTATCTTAGGATATTTCCTTTTTCACCATAGCCCTATACGGCTTCCTAATATCACTTTGCAAATTTCTCAAAAAGTGTCTAAGCGAATGGCTTCTTGAGGGGAAAGCTGTAACTCTGTGAGATGAAATAACAGAACACAAAACAGTTTCTCAGAAATCTTCTTTGCAGTTATTAACTGAAGATATTTCTTTTTTCACCATAGCCCTCTATGGGCTTCCAAATATCACTTTGAAAATTTCACAAGAAATCTCTTAGTGAACGGCTTCTTGAGGGGAAAGCTGTAACTCTATTGGATGAATTAACAGAACACAAAGCAGTTTATCAGAAAGCTTCTTTCCAGTTTTTAACGGAAGATATTTCCTTTTTCACTATAGCCCTCTATGGGCTTCCAATATCACTTTGAAAATTCCACAAGAACAGTCTTAGCGAAAGGCTTCTTGAAGGGAAAGCTGTAAGTCTGTGAGATGAATTAACAGAACACAAAGCAGTTTCTCAGAAAGCTTCCTTGCAGTGTTTAACGGACGATATTTCCTTTTTCACCATAGCCCTCTATGGACTTCCAAATATCACTTTGCAAATTCCACAAGAACAGTCTTAGCGAATGGCTTCTTGAGGGGAAAGCTGTAACACTGTGAGATGAATTAACAGAACACAAAGCAGTTTCTCAGAAACCTTCTTTCCAATTTTTAACGGAAGATAATTCCTTTTTCACCATAACCCACCATGGGCTTCCAAATATCACTTTGGAAATTCCACAAGATCAGTCTTAGCGAAAGACTTCTTGAAGGGAAAGCTGTAACCCTGTGAGATGAATTAACAGAACACAAAGCAGTTTCTTAGAAAGCTTTTTGCAGTTTTTATCTTAAGATATTTCCTTTATCACCATAGCTTGCTTTGGGCTTTCAAATATCACTTTTAAATTTCACAAGAACCCTCTTAGTGAACGGCTTCTTGAGGGTAAAGCTGTAACTCTGTGAGATGAATTAACAGAACACAAAGAACTTTTCCAAAGCTTCTTTTCAGTTTCTATCTTAGAATGTTTCCTTTTTCATCCATGCCCTCTATGGGCTTCCAAATATCACTTTGCACATTCCACAATAATAATGTCTGCAACTGGCTTCTTGAGGAGAAATCTGTACCTCTGTGAGATGAATTAACAGAACACAAAGCAGTTTCTCAGAAAACTTCTTTCCAGTTTTTAACGGAAGATATTTCCTTTTTCACCATACCACTCTATGGGCTTCCAAATATCTCTTTGCAAATTTCACAAGAACAGTCTTAGTGAACGGAATCTTGAAGGCAAAGCTGTAACTCTGTGAGACGAATTAACGAACACAAAGCAGTTTCTGAGAAAGCTTCTTTTCAGTTTTTTATCTTAGGATATTTCCTTTTTCTCCGTAGCCCTCTATGGGCTTACAAATATGACTTTGCAAATTCCACAAGAACAGTCTTGGCGAAAGGCTTCTAGAGTGCAAAGTTGTAACGCTGAGGGAAGAATTAACAGAACACAAAGCAGTTTCGCAGAAAGCTTCTTTACATTTCTTAACGGAAGATATTTCCTTTTTCATCACAGTCCTCTATGGGCTTCCAAATATCACTTTGCAAATTCCACAATAACAGTCTTAGCGACCGGCTTATTAAGGGGAAAGATGTAACTCTGTGAGATGAATTAACAGAACACAAAGAAGTTTCTCAGAAAGCTTCTTTCCTATTTTTAAATAAGATATTTCCTTTTTAACCATCGCCCTCTATGGGCTTCCAAGAATCACTTTCCAAATTCCAGAAGAACAGTCTTAGCGAAAGTCTTCTTGAGGGGAAAGCTGTAACTCTGTGAGATGAATTAACAGAACACAAAGCAGTTTCTCAGAAAGCTTCTTTCCAGTTATTAATAGAAGATATTTCCTTTTTCATCGTAGCTCTTTATGGGATTCCAAATATCATTTCGCAAATTCCACAAGAACAGTCTTACCGAAAGGCATCTTGAGGGGAAAGCAGTAACTCTGTGAAATGAATTAACAGAACACAAAGCAGTTTCTCAGAAAGCTTCTCTCCAGTTTTTAACTGAAGATATTTCCTTTTTCACCATAGCCCGCTATCGTCTTCCAAATATCACTTTGGAAATTCTACAAGAACAGACTTAGCGAAAGGCTTCTTGAAGGGAAAGCTGTAACTCTGTGAGATAAATTAACAGAACACAAAGCAGTTTCTCAGAAAGCTTCTTTTCAGTTTTTATCTTAGAATATTTCCTTTTTCAAGATAGCTTTTTTTGGGCTTCCAAATATCAATTTTCAAATTCCACAAGAACAGTCTTAGGGTATGGCTTCTGGAAGTGAAATCTGTAACTCTGTGAGATGAATTAACAGAACACAAAGCAGTTTCTCAGAAGTTTCTTTCCAGTATTTAACGGAAGATATTTATTTTATCACCGTAGCCTTCTATGGGCTTCCAAATATCACTTTGCAAATTCCACAAGAAGAGTCTTAGCGAAAGGCTTCTTGAAGGAAAGCTGTAGCTCTGTGAGATGAATTAAAAGAACACAAAGCAGTTTCTCAGAAAGCTTCTTTCCAGTTTTTACCTGAAGATATTTCCTTTTTCACCATAGTCCTCAATGGGCTTCCAAATATCACTTTGCAAATCCCACAAGAACAGACTTAGCGAAAGTCTTCTTGTGGGAAAAGCTGTAACTCGGTGAGATGTATTAACAGAACACACGGCAGTATCTCAGAAAGCTTCTTTCCAGTTTTTAACATAGGATATTTCCTTTTTCACCGTAGCCCTCTATGGGCTTCTAAATATCACTTTTGAAATTTCACAAGAACAGTCTTAGTGCGCGACTTCTTGAGGGGAAAGCTGTAACCCTGTGAAATGAACTAACAGAACACAAAGCAGTTTCTCAAAAGCTTCTTTTTCAGTTTTTATCTTAGGATATTTCCTTTTTCACCATAGCCCTCTATGGGTTACAAATATCACTTTGCAAATGCCACAAGAACAGTCTTAGCGAAAGGCCTCTTGAAGGAAAAGCTGAAACTCTGTGAGTTGAATAAACAGAACACAAAGAGGTTTCTCCGAAAGCTTCTTTTCAGTTTTTATCTTAGAATATTTCCTTTTTCACCATAGCCCTCTCTGGGCTTCCAAATATCACTTTGCGAATTCCACAAGAAAAGTCTTAGTGAAAAGCATCTTTAGGGGTAGCTGTAACTCAGTGAGATGAATTAATAGAACACAAAGCAGTTTCTCAGAAAGCTTCTTTCCAGTTTTTAACGGAAGATATTTCCTTTTTCACCTTATCCCTCTATGGGCTTCCAAATATGACTTTGAATATCCCACAATAACATTCTTAGCGAAGGCTTCTTGTGGGGAAAGCTGTAACTCGGTCAGATGTATACTTAACAGAACACTCTGCAGTTTCTCAGAAAGCTTCTTTTCAGTTTTTAACTGAATATATTTCCTTTTTCATCATAGCCCTCTATGAGTTTCCAAATATCACTTTGCAAATTCCACAGGAACAGTCTTAGCGAAAGGCTTCTGGAAGGGAAATCTGTAACTCTGTGAGATGAATTAACAGAACACAAAGCAGTTTCTATGAAAGCTTCTTTTCAGTTTTTATCTTAGTATATTTCCTTTTTCACCATAGCCCTGAATGGGCCTCAAAATATCACTTTGCAAATTCCAAAACAGCAGTCTTAGCGAAAAGTTTCTGGAGCGGAAAGCTGTAACTCTCTGAGACGAATTAACAGAACACAAAGCAGTTTCTCAGAAAGATTCTTTCCAGTTTTTAACGGAAGATATTTCATTTTTCACCATAGCCCTCTATGGGCTTCCAAATATCACTTTGGAAATGCTGAAAGAACAGTCTTAGCAAAAGGCTTCTTGAGGCGAAAGCTGTAACTCTGTGAGATAAATTAACAGAACACAAAGCAGTTTCTCAGAAAACTTCTTTCCAGTTTTTAACTGAAGATATTTCCTTTTTCACCATAGCCCTTAATGGGCTTCCAAATATCACTTTGCACATCCCACAAGAACAGTCTCAGCGAAAGGCTTCTACAGGGGAAAGCTGAAACTCTGTGAGATGAATTAACAGAACACAAAGCAGTTTCTCAGAAAGCTTCCTTCCAGTTTTTAATGGAAGATATTTCCTTTTTAACCAAAGCCCTGTATGGTCGTCCAAATATCACTTTGCAAATTCCACAGCAACAGCCTTAGCGAAAGCCTTCTTGAGGGGAAAGCTGTAACTCTGTGAGTTGAATTGACAGAACACAAAGCAGTTTTTCAGAAAGCTTCTTTTCAGCTTTTATCTTAGGCTATTTCCTTTTTCACCATAGCCCTCTAGGGGCTTCCAAATATCACATTGCAAATTCCACAAGAACAATCTTAGTTAATGGCTTCTTGAGGGGAATGCTGTAACGTTGTGAGATGAATTAACAGAACACAAAACAGTTTCTCAGAAAGCTTCTTTCCAGTTTTTAACGGAAAATATTTCCTATTTCACCATAGCCATCCATGGGCTTCCAAATTACACTTTGCAAATTCAACAAGAACAGTCTTAGCGAAAGGCTTCTGGAGGGATAAGCTGTAACTCTGTGAGATGAATTAACAGAACACAAAGCAGTTTCTCAGAAAGCTTCTTTTTATTTTTTATCTTAGGATATTTCCTTTTTCAGCAAAGCCCTCAATGGGCTTCCAAATATCACTTTGCAAAATCCACAAAAACAGTCTTATCGAAAGGCTTCTTGAGGGAAAAGCTGTAACACTGTGAGAGGAATTAACAGAACTCAAAGCAGTTTCTCAGAAATCTTCTTTACAGTTTTTAACGGAATATATTTATTTTTTCACCATAGCCATTTATGGGCCTCCAAATATCACTTTGCAAATTGCACAAGAACAGTCTTTGCGAAAGCCTTCTTGAGGGGAAAGCTGTAACTCTGTGAGTTGATTTAACAGAAAACAAAGCAGTTTCTAAGAGAGCTTCTTTTCAGTTTTTATCTTAGGGTATTTCCTTTTTCACCATAGCCCTCTAAGGGCTTCAAAATATCACTTTGCAAATTCCACAAGAACAGTCTTAGCCAAAGACTTCTGGAGGGGAATGCTGTAACTCTGTGAGATGAATTAACAGAACACAAAGCAGTTTCTCAGAAAGCTTCCTTTTAGTTTTTATCTTAGGATATTTCCTTTTTCAGCAAAGCCCTCAATGGGCTTCCAAATATCACTTTGCAAAATCCACAAAAACAGTCTTATCGAAAGGCTTCTTGAGGGAAAAGCTGTAACTCTGTGAGATGAATTAACAGAACACAAAGCAGTTTCTCAGAAATCTTCTTTCCAGTTTTTAACCGAAGATATTTCCTTTTTCACCGTAGCCCTCTATGGGCTTCCAAATATCCCTCTGCCAATTCCACAAGAACAGCCTTAGCGAAAGGCTTCTTGAAGGGAAAGATGTCACTCTGTGAGATGAATTAACAGAACACAGAGCAGTTTCTTAGAAAGCTTCTTTCCAGGTTTGAACCGAAGATATTTCCTTTTTCACCATAGCCCTCTAGGGGCCTCCAAATATCACTTTTCCAATTCCACAAGAACAGCCTTAGCGAAAGGCTTCTTGAAGGGAAAGATGTAACTCTGTGAGATGAATTAACAGAACACAGTGCAGTTTCTCAGAAAGCTTCTTTCCCGTTTTGAACGGAAGATGTTTCCTTTTTCACCATAGCCCACTATGGGCTTCCAAATATCCCTTTGCCAATGCCACAAGAACAGCCTTAGCGAAAGGCTTCTTGAAGGGAAAGATGTAACTCTGTGAGATGAATAAACAGAACACAGAGCAGTTTCTCAGAAAGCTTCTTTCCAGTTTTGAACAGAAGGTATTTCCTTTTTCACCATAGGCCTCTATGGGCTTACAAATATCACTTTGCCAATTCCAGAAGAACAGCCTTAGCGAAAGGCTTCTTGAAGGGAAAGATATAACTCTGTGAAATGAATCAACAGAACACAGAGCAGTTTCTCAGAAAGCTTCTTTCCAGTTTTGAACGGAAGATATTTCGTTTTCAACCATAGCCCTCTATGGGCTTCCAAATATCACTTTGCCAATTCCACAAGAACAGCCTTAGCGAAAGGCTTGTGAAGGGAAAGATGTAACTCTGTGAGATGAATTCACAGAACACAGAGCAGGTTCTCTGAAAGCTTCTTTTCTGTTTTGAACGGAAGATATTTCCTTTTTCACCGTAGCCAACTATGGGCTTCCAAATATCCCTTTGCCAATTCCACAAGATCAGCCTTAGCGAAAGACTTCTTGAAGAGGAAGATGTAACACTGTGAGATGAATTAACAGAACACAGAGCAGTTTTTCAGAAAGCTTCTTTCCCGTTTGGAACGGAAGATATTTTCTTTTTCAACATAGCCCTCTATGGGCTTCCAAATATCCCTTTGCCAATTCCACAAGAACAGCCTTAGCGAAAGACTTCTTGAAGGGAAAGATGTAACTCTGTGAGATGAATTAACAGAACACAGAGCAGTTTCTCAGAAAGCTTCTTTCCAGTTTTGAACGGAAGATATTTCCTTTTTCACCATAGCCCTCTATGGGCTTCCAAATATCCCTTTGCCAATTCCACAAGAACAGCCTTAGCGAAAGGCTTCTTGAAGGGAAAGATGTAACTCTGTGAGATGAATTAACAGAACACAGAGCAGTTTCTCAGAAAGCTTCTTTCCAGTTTTGAACGGAAGATATTCCCTTTTTCACCATAGCCCTCTATGGGCTTCCAAATATCCCTTTGCCAATTCCACAAAAACAGCCTTAGCGAAAGACTTCTTGAAGGGAAAGGTGTAACTCTGTGAGATGATTTAACAGAACACGGAGCAGTTTCTCAGAAAGCTTCTTTCCAGTTTTGAACGGAAGATATTTCCTTTTTCACCATAGCCCTCTATGGGCTTCCAAATATCCCTTTGCCAATTCCACAAGAACAGCCTTAGCGAAAGGCTTCTTGAAGGGAAAGATGTAACTCTGTGAGATGAATTAACAGAACACAGAGCAGTTTCTCAGAAAGCTTCTTTCCAGTTTTGAACGGAAGATATTTCCTTTTTCACCATAGCCCTCTATGGGCTTCCAAATATCCCTTTGCCAATTCCACAAGAACAGCCTTAGCGAAAGGCTTCTTGAAGGGAAAGATGTAACTCTGTGATATGAATTAACAGAACACAGAGCGGTTTCTCAGAAAGCTTCTTTCCAGTTTTGAACGGAAGATATTTCCTTTTTCACCATAGCCCTCTATGGGCTTCCAAATATCCCTTTGCCAATTCCACAAGAACAGCCTTAGCGAAAGGCTTTTTGAAGGGAAAGATGTAACTCTGTGAGATGAATTAACAGAACACAGAGCAGTTTCTCAGAAAGCTTCTTTCCAGTTTTGAACGGAAGATATTTCCTTTTTCACCATAGCCCTCTATGGGCTTCCAAATATCCCTTTGCCAATTCCACAAGAACAGCCTTAGCGAAAGGCTTCTTGAAGGGAAAGGTGTAACTCTGTGAGATGAATTAACAGAACACAGAGCAGTTTCTCAGAAAGCTTCTTTCCAGTTTTGAACGGAAGATATTTCCTTTTTCACCATAGCCCTCTATGGGCTTCCAAATATCCCTTTGCCAATTCCACAAGAACAGCCTTAGCGAAAGCCTTCTTGAAGGGAAAGATGTAACTCTGTGAGATGAATTAACAGAACACAGAGCAGTTTCTCAGAAAGCTTCTTTCCAGTTTTGAACGGAAGATATTTCCTTTTTCACCATAGCCCTCTATGGGCTTCCAAATATCCCTTTGCCAATTGCTCAAGAACAGCCTTAGCGAAAGGCTTCTTGAAGGGAAAGATGTAACTCTGTGAGACGAATTAACAGAATACAGAGCAGTTTCTCAGAAAGCTTCTTTCCAGTTTTGAACGGAAGATATTTCCTTTTTCACCATAGCCCTCTATGGGCTTCCAAATATCCCTTTGCCAATTCCACAAGAACAGCCTTAGCGAAAGGCTTCTTGAAGGGAAAGATGTAACTCTGTGAGACGAATTAACAGAACACAGAGCAGTTTTTCAGAAATCTTCTTTCCAGTTTTGAACGGAAGATATTTCCTTTTTCACCATAGCCCTCTATGGGCTTCCAAATATCCCTTTGCCAATTCCACAAGAACAGCCTTAGCGAAAGACTTCTTGAAGGGAAAGATGTAACTCTGTGAGATGAATTAACAGAACACAGAGCAGTTTCTCAGAAAGATTCTTTCCAGTTTTGAAAGGAAGATATTTCCTTTTTCACCATAGCCCTCTATGGGCTTCCAAATATCCCTTTGCCAATTCCACAAGAACAGCCTTAGCGAAAGGCTTCTTTAAGGGAAAGATGTAACTCGGTGAGATGAATTAACAGAACACAGAGCAGTTTCTCAGAAAGCTTCCTTCCAGTTTTGAACGGAAGATATTTCCTTTTTCACCATAGCCCTCTATGGGCTTCCAAATATCCCCTTGCCAATTCCACAAGAACAGCCTTAGCGAAAGGCTTCTTGAAGGGAAAGATGTAACTCTGTGAGATGAATTAACAGAACACAGAGCAGTTTCTCAGAAAGCTTCTTTCCAGTTTTGAACGGAAGTTATTTCCTTTTTCACCATAGCCCTCGATGGGCTTCCAAATATCCCTTTGCCAATTCCACAAGAACAGCCTTAGCGAAAGACTTCTTGAAGGGAAAGATGTAACTCTGTGAGATGAATTAACAGAACACAGAGCAGTTTCTCAGAAAGCTTCTTTCCAGTTTTGAACGGAAGATATTTCCTTTTTCACCATAGCCCTCTATGGGCTTCCAAATATCCCTTTGCCAATTCCACAAGAACATGCTTAGCGAAAGGCTTCTTGAAGGGAAACATGTAACTCTGTGAGACGAATTAACAGAACACAGAGCTGTTTCTCAGAAAGCTTCTTTCCAGTTTTGAACGGAAGATATTTCCTTTTTCACCATAGCCCTCTATGGGCTTCCAAATATCCTTTGCCAATTCCACAAGAACAGCCTTAGCGAAAGGCTTCTTGAAGGGAAAGATGTCACTCTGTGAGATGAATTAACAGAACACAGAGCAGTTTCTCAGAAAGCTTCTCTCCAGTTTTGAACGGAAGATATTTCCTTTTTCACCATAGCCCTCTATGGACTTCCAAATATCCCTTAGCCAATTCCACAAGAACAGCCTTAGCGAAAGGCTTCTTGAAGGGAAAGATGTAACTCTGTGAGACGAATTAACAGAACACAGAGCAGTTTCTCAGAAAGCTTCTTTCCAGTTTTGAACGGAAGATATTTCTTTTTTCACAATAGCCCTCTATGGGCTTCCAAATATCCCTTTGCCAATTCCACAAGAACAGCCTTAACGAAAGGCTTCTTGAAGGGAAAGATGTAACTCTGTGTGATGAATTAACAGAACACAGAGCAGTTTCTCAGAAAGCTTCTTTCCAGTTTTGAACGGAAGATATACCTTTTTCACCATAGCCCTCTATGGGCTTCCAAATATCCCTTTGCCAATTCCAAAAGAACAGCCTTAGTGAACGGCTTCTTGAAGGGAAAGATGTAACACTGTGAGATGAATTAACAGAACACAGAGCAGTTTCTCAGAAAGCTTTTTCCAGTTTTGAAGGGAAGATATTTCCTTTTTCACCATAGCCCTCTATGGGCTTCCAAATATCCCTTTGCCAATTCCACAAGAACAGCCTTAGCAAAAGGCTTCTTGAAGGGAAAGATGTAACTCTGTGAGATGAATTAAGAGAACACAGAGCAGTTTCTCAGAAAGCTTCTTTCCAGTTTTCAACGGAAGATATTTCCTTTTTCACCATAGCCCTCTATGGGCTTCCAAATATCCCTTTGCCAATTCCACAAGAACAGCCTTAGCGAAAGGCTTCTTGAAGGGAAAGATGTAACTCTGTGAGATGAATTAACAGAACACAGAGCAGTTTCTCAGAAAGCTTCTTTCCAATTTTGAAAGGAAGATATTTCCTTTTTCACCATAGCCCTCTAAGGGCTTCCAAATATCCCTTTGCCAATTCCACAAGAACAGCCTTAGCGAAAGGCTTCTTGAAGGGAAAGATGTAACTCTGTGAGATGAATTAACAGAACACAGAGCAGTTTCTCAGAAAGCTTGTTTCCAGTTTTGAACGGAAGATATTTCCTTTTTCACCATAGCCCTCTATGGGCTTCCAAATATCCCTTTGCCAATTCCACAAGAACAGCCTTAGCGAAAGGCTTCTTGAAGGGAAAGATGTAACTCTGTGAGATGAATTAACAGAACACAGAGCAGTTTCTCAGAAAGCTTCTTTCCAGTTTTGAACGGAAGATATTTCCTTTTTCACCATAGCCCTCTATGGGCTTCCAAATATCCCTTTGCCAATTCCACAAGAACAGCCTTAGCGAAAGGCTTCTTGAAGGGAAAGAGGTAACTCTGTGAGATGAATTAACAGAACACAGAGCAGTTTCTCAGAAAGCTTATTTCCAGTTTTGAACGGAAGATATTTCCTTTTTCACCATAGCCCTCTATGGGCTTCCAAATATCCCTTTGCCAATTCCACAAGAACAGCCTTAGCGAAAGGCTTCTTGAAGGGAAAGATGTAACTCTGTGAGATGAATGAACAGAACACAGAGCAGTTTCTCAGAAAGCTTCTTTCCAGTTTTGAACGGAAGATATTTCCTTTTTCACCATAGCCCTCTATGGGCTTCCAAATATCCCTTTGCCAATTCCACAAGAGCAGCCTTAGCGAAAGGCTTCTTGAAGGGAAAGATGTAACTCTGTGAGATGAATTAACAGAACACAGAGCAGTTTCTCAGAAAATTCTTTCCAGTTTTGAACGGAAGATATTTCCTTTTTCACCATAGCCCTCAAGGGGCTTCCAAATATCCCTTTGCCAATTCCACAAGAACAGCCTTAGCGAAAGGCTTCTTGAAGGGAAAGATGTAACTCTGTGAGATGAATTAACAGAACACAGAGCAGTTTCTCAGAAAGCTTCTTTCCAGTTTTGCACGGAAGATATTTCCTTTTTCACCATAGCCCTCTATGGGCTTCCAAATATCCCTTTGCCAATTCCACAAGAACAGCCTTAGCGAAAGGCTTCTTGAAGGGAAAGATGTAACTCTGTGAGATGAATTAACAGAACACAGAGCAGTTTCTCAGAATGCTTCTTTCCAGTTTTGAACGGAAGATATTCCCTTTTTCACCATAGCCCTCTATGGGCTTCCAAATATCCCTTTGCCAATTCCACAAGAACAGCCTTAGCGAAAGGCTTCTTGAAGGGAAAGTGTAACTCTGTGAGATGAATTAACAGAACACAGAGCAGTTTCTCAGAAAGCTTATTTCCAGTTTTGAACGGAAGATATTTCCTTTTTCACCATAGCCCTCTATGGGCTTCCAAATATCCCTTTGCCAATTCCACAAGGACAGCCTTAGCGAAAGGCTTCTTGAAGGGAAAGATGTAACTCTGTGAGATGAATTAACAGAACACAGAGCAGTTTCTCAGAAAGCTTCTTTCCAGTTTTGAACGGAAGATATTTCCTTTTTCACCATAGCCCTCTATGGGCTTCCAAATATCCCTTTGCCAATTCCACAAGAACAGCCTTAGCGAACTTCTTCTTGAAGGGAAAGATATAACACTGTGAGATGAATTAACAGAACACAGAGCAGTTTCTCAGAAAGCTTTTTCCAGTTTTGAAGGGAAGATATTTCCTTTTTCACCATAGCCCTCTATGGGCTTCCAAATATCCCTTTGCCAATTCCACAAGAACAGCCTTAGCGAAAGGCTTCTTGAAGGGAAAGATGTAACTCTGTGAGACGAATTAACAGAACACAGAGCAGTTTCTCAGAAAGCTTCTTTCCAGTTTTGAACGGAAGATATTTCTTTTTTCACAATAGCCCTCTATGGGCTTCCAAATATCCCTTTGCCAATTCCACAAGAACAGCCTTAACGAAAGGCTTCTTGAAGGGAAAGATGTAACTCTGTGTGATGAATTAACAGAACACAGAGCAGTTTCTCAGAAAGCTTCTTTCCAGTTTTGAACGGAAGATATACCTTTTTCACCATAGCCCTCTATGGGCTTCCAAATATCCCTTTGCCAATTCCAAAAGAACAGCCTTAGTGAACGGCTTCTTGAAGGGAAAGATGTAACACTGTGAGATGAATTAACAGAACACAGAGCAGTTTCTCAGAAAGCTTTTTCCAGTTTTGAAGGGAAGATATTTCCTTTTTCACCATAGCCCTCTATGGGCTTCCAAATATCCCTTTGCCAATTCCACAAGAACAGCCTTAGCAAAAGGCTTCTTGAAGGGAAAGATGTAACTCTGTGAGATGAATTAAGAGAACACAGAGCAGTTTCTCAGAAAGCTTCTTTCCAGTTTTCAACGGAAGATATTTCCTTTTTCACCATAGCCCTCTATGGGCTTCCAAATATCCCTTTGCCAATTCCACAAGAACAGCCTTAGCGAAAGGCTTCTTGAAGGGAAAGATGTAACTCTGTGAGATGAATTAACAGAACACAGAGCAGTTTCTCAGAAAGCTTCTTTCCAATTTTGAACGGAAGATATTTCCTTTTTCACCATAGCCCTCTAAGGGCTTCCAAATATCCCTTTGCCAATTCCACAAGAACAGCCTTAGCGAAAGGCTTCTTGAAGGGAAAGATGTAACTCTGTGAGATGAATTAACAGAACACAGAGCAGTTTCTCAGAAAGCTTGTTTCCAGTTTTGAACGGAAGATATTTCCTTTTTCACCATAGCCCTCTATGGGCTTCCAAATATCCCTTTGCCAATTCCACAAGAACAGCCTTAGCGAAAGGCTTCTTGAAGGGAAAGATGTAACTCTGTGAGATGAATTAACAGAACACAGAGCAGTTTCTCAGAAAGCTTCTTTCCAGTTTTGAACGGAAGATATTTCCTTTTTCACCATAGCCCTCTATGGGCTTCCAAATATCCCTTTGCCAATTCCACAAGAACAGCCTTAGCGAAAGGCTTCTTGAAGGGAAAGAGGTAACTCTGTGAGATGAATTAACAGAACACAGAGCAGTTTCTCAGAAAGCTTATTTCCAGTTTTGAACGGAAGATATTTCCTTTTTCACCATAGCCCTCTATGGGCTTCCAAATATCCCTTTGCCAATTCCACAAGAACAGCCTTAGCGAAAGGCTTCTTGAAGGGAAAGATGTAACTCTGTGAGATGAATGAACAGAACACAGAGCAGTTTCTCAGAAAGCTTCTTTCCAGTTTTGAACGGAAGATATTTCCTTTTTCACCATAGCCCTCTATGGGCTTCCAAATATCCCTTTGCCAATTCCACAAGAGCAGCCTTAGCGAAAGGCTTCTTGAAGGGAAAGATGTAACTCTGTGAGATGAATTAACAGAACACAGAGCAGTTTCTCAGAAAATTCTTTCCAGTTTTGAACGGAAGATATTTCCTTTTTCACCATAGCCCTCAAGGGGCTTCCAAATATCCCTTTGCCAATTCCACAAGAACAGCCTTAGCGAAAGGCTTCTTGAAGGGAAAGATGTAACTCTGTGAGATGAATTAACAGAACACAGAGCAGTTTCTCAGAAAGCTTCTTTCCAGTTTTGCACGGAAGATATTTCCTTTTTCACCATAGCCCTCTATGGGCTTCCAAATATCCCTTTGCCAATTCCACAAGAACAGCCTTAGCGAAAGGCTTCTTGAAGGGAAAGATGTAACTCTGTGAGATGAATTAACAGAACACAGAGCAGTTTCTCAGAATGCTTCTTTCCAGTTTTGAACGGAAGATATTCCCTTTTTCACCATAGCCCTCTATGGGCTTCCAAATATCCCTTTGCCAATTCCACAAGAACAGCCTTAGCGAAAGGCTTCTTGAAGGGAAAGTGTAACTCTGTGAGATGAATTAACAGAACACAGAGCAGTTTCTCAGAAAGCTTATTTCCAGTTTTGAACGGAAGATATTTCCTTTTTCACCATAGCCCTCTATGGGCTTCCAAATATCCCTTTGCCAATTCCACAAGGACAGCCTTAGCGAAAGGCTTCTTGAAGGGAAAGATGTAACTCTGTGAGATGAATTAACAGAACACAGAGCAGTTTCTCAGAAAGCTTCTTTCCAGTTTTGAACGGAAGATATTTCCTTTTTCACCATAGCCCTCTATGGGCTTCCAAATATCCCTTTGCCAATTCCACAAGAACAGCCTTAGCGAACTTCTTCTTGAAGGGAAAGATATAACACTGTGAGATGAATTAACAGAACACAGAGCAGTTTCTCAGAAAGCTTTTTCCAGTTTTGAAGGGAAGATATTTCCTTTTTCACCATAGCCCTCTATGGGCTTCCAAATATCCCTTTGCCAATTCCACAAGAACAGCCTTAGCGAAAGGCTTCTTGAAGGGAAAGATGTAACTCTGTGAGATGAATTAACAGAACACAGAGCAGTTTCTCAGAAAGCTTCTCTCCAGTTTTGAACGGAAGATATTTCCTTTTTCACCATAGCCCTCTAAGGGCTTCCAAATATCCCTTTGCCAATTCCACAAGAACAGCCTTAGCGAAAGTCTTCTTGAAGGGAAAGATGTAACACTGTGAGATGAATTAACAGAACACAGAGCAGTTTCTCAGAAAGCTTCTCTCCAGTTTTGAACAGAAGATATTTCCTTTTTCACCATAGCCCTCTAAGGGCTTCCAAATATCCCTTTGCCAATTCCACAAGAACAGCCTTAGCGAAAGGCTTTTGAAGGGAAAGATGTAACACTGTGAGATGAATTAACAGAACACAGAGCAGTTTCTCAGAAAGCTTCTTTCCAGTTTTGAACGGAATATATTTCCTGTTTCACCATAGCCCTCTATGGGCTTCCAAATATCCCTTTGCCAATTCCACAAGAAGAGCCTTAGCGAACTTCTTCTTGAAGGGAAAGATGTAACTCTGTGAGATGAATTAACAGAACACAGAGCAGTTTCTCAGAAAGCTTCTTTCCAGTTTTGAACGGAAGATATTTCCTTTTTCACCATAGCCCTCTATGGGCTTCCAAATATCCCTTTGCCAATTCCACAAGAACAGCCTTAGCGAAAGGCTTCTTGAAGGGAAAGATGTAACTCTGTGAGATGAATTAACAGAACACAGAGCAGTTTCTCAGAAAGCTTCTTTCCAGTTTTGAACGGAAGATATTTCCTTTTTCACCATAGCCCTCTATGGGCTTCCAAATATCCCTTTGCCAATTGCACAAGAACAGCCTTAGTGAAAGGCTTCTTGAAGGGATAGATGTAACTCTGTGAGATTAATTAACAGAACACAGAGCAGTTTCTCAGAAAGCTTGTTTCCAGTTTTGAAGGGAAGATATTTCCTTTTTCACCATAGCCCTCTATGGGCTTCCAAATATCCCTTTGCCAATTCCACAAGAACAGCCTTAGCGAACTTCTTCTTGAAGGGAAAGTTGTAACACTGTGAGATGAATTAACAGAACACAGAGCAGTTTCTCAGAAAGCTTTTTCCAGTTTTGAAGGGAAGATATTTCCTTTTTCACCATAGCCTTCTATGGGCTTCCAAATATCCCTTTGCCAATTCCACAAGAACAGCCTTAGCGAAAGTCTTCTTGAAGGGAAAGATGTAACTCTGTGAGGTGAATTAACAGAACACAGAGCAGTTTCTCAGAAAGCTTCTTTCCAGTTTTGAACGGAAGATATTTCCTTTTTCAACATAGCCCTCTATGGGCTTCCAAATATCCCTTTGCCAATTCCACAAGAACAGCCTTAGCGAAAGGCTTCTTGAAGGGAAAGATGTAACTCTGTGAGATGAATTAACAGAACACAGAGCAGTTTCTCAGAAAGCTTCTTTCCAGTTTTGAACGGAAGATATTTCCTTTTTCACCATAGCCCTCTATGGGCTTCCAAATATCCCTTTGCCAATTCCAGAAGAACAGCCTTAGCGAAAGGCTTCTTGAAGGGAAAGATGTAACTCTGTGAGATGAATTAACAGAACACAGAGCAGTTTCTCAGAAAGCTTCTTTCCAGTTTTGAACGGAAGATATTTCCTTTTTCACCATAGCCCTCTATGGGCTTCCAAATATCCCTTTGCCAATTCCACAAGAACAGCCTTAGCGAACTTCTTCTTGAAGGGAAAGTTGTAACACTGTGAGATGAATTAACAGAACACAGAGCAGTTTCTCAGAAAGCTTTTTCCAGTTTTGAAGGGAAGATATTTCCTTTTTCACCATAGCCTTCTATGGGCTTCCAAATATCCCTTTGCCAATTCCACAAGAACAGCCTTAGCGAAAGGCTTCTTGAAGGGAAAGATGTAACTCTGTGAGATGAATTAACAGAACACAGAGCAGTTTCTCAGAAAGCTTCTTTCCAGTTTTGAACGGAAGATATTTCCTTTTTCACCATAGCCCACTATGGGCTTCCAAATATCCCTATGCCAATTCCACAAGAACAGCCTTAGCGAAAGGCTTCTTGAAGGGAAAGATGTAACTCTGTGAGATGAATTAACAGAACACAGAGCAGTTTCTCAGAAAGCTTCTTTCCAGTTTTGAACGGAAGATATTTCCTTTTTCACCATAGCCCTCTATGGGCTTCCAAATATCCCTTTGCCAATTCCACAAGAACAGCCTTAGCGAAAGGCTTCTTGAAGGGAAACATGTAACTCTGTGAGATGAATTAACAGAACACAGAGCAGTTTCTCAGAAAGCTTCTTTCCAGTTTTGAACGGAAGATATTTCCTTTTTCACCATAGCCCTCTATGGGGTTCCAAATATCCCTTTGCCAATTCCACAAGAACAGCCTTAGCGAAAGGCTTCTTGAAGGGAAAGATGTAACTCTGTGAGATGAATTAACAGAACACAGAGCAGTTTCTCAGAAAGCTTGTTTCCAGTTTTGAAGGGAAGATATTTCCTTTTTCACCATAGCCCTCTATGGGCTTCCAAATATCCCTTTGCCAATTCCACAAGAACAGCCTTTGCGAAAGGCTTCTTGAAGGGAAAGATGTAACTCTGTGAGATGAATTAACAGAACACAGAGCAGTTTCTCAGAAAGCTTATTTCCAGTTTCGAACGGAAGATATTCCCTTTTTCACCATAACCCTCTATGGGCTTCCAAATATCCCTTTGTCAATTCCACAAGAACAGCATTAGCGAAAGGCTTCTTGAAGGGAAAGATGTAACTCTGTGAGATGAATTAACAGAACACAGAGCAGTTTCTCAGAAAGCTTCTTTCCAGTTTTGAACGGAAGATATTTCCTTTTTCACCATAGCCCTCTATGGGCTTCCAAATATCCCTTTGCCAATTCCACAAGAACAGCCTTAGCGAAAGGCTTCTTGAAGGGAAAGATGTAACTCTGTGAGATGAATTAACAGAACACAGAGCAGTTTCTCAGAAAGCTTCTTTCCAGTTTTGAACGGAAGATATTTCCTTTTTCACCATAGCCCTCTATGGGCTTCCAAATATCCCTTTGCCAATTGCACAAGAACAGCGTTAGCGAAAGGCTTCTTGATGGGATAGATGTAACTCTGTGAGATGAATTAACAGAACACAGAGCAGTTTCTCAGAAAGCTTCTTTCCAGTTTTGAAGGGAAGATATTTCCTTTTTCACCACAGCCCTCTATGGGCTTCCAAATATCCCTTTGCCAATTCCACAAGAACAGCCTTAGCGAAAGGCTTCTTGAAGGGAAAGATGTAACTCTGTGAGATGAATTAACAGAACACAGAGCAGTTTCTCAGAAAGCTTGTTTCCAGTTTTGAAGGGAAGATATTTCCTTTTTCACCATAGCCCTCTATGGGCTTCCAAATATCCCTTTGCCAATTCCACAAGAACAGCCTTAGCGAAAGGTTTCTTGAAGGGAAAGATGTAACTCTGTGAGATGAATTAACAGAACACAGAGCAGTTTCTCAGAAAGCTTCTTTCCAGTTTTGAACGGAAGGTATTTCCTTTTTCACCATAGCCCTCTATGGGCTTCCAAATATCCCTTTGCCAATTGCACAAGAACAGCCTTAGCGAAAGGCTTCTTGAAAGGATAGATGTAACTCTG
This sequence comes from Chlorocebus sabaeus, assembly GCF_047675955.1. Taxonomy (NCBI): domain Eukaryota; kingdom Metazoa; phylum Chordata; class Mammalia; order Primates; family Cercopithecidae; genus Chlorocebus; species Chlorocebus sabaeus. Next base: position 2,016,669 of record NW_027327448.1, on the reverse strand, counting down.
TGAGATGAATTAACAGAACACAGAGCAGTTTCTCAGAAAGCTTCTTTCCAGTTTTCAACGGAAGATATTTCCTTTTTCACCATAGCCCTCTATGGGCTTCCAAATATCCCTTTGCCAATTCCACAAGAACAGCCTTAGCGAAAGGCTTCTTGAAGGGAAAGATGTAACTCTGTGAGATGAATTAACAGAACACAGAGCAGTTTCTCAGAATGCTTCTTTCCAGTTTTGAACGGAAGATATTCCCTTTTTCACCATAGCCCTCTATGGGCTTCCAAATATCCCTTTGCCAATTCCACAAGAACAGCCTTAGCGAAAGGCTTCTTGAAGGGAAAGATGTAACTCTGTGAGATGAATTAACAGAACACAGAGCAGTTTCTCAGAAAGCTTCTTTCCAGTTTTGAACGGAAGATATTTCCTTTTTCACCATAGCCCTCTATGGGCTTCCAAATATCCCTTTGCCAATTCCACAAGAACAGCCTTAGCGAAAGGCTTCTTGAAGGGAAAGATGTAACTCTGTGAGATGAATTAACAGAACACAGAGCAGTTTCTCAGAAAGCTTCTTTCCAGTTTTGAACGGAAGATATTTCCTTTTTCACCATAGCCCTCTATGGGCTTCCAAATATCCCTTTGCCAATTGCACAAGAACAGCCTTAGTGAAAGGCTTCTTGAAGGGATAGATGTAACTCTGTGAGATTAATTAACAGAACACAGAGCAGTTTCTCAGAAAGCTTGTTTCCAGTTTTGAAGGGAAGATATTTCCTTTTTCACCATAGCCCTCTATGGGCTTCCAAATATCCCTTTGCCAATTCCACAAGAACAGCCTTAGCGAACTTCTTCTTGAAGGGAAAGTTGTAACACTGTGAGATGAATTAACAGAACACAGAGCAGTTTCTCAGAAAGCTTTTTCCAGTTTTGAAGGGAAGATATTTCCTTTTTCACCATAGCCTTCTATGGGCTTCCAAATATCCCTTTGCCAATTCCACAAGAACAGCCTTAGCGAAAGTCTTCTTGAAGGGAAAGATGTAACTCTGTGAGGTGAATTAACAGAACACAGAGCAGTTTCTCAGAAAGCTTCTTTCCAGTTTTGAACGGAAGATATTTCCTTTTTCAACATAGCCCTCTATGGGCTTCCAAATATCCCTTTGCCAATTCCACAAGAACAGCCTTAGCGAAAGGCTTCTTGAAGGGAAAGATGTAACTCTGTGAGATGAATTAACAGAACACAGAGCAGTTTCTCAGAAAGCTTCTTTCCAGTTTTGAACGGAAGATATTTCCTTTTTCACCATAGCCCTCTATGGGCTTCCAAATATCCCTTTGCCAATTCCAGAAGAACAGCCTTAGCGAAAGGCTTCTTGAAGGGAAAGATGTAACTCTGTGAGATGAATTAACAGAACACAGAGCAGTTTCTCAGAAAGCTTCTTTCCAGTTTTGAACGGAAGATAGTTCCTTTTTCACCATAGCCCTCTATGGGCTTCCAAATATCCCTTTGCCAATTCCACAAGAACAGCCTTAGCGAACTTCTTCTTGAAGGGAAAGTTGTAACACTGTGAGATGAATTAACAGAACACAGAGCAGTTTCTCAGAAAGCTTTTTCCAGTTTTGAAGGGAAGATATTTCCTTTTTCACCATAGCCTTCTATGGGCTTCCAAATATCCCTTTGCCAATTCCACAAGAACAGCCTTAGCGAAAGGCTTCTTGAAGGGAAAGATGTAACTCTGTGAGATGAATTAACAGAACACAGAGCAGTTTCTCAGAAAGCTTCTTTCCAGTTTTGAACGGAAGATATTTCCTTTTTCACCATAGCCCACTATGGGCTTCCAAATATCCCTATGCCAATTCCACAAGAACAGCCTTAGCGAAAGGCTTCTTGAAGGGAAAGATGTAACTCTGTGAGATGAATTAACAGAACACAGAGCAGTTTCTCAGAAAGCTTCTTTCCAGTTTTGAACGGAAGATATTTCCTTTTTCACCATAGCCCTCTATGGGCTTCCAAATATCCCTTTGCCAATTCCACAAGAACAGCCTTAGCGAAAGGCTTCTTGAAGGGAAACATGTAACTCTGTGAGATGAATTAACAGAACACAGAGCAGTTTCTCAGAAAGCTTCTTTCCAGTTTTGAACGGAAGATATTTCCTTTTTCACCATAGCCCTCTATGGGGTTCCAAATATCCCTTTGCCAATTCCACAAGAACAGCCTTAGCGAAAGGCTTCTTGAAGGGAAAGATGTAACTCTGTGAGATGAATTAACAGAACACAGAGCAGTTTCTCAGAAAGCTTCTTTCCAGTTTTGAAGGGAAGATATTTCCTTTTTCACCATAGCCCTCTATGGGCTTCCAAATATCCCTTTGCCAATTCCACAAGAACAGCCTTTGCGAAAGGCTTCTTGAAGGGAAAGATGTAACTCTGTGAGATGAATTAACAGAACACAGAGCAGTTTCTCAGAAAGCTTATTTCCAGTTTCGAACGGAAGATATTCCCTTTTTCACCATAGCCCTCTATGGGCTTCCAAATATCCCTTTGTCAATTCCACAAGAACAGCATTAGCGAAAGGCTTCTTGAAGGGAAAGATGTAACTCTGTGAGATGAATTAACAGAACACAGAGCAGTTTCTCAGAAAGCTTCTTTCCAGTTTTGAACGGAAGATATTTCCTTTTTCACCATAGCCCTCTATGGGCTTCCAAATATCCCTTTGCCAATTCCACAAGAACAGCCTTAGCGAAAGGCTTCTTGAAGGGAAAGATGTAACTCTGTGAGATGAATTAACAGAACACAGAGCAGTTTCTCAGAAAGCTTCTTTCCAGTTTTTAACGGAAGATATTTCCTTTTTCACCATAGCCCTCTATGGGCTTCCAAATATCCCTTTGCCAATTGCACAAGAACAGCCTTAGCGAAAGGCTTCTTGATGGGATAGATGTAACTCTGTGAGATGAATTAACAGAACACAGAGCAGTTTCTCAGAAAGCTTCTTTCCAGTTTTGAAGGGAAGATATTTCCTTTTTCACCACAGCCCTCTATGGGCTTCCAAATATCCCTTTGCCAATTCCACAAGAACAGCCTTAGCGAAAGGCTTCTTGAAGGGAAAGATGTAACTCTGTGAGATGAATTAACAGAACACAGAGCAGTTTCTCAGAAAGCTTGTTTCCAGTTTTGACGGGAAGATATTTCCTTTTTCACCATAGCCCTCTATGGGCTTCCAAATATCCCTTTGCCAATTCCACAAGAACAGCCTTAGCGAAAGGTTTCTTGAAGGGAAAGATGTAACTCTGTGAGATGAATTAACAGAACACAGAGCCGTTTCTCAGAAAGCTTCTTTCCAGTTTTGAACGGAAGGTATTTCCTTTTTCACCATAGCCCTCTATGGGCTTCCAAATATCCCTTTGCCAATTGCACAAGAACAGCCTTAGCGAAAGGCTTCTTGAAAGGATAGATGTAACTCTGTGAGATGAATTAACAGAACACAGAGCAGTTTCTCAGAAAGCTTCTTTCCAGTTTTCAACGGAAGATATTTCCTTTTTCACCATAGCCCTCTATGGGCTTCCAAATATCCCTTTGCCAATTCCACAAGAACAGCCTTAGCGAAAGGCTTCTTGAAGGGAAAGATGTAACTCTGTGAGATGAATTAACAGAACACAGAGCAGTTTCTCAGAATGCTTCTTTCCAGTTTTGAACGGAAGATATTCCCTTTTTCACCATAGCCCTCTATGGGCTTCCAAATATCCCTTTGCCAATTCCACAAGAACAGCCTTAGCGAAAGGCTTCTTGAAGGGAAAGATGTAACTCTGTGAGATGAATTAACAGAACACAGAGCAGTTTCTCAGAAAGCTTCTTTCCAGTTTTGAACGGAAGATATTTCCTTTTTCACCATAGCCCTCTATGGGCTTCCAAATATCCCTTTGCCAATTCCACAAGAACAGCCTTAGCGAAAGGCTTCTTGAAGGGAAAGATGTAACTCTGTGAGATGAATTAACAGAACACAGAGCAGTTTCTCAGAAAGCTTCTTTCCAGTTTTGAACGGAAGATATTTCCTTTTTCACCATAGCCCTCTATGGGCTTCCAAATATCCCTTTGCCAATTGCACAAGAACAGCCTTAGTGAAAGGCTTCTTGAAGGGATAGATGTAACTCTGTGAGATTAATTAACAGAACACAGAGCAGTTTCTCAGAAAGCTTGTTTCCAGTTTTGAAGGGAAGATATTTCCTTTTTCACCATAGCCCTCTATGGGCTTCCAAATATCCCTTTGCCAATTCCACAAGAACAGCCTTAGCGAACTTCTTCTTGAAGGGAAAGTTGTAACACTGTGAGATGAATTAACAGAACACAGAGCAGTTTCTCAGAAAGCTTTTTCCAGTTTTGAAGGGAAGATATTTCCTTTTTCACCATAGCCTTCTATGGGCTTCCAAATATCCCTTTGCCAATTCCACAAGAACAGCCTTAGCGAAAGTCTTCTTGAAGGGAAAGATGTAACTCTGTGAGGTGAATTAACAGAACACAGAGCAGTTTCTCAGAAAGCTTCTTTCCAGTTTTGAACGGAAGATATTTCCTTTTTCAACATAGCCCTCTATGGGCTTCCAAATATCCCTTTGCCAATTCCACAAGAACAGCCTTAGCGAAAGGCTTCTTGAAGGGAAAGATGTAACTCTGTGAGATGAATTAACAGAACACAGAGCAGTTTCTCAGAAAGCTTCTTTCCAGTTTTGAACGGAAGATATTTCCTTTTTCACCATAGCCCTCTATGGGCTTCCAAATATCCCTTTGCCAATTCCACAAGAACAGCCTTAGCGAACTTCTTCTTGAAGGGAAAGATGTAACTCTGTGAGATGAATTAACAGAACACAGAGCAGTTTCTCAGAAAGCTTCTTTCCAGTTTTGAACGGAAGATATTTCCTTTTTCACCATAGCCCTCTATGGGCTTCCAAATATCCCTTTGCCAATTCCACAAGAACAGCCTTAGCGAACTTCTTCTTGAAGGGAAAGTTGTAACACTGTGAGATGAATTAACAGAACACAGAGCAGTTTCTCAGAAAGCTCTTTCCAGTTTTGAAGGGAAGATATTTCCTTTTTCACCATAGCCTTCTATGGGCTTCCAAATATCCCTTTGCCAATTCCACAAGAACAGCCTTAGCGAAAGGCTTCTTGAAGGGAAAGATGTAACTCTGTGAGATGAATTAACAGAACACAGAGCAGTTTCTCAGAAAGCTTCTTTCCAGTTTTGAACGGAAGATATTTCCTTTTTCACCATAGCCCTCTATGGGCTTCCAAATACCCCTATGCCAATTCCACAAGAACAGCCTTAGCGAAAGGCTTCTTGAAGGGAAAGATGTAACTCTGTGAGATGAATTAACAGAACACAGAGCAGTTTCTCAGAAAGCTTCTTTCCAGTTTTGAACGGAAGATATTTCCTTTTTCACCATAGCCCTCTATGGGCTTCCAAATATCCCTTTGCCAATTCCACAAGAACAGCCTTAGCTAAAGGCTTCTTGAAGGGAAAGATGTAACTCTGTGAGATGAATTAACAGAACACAGAGCAGTTTCTCAGAAAGCTTCTTTCCAGTTTTGAACGGAAGATATTTCCTTTTTCACCATAGCCCTCTATGGGCTTCCAAATATCCCTTTGCCAATTCCACAAGAACAGCCTTAGCGAACTTCTTCTTGAAGGGAAAGATGTAACTCTGTGAGATGAATTAACAGAACACAGAGCAGTTTCTCAGAAAGCTTCTTTCCAGTTTTGAACGGAAGATATTTCCTTTTTCACCATAGCCCTCTATGGGCTTCCAAATATCCCTTTGCCAATTCCACAAGAACAGCCTTAGCGAACTTCTTCTTGAAGGGAAAGTTGTAACACTGTGAGATGAATTAACAGAACACAGAGCAGTTTCTCAGAAAGCTTTTTCCAGTTTTGAAGGGAAGATATTTCCTTTTTCACCATAGCCTTCTATGGGCTTCCAAATATCCCTTTGCCAATTCCACAAGAACAGCCTTAGCGAAAGGCTTCTTGAAGGGAAAGATGTAACTCTGTGAGATGAATTAACAGAACACAGAGCAGTTTCTCAGAAAGCTTCTTTCCAGTTTTGAACGGAAGATATTTCCTTTTTCACCATAGCCCTCTATGGGCTTCCAAATACCCCTATGCCAATTCCACAAGAACAGCCTTAGCGAAAGGCTTCTTGAAGGGAAAGATGTAACTCTGTGAGATGAATTAACAGAACACAGAGCAGTTTCTCAGAAAGCTTCTTTCCAGTTTTGAACGGAAGATATTTCCTTTTTCACCATAGCCCTCTATGGGCTTCCAAATATCCCTTTGCCAATTCCACAAGAACAGCCTTAGCGAAAGGCTTCTTGAAGGGAAAGATGTAACTCTGTGAGATGAATTAACAGAACACAGAGCAGTTTCTCAGAAAGCTTCTTTCCAGTTTTGAACGGAAGATATTTCCTTTTTCACCATAGCCCTCTATGGGCTTCCAAATATCCCTTTGCCAATTGCACAAGAACAGCCTTAGCGAAAGGCTTCTTGATGGGATAGATGTAACTCTGTGAGATGAATTAACAGAACACAGAGCAGTTTCTCAGAAAGCTTCTTTCCAGTTTTGAAGGGAAGATATTTCCTTTTTCACCACAGCCCTCTATGGGCTTCCAAATATCCCTTTGCCAATTCCACAAGAACAGCCTTAGCGAAAGGCTTCTTGAAGGGAAAGATGTAACTCTGTGAGATGAATTAACAGAACACAGAGCAGTTTCTCAGAAAGCTTGTTTCCAGTTTTGAAGGGAAGATATTTCCTTTTTCACCATAGCCCTCTATGGGCTTCCAAATATCCCTTTGCCAATTCCACAAGAACAGCCTTAGCGAAAGGTTTCTTGAAGGGAAAGATGTAACTCTGTGAGATGAATTAACAGAACACAGAGCAGTTTCTCAGAAAGCTTCTTTCCAGTTTTGAACGGAAGATATTTCCTTTTTCACCATAGCCCTCTATGGGCTTCCAAATATCCCTTTGCCAATTGCACAAGAACAGCCTTAGCGAAAGGCTTCTTGAAAGGATAGATGTAACTCTGTGAGATGAATTAACAGAACACAGAGCAGTTTCTCAGAAAGCTTCTTTCCAGTTTTCAACGGAAGATATTTCCTTTTTCACCATAGCCCTCTATGGGCTTCCAAATATCCCTTTGCCAATTCCACAAGAACAGCCTTAGCGAAAGGCTTCTTGAAGGGAAAGATGTAACTCTGTGAGATGAATTAACAGAACACAGAGCAGTTTCTCAGAATGCTTCTTTCCAGTTTTGAACGGAAGATATTCCCTTTTTCACCATAGCCCTCTATGGGCTTCCAAATATCCCTTTGCCAATTCCACAAGAACAGCCTTAGCGAAAGGCTTCTTGAAGGGAAAGATGTAACTCTGTGAGATGAATTAACAGAACACAGAGCAGTTTCTCAGAAAGCTTCTTTCCAGTTTTGAACGGAAGATATTTCCTTTTTCACCATAGCCCTCTATGGGCTTCCAAATATCCCTTTGCCAATTCCACAAGAACAGCCTTAGCGAAAGGCTTCTTGAAGGGAAAGATGTAACTCTGTGAGATGAATTAACAGAACACAGAGCAGTTTCTCAGAAAGCTTCTTTCCAGTTTTGAACGGAAGATATTTCCTTTTTCACCATAGCCCTCTATGGGCTTCCAAATATCCCTTTGCCAATTGCACAAGAACAGCCTTAGTGAAAGGCTTCTTGAAGGGATAGATGTAACTCTGTGAGATTAATTAACAGAACACAGAGCAGTTTCTCAGAAAGCTTGTTTCCAGTTTTGAAGGGAAGATATTTCCTTTTTCACCATAGCCCTCTATGGGCTTCCAAATATCCCTTTGCCAATTCCACAAGAACAGCCTTAGCGAACTTCTTCTTGAAGGGAAAGTTGTAACACTGTGAGATGAATTAACAGAACACAGAGCAGTTTCTCAGAAAGCTTTTTCCAGTTTTGAAGGGAAGATATTTCCTTTTTCACCATAGCCTTCTATGGGCTTCCAAATATCCCTTTGCCAATTCCACAAGAACAGCCTTAGCGAAAGTCTTCTTGAAGGGAAAGATGTAACTCTGTGAGGTGAATTAACAGAACACAGAGCAGTTTCTCAGAAAGCTTCTTTCCAGTTTTGAACGGAAGATATTTCCTTTTTCAACATAGCCCTCTATGGGCTTCCAAATATCCCTTTGCCAATTCCACAAGAACAGCCTTAGCGAAAGGCTTCTTGAAGGGAAAGATGTAACTCTGTGAGATGAATTAACAGAACACAGAGCAGTTTCTCAGAAAGCTTCTTTCCAGTTTTGAACGGAAGATATTTCCTTTTTCACCATAGCCCTCTATGGGCTTCCAAATATCCCTTTGCCAATTCCACAAGAACAGCCTTAGCGAACTTCTTCTTGAAGGGAAAGATGTAACTCTGTGAGATGAATTAACAGAACACAGAGCAGTTTCTCAGAAAGCTTCTTTCCAGTTTTGAACGGAAGATATTTCCTTTTTCACCATAGCCCTCTATGGGCTTCCAAATATCCCTTTGCCAATTCCACAAGAACAGCCTTAGCGAACTTCTTCTTGAAGGGAAAGTTGTAACACTGTGAGATGAATTAACAGAACACAGAGCAGTTTCTCAGAAAGCTTTTTCCAGTTTTGAAGGGAAGATATTTCCTTTTTCACCATAGCCTTCTATGGGCTTCCAAATATCCCTTTGCCAATTCCACAAGAACAGCCTTAGCGAAAGGCTTCTTGAAGGGAAAGATGTAACTCTGTGAGATGAATTAACAGAACACAGAGCAGTTTCTCAGAAAGCTTCTTTCCAGTTTTGAACGGAAGATATTTCCTTTTTCACCATAGCCCTCTATGGGCTTCCAAATACCCCTATGCCAATTCCACAAGAACAGCCTTAGCGAAAGGCTTCTTGAAGGGAAAGATGTAACTCTGTGAGATGAATTAACAGAACACAGAGCAGTTTCTCAGAAAGCTTCTTTCCAGTTTTGAACGGAAGATATTTCCTTTTTCACCATAGCCCTCTATGGGCTTCCAAATATCCCTTTGCCAATTCCACAAGAACAGCCTTAGCGAAAGGCTTCTTGAAGGGAAACATGTAACTCTGTGAGATGAATTAACAGAACACAGAGCAGTTTCTCAGAAAGCTTCTTTCCAGTTTTGAACGGAAGATATTTCCTTTTTCACCATAGCCCTCTATGGGCTTCCAAATATCCCTTTGCCAATTCCACAAGAACAGCCTTAGCGAAAGGCTTCTTGAAGGGAAAGATGTAACTCTGTGAGATGAATTAACAGAACACAGAGCAGTTTCTCAGAAAGCTTCTTTCCAGTTTTGAACGGAAGATATTTCCTTTTTCACCATAGCCCTCTATGGGCTTCCAAATATCCCTTTGCCAATTCCACAAGAACAGCCTTTGCGAAAGGCTTCTTGAAGGGAAAGATGTAACTCTGTGAGATGAATTAACAGAACACAGAGCAGTTTCTCAGAAAGCTTATTTCCAGTTTCGAACGGAAGATATTCCCTTTTTCACCATAGCCCTCTATGGGCTTCCAAATATCCCTTTGTCAATTCCACAAGAACAGCATTAGCGAAAGGCTTCTTGAAGGGAAAGAAGTAACTCTGTGAGATGAATTAACAGAACACAGAGCAGTTTCTCAGAAAGCTTCTTTCCAGTTTTGAACGGAAGATATTTCCTTTTTCACCATAGCCCTCTATGGGCTTCCAAATATCCCTTTGCCAATTCCACAAGAACAGCCTTAGCGAAAGGCTTCTTGAACGGAAAGATGTAACTCTGTGAGATGAATTAACAGAACACAGAGCAGTTTCTCAGAATGCTTCTTTCCAGTTTTGAACGGAAGATATTCCCTTTTTCACCATAGCCCTCTATGGGCTTCCAAATATCCCTTTGCCAATTCCACAAGAACAGCCTTAGCGAAAGGCTTCTTGAAGGGAAAGATGTAACTCTGTGAGATGAATTAACAGAACACAGAGCAGTTTCTCAGAAAGCTTCTTTCCAGTTTTGAACGGAAGATATTTCCTTTTTCACCATAGCCCTCTATGGGCTTCCAAATATCCCTTTGCCAATTCCACAAGAACAGCCTTAGCGAAAGGCTTCTTGAAGGGAAAGATGTAACTCTGTGAGATGAATTAACAGAACACAGAGCAGTTTCTCAGAAAGCTTCTTTCCAGTTTTGAACGGAAGATATTTCCTTTTTCACCATAGCCCTCTATGGGCTTCCAAATATCCCTTTGCCAATTGCACAAGAACAGCCTTAGTGAAAGGCTTCTTGAAGGGATAGATGTAACTCTGTGAGATTAATTAACAGAACACAGAGCAGTTTCTCAGAAAGCTTGTTTCCAGTTTTGAAGGGAAGATATTTCCTTTTTCACCATAGCCCTCTATGGGCTTCCAAATATCCCTTTGCCAATTCCACAAGAACAGCCTTAGCGAACTTCTTCTTGAAGGGAAAGTTGTAACACTGTGAGATGAATTAACAGAACACAGAGCAGTTTCTCAGAAAGCTTTTTCCAGTTTTGAAGGGAAGATATTTCCTTTTTCACCATAGCCTTCTATGGGCTTCCAAATATCCCTTTGCCAATTCCACAAGAACAGCCTTAGCGAAAGTCTTCTTGAAGGGAAAGATGTAACTCTGTGAGGTGAATTAACAGAAACAGAGCAGTTTCTCAGAAAGCTTCTTTCCTGTTTTGAACGGAAGATATTTCCTTTTTCAACATAGCCCTCTATGGGCTTCCAAATATCCCTTTGCCAATTCCACAAGAACAGCCTTAGCGAAAGGCTCCTTGAAGGGAAAGATGTAACTCTGTGAGATGAATTAACAGAACACAGAGCTGTTTCTCAGAAAGCTTCTTTCCAGTTTTGAACGGAAGATATTTCCTTTTTCACCATAGCCCTCTATGGGCTTCCAAATATCCCTTTGCCAATTCCACAAGAACAGCCTTAGCGAACTTCTTCTTGAAGGGAAAGATGTAACTCTGTGAGATGAATTAACAGAACACAGAGCAGTTTCTCAGAAAGCTTCTTTCCAGTTTTGAACGGAAGATATTTCCTTTTTCACCATAGCCCTCTATGGGCTTCCAAATATCCCTTTGCCAATTCCACAAGAACAGCCTTAGCGAACTTCTTCTTGAAGGGAAAGTTGTAACACTGTGAGATGAACTAACAGAACACAGAGCTGTTTCTCAGAAAGCTTTTTCCAGTTTTGAAGGGAAGATATTTCCTTTTTCACCATAGCCTTCTATGGGCTTCCAAATATCCCTTTGCCAATTCCACAAGAACAGCCTTAGCGAAAGGCTTCTTGAAGGGAAAGATGTAACTCTGTGAGATGAATTAACAGAACACAGAGCAGTTTCTCAGAAAGCTTCTTTCCAGTTTTGAACGGAAGATATTTCCTTTTTCACCATAGCCCTCTATGGGCTTCCAAATACCCCTATGCCAATTCCACAATAACAGCCTTAGCGAAAGGCTTCTTGAAGGGAAAGATGTAACTCTGTGAGATGAATTAACAGAACACAGAGCAGTTTCTCAGAAAGCTTCTTTCCAGTTTTGAACGGAAGATATTTCCTTTTTCACCATAGCCCTCTATGGGCTTCCAAATATCCCTTTGCCAATTCCACAAGAACAGCCTTAGCGAAAGGCTTCTTGAAGGGAAACATGTAACTCTGTGAGATGAATTAACAGAACACAGAGCAGTTTCTCAGAAAGCTTCTTTCCAGTTTTGAACGGAAGATATTTCCTTTTTCACCATAGCCCTCTATGGGGTTCCAAATATCCCTTTGCCAATTCCACAAGAACAGCCTTAGCGAAAGGCTTCTTGAAGGGAAAGATGTAACTCTGTGAGATGAATTAACAGAACACAGAGCAGTTTCTCAGAAAGCTTCTTTCCAGTTTTGAACGGAAGATATTTCCTTTTTCACCATAGCCCTCTATGGGCTTCCAAATATCCCTTTGCCAATTCCACAAGAACAGCCTTTGCGAAAGGCTTCTTGAAGGGAAAGATGTAACTCTGTGAGATGAATTAACAGAACACAGAGCAGTTTCTCAGAAAGCTTATTTCCAGTTTCGAACGGAAGATATTCCCTTTTTCACCATAGCCCTCTATGGGCTTCCAAATATCCCTTTGCCAATTCCACAAGAACAGCCTTAGCGAACTTCTTCTTGAAGGGAAAGTTGTAACACTGTGAGATGAATTAACAGAACACAGAGCAGTTTCTCAGAAAGCTTTTTCCAGTTTTGAAGGGAAGATATTTCCTTTTTCACCATAGCCTTCTATGGGCTTCCAAATATCCCTTTGCCAATTCCACAAGAACAGCCTTAGCGAAAGTCTTCTTGAAGGGAAAGATATAACTCTGTGAGATGAATGAACAGAACACAGAGCAGTTTCTCAGAAAGCTTCTTTCCAGTTTTGAACGGAAGATATTTCCTTTTTCACCATAGCCCTCTATGGGCTTCCAAATATCCCTTTGCCAATTCCACAAGAACAGCCTTAGCGAAAGGCTTCTTGAAGGGAAAGATGTAACTCTGTGAGATGAATTAACAGAACACAGAGCAGTTTCTCAGAAAGCTTCTTTCCAGTTTTGAACGGAAGATATTTCCTTTTTCACCATAGCCCTCTATGGGCTTCCAAATATCCCTTTGCCAATTCCACAAGAACAGCCTTAGCGAAAGGCTTCTTGAAGGGAAAGATGTAACTCTGTGAGATGAATTAACAGAACACAGAGCAGTTTCTCAGAAAGCTTCTTTCCAGTTTTGAACGGAAGATATTTCCTTTTTCACCATAGCCCTCTATGGGCTTCCAAATATCCCTTTGCCAATTCCACAAGAACAGCCTTAGCGAAAGGCTTCTTGAAGGGAAAGATGTAACTCTGTGAGATGAATTAACAGAACACAGAGCAGTTTCTCAGAAAGCTTCTTTCCAGTTTTGAACGGAAGATATTTCCTTTTTCACCGTAGCCCTCTATGGGCTTCCAAATATCCCTTTGCCAATTCCACAAGAACAGCCTTAGCGAAAGGCTTCTTGAAGGGAAAGATGTAACTCTGTGAGATGAATTAACAGAACACAGAGCAGTTTCTCAGAAAGCTTCTTTCCAGTTTTGAACGGAAGATATTTCCTTTTTCACCATAGCCCTCTATGGGCTTCCAAATATCCCTTTGCCAATTCCACAAGAACAGCCTTAGCGAAAGGCTTCTTGAAGGGAAAGATGTAACTCTGTGAGATGAATTAACAGAACACAGAGCAGTTTCTCAGAAAGCTTCTTTCCAGTTTTGAACGGAAGATATTTCCTTTTTCACCATAGCCCTCTATGGGCTTCCAAATATCCCTTTGCCAATTCCACAAGAACAGCCTTAGCGAAAGGTTTCTTGAAGGGAAAGATGTAACTCTGTGAGATGAATTAACAGAACACAGAGCAGTTTCTCAGAAAGCTTGTTTCCAGTTTTGAAGGGAAGATATTTCCTTTTTCACCATAGCCCTCTTTGGGCTTCCAAATATCCCTTTGCCAATTCCACAAGAACAGCCTTAGCGAACTTCTTCTTGAAGGGAAAGTTGTAACACTGTGAGATGAATTAACAGAACACAGAGCAGTTTCTCAGAAAGCTTTTTCCAGTTTTGAAGGGAAGATATTTCCTTTTTCACCATAGCCTTCTATGGGCTTCCAAATATCCCTTTGCCAATTCCACAAGAACAGCCTTAGCGAAAGGCTTCTTGAAGGGAAAGATGTAACTCTGTGAGATGAATTAACAGAACACAGAGCAGTTTCTCAGAAAGATTCTTTCCAGTTTTGAACGGAAGATATTTCCTTTTTCACCATAGCCCTCTATGGGCTTCCAAATATCCCTATGCCAATTCCACAAGAACAGCCTTAGCGAAAGGCTTCTTGAAGGGAAAGATGTAACTCTGTGAGATGAATTAACAGAACACAGAGCAGTTTCTCAGAAAGCTTCTTTCCAGTTTTGAACGGAAGATATTTCCTTTTTCACCATAGCCCTCTATGGGCTTCCAAATATCCCTTTGCCAATTCCACAAGAACAGCCTTAGCGAAAGGCTTCTTGAAGGGAAACATGTAACTCTGTGAGATGAATTAACAGAACACAGAGCAGTTTCTCAGAAAGCTTCTTTCCAGTTTTGAACGGAAGATATTTCCTTTTTCACCCTAGCCCTCTATGGGCTTCCAAATATCCCTTTGCCAATTCCACAAGAACAGCCTTAGCGAAAGGCTTCTTGAAGGGAAAGATGTAACTCTGTGAGATGAATTAACAGAACACAGAGCAGTTTCTCAGAAAGCTTCTTTCCAGTTTTGAACGGAAGATATTTCCTTTTTCATCATAGCCCTCTATGGGCTTCCAAATATCCCTTTGCCAATTCCACAAGAACAGCCTTTGCGAAAGGCTTCTTGAAGGGAAAGATGTAACTCTGTGAGATGAATTAACAGAACACAGAGCAGTTTCTCAGAAAGCTTATTTCCAGTTTTGAACGGAAGATATTCCCTTTTTCACCATAGCCCTCTATGGGCTTCCAAATATCCCTTTGTCAATTCCACAAGAACAGCCTTAGCGAAAGGCTTCTTGAAGGGAAAGATGTAACTCTGTGAGATGAATTAACAGAACACAGAGCAGTTTCTCAGAAAGCTTCTTTCCAGTTTTGAACGGAAGATATTTCCTTTTTCACCATAGCCCTCAATGGGCTTCCAAATATCCCTTTGCCAATTCCACAAGAACAGCCTTAGCGAAAGGCTTCTTGAAGGGAAAGATGTAACTCTGTGAGATGAATTAACAGAACACAGAGCAGTTTCTCAGAAAGCTTCTTTCCAGTTTTGAACGGAAGATATTTCCTTTTTCACCATAGCCCTCTATGGGCTTCCAAATATCCCTTTGCCAATTGCACAAGAACAGCCTTAGCGAAAGGCTTCTTGATGGGATAGATGTAACTCTGTGAGATGAATTAACAGAACACAGAGCAGTTTCTCAGAAAGCTTCTTTCCAGTTTTGAACGGAAGATATTTCCTTTTTCACCATAGCCCTCTATGGGCTTCCAAATATCCCTTTGCCAATTCCACAAAAACAGCCTTAGCGAAAGGCTTCTTGAAGGGAAAGATGTAACTCTGTGAGATGAATTAACAGAACACAGAGCAGTTTCTCAGAAAGCTTGTTTCCAGTTTTGAAGGGAAGATATTTCCTTTTTCACCATAGCCCTCTATGGGCTTCCAAATATCCCTTTGCCAATTTCACAAGAACAGCCTTAGCGAAAGGTTTCTTGAAGGGAAAGATGTAACTCTGTGAGATGAATTAACAGAACACAGAGCAGTTTCTCAGAAAGCTTCTTTCCAGTTTTGAACGGAAGATATTTCCTTTTTCACCATAGCCCTCTATGGGCTTCCAAATATCCCTTTGCCAATTGCACAAGAACAGCCTTAGCGAAAGGCTTCTTGAAGGGATAGATGTAACTCTGTGAGATGAATTAACAGAACACAGAGCAGTTTCTCAGAAAGCTTCTTTCCAGTTTTCAACGGAAGATATTTCCTTATTCACCATAGCCCTCTATGGGCTTCCAAATATCCCTTTGCCAATTCCACAAGAACAGCCTTAGCGAACTTCTTCTTGAAGGGAAAGTTGTAACACTGTGAGATGAATTAACAGAACACAGAGCAGTTTCTCAGAAAGCTTTTTCCAGTTTTGAAGGGAAGATATTTCCTTTTTCACCATAGCCTTCTATGGGCTTCCAAATATCCCTTTGCCAATTCCACAAGAACAGCCTTAGCGAAAGTCTTCTTGAAGGGAAAGATATAACTCTGTGAGATGAATGAACAGAACACAGAGCAGTTTCTCAGAAAGCTTCTTTCCAGTTTTGAACGGAAGATATTTCCTTTTTCACCATAGCCCTCTATGGGCTTCCAAATATCCCTTTGCCAATTCCACAAGAACAGCCTTAGCGAAAGGCTTCTTGAAGGGAAAGATGTAACTCTGTGAGATGAATTAACAGAACACAGAGCAGTTTCTCAGAAAGCTTCTTTCCAGTTTTGAACGGAAGATATTTCCTTTTTCACCATAGCCCTCTATGGGCTTCCAAATATCCCTTTGCCAATTCCACAAGAACAGCCTTAGCGAAAGGCTACTTGAAGGGAAAGATGTAACTCTGTGAGATGAATTAACAGAACACAGAGCAGTTTCTCAGAAAGCTTCTTTCCAGTTTTGAACGGAAGATATTTCCTTTTTCACCATAGCCCTCTATGGGCTTCCAAATATCCCTTTGCCAATTCCACAAGAACAGCCTTAGCGAAAGGCTTCTTGAAGGGAAACATGTAACTCTGTGAGATGAATTAACAGAACACAGAGCAGTTTCTCAGAAAGCTTCTTTCCAGTTTTGAACGGAAGATATTTCCTTTTTCACCATAGCCCTCTATGGGCTTCCAAATATCCCTTTGCCAATTCCACAAGAACAGCCTTTGCGAAAGGCTTCTTGAAGGGAAAGATGTAACTCTGTGAGATGAATTAACAGAACACAGAGCAGTTTCTCAGAAAGCTTGTTTCCAGTTTTGAAGGGACGATATTTCCTTTTTCACCATAGCCCTCTATGGGCTTCCAAATATCCCTTTGCCAATTCCACAAGAACAGCCTTAGCGAACTTCTTCTTGAAGGGAAAGTTGTAACACTGTGAGATGAATTAACAGAACACAGAGCAGTTTCTCAGAAAGCTTTTTCCAGTTTTGAAGGGAAGATATTTCCTTTTTCACCATAGCCTTCTATGGGCTTCCAAATATCCCTTTGCCAATTCCACAAGAACAGCCTTAGCGAAAGGCTTCTTGAAGGGAAAGATGTAACTCTGTGAGATGAATTAACAGAACACAGAGCAGTTTCTCAGAAAGCTTCTTTCCAGTTTTGAACGGAAGATATTTCCTTTTTCACCATAGCCCTCTATGGGCTTCCAAATATCCCTATGCCAATTCCATAAGAACAGCCTTAGCGAAAGGCTTCTTGAAGGGAAAGATGTAACTCTGTGAGATGAATTAACAGAACACAGAGCAGTTTCTCAGAAAGCTTGTTTCCAGTTTTGAAGGGAAGATATTTCCTTTTTCACCATAGCCCTCTATGGGCTTCCAAATATCCCTTTGCCAATTCCACAAGAACAGCCTTAGCGAAAGGCTTCTTGAAGGGAAACATGTAACTCTGTGAGATGAATTAACAGAACACAGAGCAGTTTCTCAGAAAGCTTCTTTCCAGTTTTGAACGGAAGATATTTCCTTTTTCACCCTAGCCCTCTATGGGCTTCCAAATATCCCTTTGCCAATTCCACAAGAACAGCCTTAGCGAAAGGCTTCTTGAAGGGAAAGATGTAACTCTGTGAGATGAATTAACAGAACACAGAGCAGTTTCTCAGAAAGCTTCTTTCCAGTTTTGAACGGAAGATATTTCCTTTTTCACCATAGCCCTCTATGGGCTTCCAAATATCCCTTTGCCAATTCCACAAGAACAGCCTTTGCGAAAGGCTTCTTGAAGGGAAAGATGTAACTCTGTGAGATGAATTAACAGAACACAGAGCAGTTTCTCAGAAAGCTTATTTCCAGTTTTGAACGGAAGATATTCCCTTTTTCACCATAGCCCTCTATGCGCTTCCAAATATCCCTTTGTCAATTCCACAAGAACAGCCTTAGCGAAAGGCTTCTTGAAGGGAAAGATGTAACTCTGTGAGATGAATTAACAGAACACAGAGCAGTTTCTCAGAAAGCTTCTTTCCAGTTTTGAACGGAAGATATTTCCTTTTTCACCATAGCCCTCTATGGGCTTCCAAATATCCCTTTGCCAATTCCACAAGAACAGCCTTAGCGAAAGGCTTCTTGAAGGGAAAGATGTAACTCTGTGAGATGAATTAACAGAACACAGAGCAGTTTCTCAGAAAGCTTCTTTCCAGTTTTGAACGGAAGATATTTCCTTTTTCACCATAGCCCTCTATGGGCTTCCAAATATCCCTTTGCCAATTGCACAAGAACAGCCTTAGCGAAAGGCTTCTTGATGGGATAGATGTAACTCTGTGAGATGAATTAACAGAACACAGAGCAGTTTCTCAGAAAGCTTCTTTCCAGTTTTGAACGGAAGATATTTCCTTTTTCACCATAGCCCTCTATGGGCTTCCAAATATCCCTTTGCCAATTCCACAAGAACAGCCTTAGCGAAAGGCTTCTTGAAGGGAAAGATGTAACTCTGTGAGATGAATTAACAGAACACAGAGCAGTTTCTCAGAAAGCTTGTTTCCAGTTTTGAAGGGAAGATATTTCCTTTTTCACCATAGCCCTCTATGGGCTTCCAAATATCCCTTTGCCAATTCCACAAGAACAGCCTTAGCGAAAGGTTTCTTGAAGGGAAAGATGTAACTCTGTGAGATGAATTAGCAGAACACAGAGCAGTTTCTCAGAAAGCTTCTTTCCAGTTTTGAACGGAAGATATTTCCTTTTTCACCATAGCCCTCTATGGGCTTCCAAATATCCCTTTGCCAATTGCACAAGAACAGCCTTAGCGAAAGGCTTCTTGAAGGGATAGATGTAACTCTGTGAGATGAATTAACAGAACACAGAGCAGTTTCTCAGAAAGCTTCTTTCCAGTTTTCAACGGAAGATATTTCCTTATTCACCATAGCCCTCTATGGGCTTCCAAATATCCCTTTGCCAATTCCACAAGAACAGCCTTAGCGAACTTCTTCTTGAAGGGAAAGTTGTAACACTGTGAGATGAATTAACAGAACACAGAGCAGTTTCTCAGAAAGCATTTTCCAGTTTTGAAGGGAAGATATTTCCTTTTTCACCATAGCCTTCTATGGGCTTCCAAATATCCCTTTGCCAATTCCACAAGAACAGCCTTAGCGAAAGTCTTCTTGAAGGGAAAGATATAACTCTGTGAGATGAATGAACAGAACACAGAGCAGTTTCTCAGAAAGCTTCTTTCCAGTTTTGAACGGAAGATATTTCCTTTTTCACCATAGCCCTCTATGGGCTTCCAAATATCCCTTTGCCAATTCCACAAGAACAGCCTTAGCGAAAGGCTTCTTGAAGGGAAAGATGTAACTCTGTGAGATGAATTAACAGAACACAGAGCAGTTTCTCAGAAAGCTTCTTTCCAGTTTTGAACGGAAGATATTTCCTTTTTCACCATAGCCCTCTATGGGCTTCCAAATATCCCTTTGCCAATTCCACAAGAACAGCCTTAGCGAAAGGCTACTTGAAGGGAAAGATGTAACTCTGTGAGATGAATTAACAGAACACAAAGCAGTTTCTCAGAAAGCTTCTTTCCAGTTTTGAACGGAAGATATTTCCTTTTTCACCATAGCCCTCTATGGGCTTCCAAATATCCCTTTGCCAATTCCACAAGAACAGCCTTAGCGAAAGGCTTCTTGAAGGGAAAGATGTAACTCTGTGAGATGAATTAACAGAACACAGAGCAGTTTCTCAGAAAGCTTCTTTCCAGTTTTGAACGGAAGATATTTCCTTTTTCACCATAGCCCTCTATGGGCTTCCAAATATCCCTTTGCCAATTCCACAAGAACAGCCTTTGCGAAAGGCTTCTTGAAGGGAAAGATGTAACTCTGTGAGATGAATTAACAGAACACAGAGCAGTTTCTCAGAAAGCTTCTTTCCAGTTTTGAAGGGACGATATTTCCTTTTTCACCATAGCCCCCTATGGGCTTCCAAATATCCCTTTGCCAATTCCACAAGAACAGCCTTAGCGAACTTCTACTTGAAGGGAAAGTTGTAACACTGTGAGATGAATTAACAGAACACAGAGCAGTTTCTCAGAAAGCTTTTTCCAGTTTTGAAGGGAAGATATTTCCTTTTTCACCATAGCCTTCTATGGGCTTCCAAATATCCCTTTGCCAATTCCACAAGAACAGCCTTAGCGAAAGGCTTCTTGAAGGGAAAGATGTAACTCTGTGAGATGAATTAACAGAACACAGAGCAGTTTCTCAGAAAGCTTCTTTCCAGTTTTGAACGGAAGATATTTCCTTTTTCACCATAGCCCTCTATGGGCTTCCAAATATCCCTATGCCAATTCCACAAGAACAGCCTTAGCGAAAGGCTTCTTGAAGGGAAAGATGTAACTCTGTGAGATGAATTAACAGAACACAGAGCAGTTTCTCAGAAAGCTTCTTTCCAGTTTTGAACGGAAGATATTTCCTTTTTCACCATAGCCCTCTATGGGCTTCCAAATATCCCTTTGCCAATTCCACAAGAACAGCCTTAGCGAAAGGCTTCTTGAAGGGAAACATGTAACTCTGTGAGATGAATTAACAGAACACAGAGCAGTTTCTCAGAAAGCTTCTTTCCAGTTTTGAACGGAAGATATTTCCTTTTTCACCCTAGCCCTCTATGGGCTTCCAAATATCCCTTTGCCAATTCCACAAGAACAGCCTTAGCGAAAGGCTTCTTGAAGGGAAAGATGTAACTCTGTGAGATGAATTAACAGAACACAGAGCAGTTTCTCAGAAAGCTTCTTTCCAGTTTTGAACGGAAGATATTTCCTTTTTCACCATAGCCCTCTATGGGCTTCCAAATATCCCTTTGCCAATTCCACAAGAACAGCCTTTGCGAAAGGCTTCTTGAAGGGAAAGATGTAACTCTGTGAGATGAATTAACAGAACACAGAGCAGTTTCTCAGAAAGCTTATTTCCAGTTTTGAACGGAAGATATTCCCTTTTTCACCATAGCCCTCTATGCGCTTCCAAATATCCCTTTGTCAATTCCACAAGAACAGCCTTAGCGAAAGGCTTCTTGAAGGGAAAGATGTAACTCTGTGAGATGAATTAACAGAACACAGAGCAGTTTCTCAGAAAGCTTCTTTCCAGTTTTGAACGGAAGATATTTCCTTTTTCACCATAGCCCTCTATGGGCTTCCAAATATCCCTTTGCCAATTCCACAAGAACAGCCTTAGCGAAAGGCTTCTTGAAGGGAAAGATGTAACTCTGTGAGATGAATTAACAGAACACAGAGCAGTTTCTCAGAAAGCTTCTTTCCAGTTTTGAACGGAAGATATTTCCTTTTTCACCATAGCCCTCTATGGGCTTCCAAATATCCCTTTGCCAATTGCACAAGAACAGCCTTAGCGAAAGGCTTCTTGATGGGATAGATGTAACTCTGTGAGATGAATTAACAGAACACAGAGCAGTTTCTCAGAAAGCTTCTTTCCAGTTTTGAACGGAAGATATTTCCTTTTCCACCATAGCCCTCTATGGGCTTCCAAATATCCCTTTGCCAATTCCACAAGAACAGCCTTAGCGAAAGGCTTCTTGAAGGGAAAGATGTAACTCTGTGAGATGAATTAACAGAACACAGAGCAGTTTCTCAGAAAGCTTGTTTCCAGTTTTGAAGGGAAGATATTTCCTTTTTCACCATAGCCCTCTATGGGCTTCCAAATATCCCTTTGCCAATTCCACAAGAACAGCCTTAGCGAAAGGTTTCTTGAAGGGAAAGATGTAACTCTGTGAGATGAATTAGCAGAACACAGAGCAGTTTCTCAGAAAGCTTCTTTCCAGTTTTGAACGGAAGATATTTCCTTTTTCACCATAGCCCTCTATGGGCTTCCAAATATCCCTTTGCCAATTGCACAAGAACAGCCTTAGCGAAAGGCTTCTTGAAGGGATAGATGTAACTCTGTGAGATGAATTAACAGAACACAGAGCAGTTTCTCAGAAAGCTTCTTTCCAGTTTTCAACGGAAGATATTTCCTTATTCACCATAGCCCTCTATGGGCTTCCAAATATCCCTTTGCCAATTCCACAAGAACAGCCTTAGCGAACTTCTTCTTGAAGGGAAAGTTGTAACACTGTGAGATGAATTAACAGAACACAGAGCAGTTTCTCAGAAAGCTTTTTCCAGTTTTGAAGGGAAGATATTTCCTTTTTCACCATAGCCTTCTATGGGCTTCCAAATATCCCTTTGCCAATTCCACAAGAACAGCCTTAGCGAAAGTCTTCTTGAAGGGAAAGATATAACTCTGTGAGATGAATTAACAGAACACAGAGCAGTTTCTCAGAAAGCTTCTTTCCAGTTTTGAACGGAAGATATTTCCTTTTTCACCATAGCCCTCTATGGGCTTCCAAATATCCCTTTGCCAATTCCACAAGAACAGCCTTAGCGAAAGGCTTCTTGAAGGGAAAGATGTAACTCTGTGAGATGAATTAACAGAACACAGAGCAGTTTCTCAGAAAGCTTCTTTGCAGTTTTGAACGGAAGATATTTCCTTTTTCACCATAGCCCTCTATGGGCTTCCAAATATCCCTTTGCCAATTCCACAAGAACAGCCTTAGCGAAAGGCTTCTTGAAGGGAAACATGTAACTCTGTGAGATGAATTAACAGAACACAGAGCAGTTTCTCAGAAAGCTTCTTTCCAGTTTTGAACGGAAGATATTTCCTTTTTCACCATAGCCCTCTATGGGCTTCCAAATATCCCTTTGCCAATTCCACAAGAACAGCCTTAGCGAAAGGCTTCTTGAAGGGAAAGATGTAACTCTGTGAGATGAATTAACAGAACACAGAGCAGTTTCTCAGAAAGCTTCTTTCCAGTTTTGAACGGAAGATATTTCCTTTTTCACCATAGCCCTCTATGGGCTTCCAAATATCCCTTTGCCAATTCCACAAGAACAGCCTTTGCGAAAGGCTTCTTGAAGGGAAAGATGTAACTCTGTGAGATGAATTAACAGAACACAGAGCAGTTTCTCAGAAAGCTTGTTTCCAGTTTTGAAGGGACGATATTTCCTTTTTCACCATAGCCCTCTATGGGCTTCCAAATATCCCTTTGCCAATTCCACAAGAACAGCCTTAGCGAACTTCTTCTTGAAGGGAAAGTTGTAACACTGTGAGATGAATTAACAGAACACAGAGCAGTTTCTCAGAAAGCTTTTTCCAGTTTTGAAGGGAAGATATTTCCTTTTTCACCATAGCCTTCTATGGGCTTCCTAATATCCCTTTGCCAATTCCACAAGAACAGCCTTAGCGAAAGGCTTCTTGAAGGGAAAGATGTAACTCTGTGAGATGAATTAACAGAACACAGAGCAGTTTCTCAGAAAGCTTCTTTCCAGTTTTGAACGGAAGATATTTCCTTTTTCACCATAGCCCTCTATGGGCTTCCAAATATCCCTATGCCAATTCCACAAGAACAGCCTTAGCGAAAGGCTTCTTGAAGGGAAAGATGTAACTCTGTGAGATGAATTAACAGAACACAGAGCAGTTTCTCAGAAAGCTTCTTTCCAGTTTTGAACGGAAGATATTTCCTTTTTCACCATAGCCCTCTATGGGCTTCCAAATATCCCTTTGCCAATTCCACAAGAACAGCCTTAGCGAAAGGCTTCTTGAAGGGAAACATGTAACTCTGTGAGATGAATTAACAGAACACAGAGCAGTTTCTCAGAAAGCTTCTTTCCAGTTTTGAACGGAAGATATTTCCTTTTTCACCATAGCCCTCTATGGGCTTCCAAATATCCGTTTGCCAATTCCACAAGAACAGCCTTAGCGAAAGGCTTCTTGAAGGGAAAGATGTAACTCTGTGAGATGAATTAACAGAACACAGAGCAGTTTCTCAGAAAGCTTCTTTCCAGTTTTGAACGGAAGATATTTCCTTTTTCACCATAGCCCTCTATGGGCTTCCAAATATCCCTTTGCCAATTCCACAAGAACAGCCTTTGCGAAAGGCTTCTTGAAGGGAAAGATGTAACTCTGTGAGATGAATTAACAGAACACAGAGCAGTTTCTCAGAAAGCTTATTTCCAGTTTTGAACGGAAGATATTCCCTTTTTCACCATAGCCCTCTATGGGCTTCCAAATATCCCTTTGTCAATTCCACAAGAACAGCCTTAGCGAAAGGCTTCTTGAAGGGAAAGATGTAACTCTGTGAGATGAATTAACAGAACACAGAGCAGTTTCTCAGAAAGCTTCTTTCCAGTTTTGAACGGAAGATATTTCCTTTTTCACCATAGCCCTCTATGGGCTTCCAAATATCCCTTTCCAATTCGACAAGAACAGCCTTAGCGAAAGGCTTCTTGAAGGGAAAGATGTAACTCTGTGAGATGAATTAACAGAACACAGAGCAGTTTCTCAGAAAGCTTCTTTCCAGTTTTGAACGGAAGATATTTCCTTTTTCACCATAGCCCTCTATGGGCTTCCAAATATCCCTTTGCCAATTGCACAAGAACAGCCTTAGCGAAAGGCTTCTTGATGGGATAGATGTAACTCTGTGAGATGAATTAACAGAACACAGAGCAGTTTCTCAGAAAGCTTCTTTCCAGTTTTGAACGGAAGATATTTCCTTTTTCACCATAGCCCTCTATGGGCTTCCAAATATCCCTTTGCCAATTCCACAAGAACAGCCTTAGCGAAAGGCTTCTTGAAGGGAAAGATGTAACTCTGTGAGATGAATTAACAGAACACAGAGCAGTTTCTCAGAAAGCTTGTTTCCAGTTTTGAAGGGAAGATATTTCCTTTTTCACCATAGCCCTCTATGGGCTTCCAAATATCCCTTTGCCAATTCCACAAGAACAGCCTTAGCGAAAGGTTTCTTGAAGGGAAAGATGTAACTCTGTGAGATGAATTAACAGAACACAGAGCAGTTTCTCAGAAAGCTTCTTTCCAGTTTTGAACGGAAGATATTTCCTTTTTCACCATAGCCCTCTATGGGCTTCCAAATATCCCTATGCCAATTCCACAAGAACAGCCTTAGCGAAAGGCTTCTTGAAGGGAAAGATGTAACTCTGTGAGATGAATTAACAGAACACAGAGCAGTTTCTCAGAAAGCTTATTTCCAGTTTTGAACGGAAGATATTCCCTTTTTCACCATAGCCCTCTATGGGCTTCCAAATATCCCTTTGTCAATTCCACAAGAACAGCCTTAGCGAAAGGCTTCTTGAAGGGAAAGATGTAACTCTGTGAGATGAATTAACAGAACACAGAGCAGTTTCTCAGAAAGCTTCTTTCCAGTTTTGAACGGAAGATATTTCCTTTTTCACCATAGCCCTCTATGGGCTTCCAAATATCCCTTTGCCAATTCCACAAGAACAGCCTTTGCGAAAGGCTTCTTGAAGGGAAAGATGTAACTCTGTGAGATGAATTAACAGAACACAGAGCAGTTTCTCAGAAAGCTTGTTTCCAGTTTTGAAGGGACGATATTTCCTTTTTCACCATAGCCCTCTATGGGCTTCCAAATATCCCTTTGCCAATTCCACAAGAACAGCCTTAGCGAACTTCTTCTTGAAGGGAAAGTTGTAACACTGTGAGATGAATTAACAGAACACAGAGCAGTTTCTCAGAAAGCTTTTTCCAGTTTTGAAGGGAAGATATTTCCTTTTTCACCATAGCCTTCTATGGGCTTCCAAATATCCCTTTGCCAATTCCACAAGAACAGCCTTAGCGAAAGGCTTCTTGAAGGGAAAGATGTAACTCTGTGAGATGAATTAACAGAACACAGAGCAGTTTCTCAGAAAGCTTCTTTCCAGTTTTGAACGGAAGATATTTCCTTTTTCACCATAGCCCTCTATGGGCTTCCAAATATCCCTATGCCAATTCCACAAGAACAGCCTTAGCGAAAGGCTTCTTGAAGGGAAAGATGTAACTCTGTGAGATGAATTAACAGAACACAGAGCAGTTTCTCAGAAAGCTTCTTTCCAGTTTTGAACGGAAGATATTTCCTTTTTCACCATAGCCCTCTATGGGCTTCCAAATATCCCTTTGCCAATTCCACAAGAACAGCCTTAGCGAAAGGCTTCTTGAAGGGAAACATGTAACTCTGTGAGATGAATTAACAGAACACAGAGCAGTTTCTCAGAAAGCTTCTTTCCAGTTTTGAACGGAAGATATTTCCTTTTTCACCATAGCCCTCTATGGGCTTCCAAATATCCCTTTGCCAATTCCACAAGAACAGCCTTAGCGAAAGGCTTCTTGAAGGGAAAGATGTAACTCTGTGAGATGAATTAACAGAACACAGAGCAGTTTCTCAGAAAGCTTCTTTCCAGTTTTGAACGGAAGATATTTCCTTTTTCACCATAGCCCTCTATGGGCTTCCAAATATCCCTTTGCCAATTCCACAAGAACAGCCTTTGCGAAAGGCTTCTTGAAGGGAAAGATGTAACTCTGTGAGATGAATTAACAGAACACAGAGCAGTTTCTCAGAAGGCTTATTTCCAGTTTTGAACGGAAGATATTCCCTTTTTCACCATAGCCCTCTATGGGCTTCCAAATATCCCTTTGTCAATTCCACAAGAACAGCCTTAGCGAAAGGCTTCTTGAAGGGAAAGATGTAACTCTGTGAGATGAATTAACAGAACACAGAGCAGTTTCTCAGAAAGCTTCTTTCCAGTTTTGAACGGAAGATATTTCCTTTTTCACCATAGCCC
Organism: Chlorocebus sabaeus; assembly: GCF_047675955.1. Classification (NCBI taxonomy): domain Eukaryota; kingdom Metazoa; phylum Chordata; class Mammalia; order Primates; family Cercopithecidae; genus Chlorocebus; species Chlorocebus sabaeus. The sequence goes on along the minus strand of NW_027327448.1, from coordinate 1,990,285 downwards.
TCTATGGGCTTCCAAATATCCCTTTCCAATTCCACAAGAACAGCCTTAGCGAAAGGCTTCTTGAAGGGAAAGATGTAACTCTGTGAGATGAATTAACAGAACACAGAGCAGTTTCTCAGAAAGCTTCTTTCCAGTTTTGAACGGAAGATATTTCCTTTTTCACCATAGCCCTCTATGGGCTTCCAAATATCCCTTTGCCAATTGCACAAGAACAGCCTTAGCGAAAGGCTTCTTGATGGGATAGATGTAACTCTGTGAGATGAATTAACAGAACACAGAGCAGTTTCTCAGAAAGCTTCTTTCCAGTTTTGAACGGAAGATATTTCCTTTTTCACCATAGCCCTCTATGGGCTTCCAAATATCCCTTTGCCAATTCCACAAGAACAGCCTTAGCGAAAGGCTTCTTGAAGGGAAAGATGTAACTCTGTGAGATGAATTAACAGAACACAGAGCAGTTTCTCAGAAAGCTTGTTTCCAGTTTTGAAGGGAAGATATTTCCTTTTTCACCATAGCCCTCTATGGGCTTCCAAATATCCCTTTGCCAATTCCACAAGAACAGCCTTAGCGAAAGGTTTCTTGAAGGGAAAGATGTAACTCTGTGAGATGAATTAACAGAACACAGAGCAGTTTCTCAGAAAGCTTCTTTCCAGTTTTGAACGGAAGATATTTCCTTTTTCACCATAGCCCTCTATGGGCTTCCAAATATCCCTATGCCAATTCCACAAGAACAGCCTTAGCGAAAGGCTTCTTGAAGGGAAAGATGTAACTCTGTGAGATGAATTAACAGAACACAGAGCAGTTTCTCAGAAAGCTTCTTTCCAGTTTTGAACGGAAGATATTTCCTTTTTCACCATAGCCCTCTATGGGCTTCCAAATATCCCTTTGCCAATTCCACAAGAACAGCCTTAGCGAAAGGCTTCTTAAAGGGAAACATGTAACTCTGTGAGATGAATTAACAGAACACAGAGCAGTTTCTCAGAAAGCTTCTTTCCAGTTTTGAACGGAAGATATTTCCTTTTTCACCCTAGCCCTCTATGGGCTTCCAAATATCCCTTTGCCAATTCCACAAGAACAGCCTTAGCGAAAGGCTTCTTGAAGGGAAAGATGTAACTCTGTGAGATGAATTAACAGAACACAGAGCAGTTTCTCAGAAAGCTTCTTTCCAGTTTTGAACGGAAGATATTTCCTTTTTCATCATAGCCCTCTATGGGCTTCCAAATATCCCTTTGCCAATTCCACAAGAACAGCCTTTGCGAAAGGCTTCTTGAAGGGAAAGATGTAACTCTGTGAGATGAATTAACAGAACACAGAGCAGTTTCTCAGAAAGCTTATTTCCAGTTTTGAACGGAAGATATTCCCTTTTTCACCATAGCCCTCTATGGGCTTCCAAATATCCCTTTGTCAATTCCACAAGAACAGCCTTAGCGAAAGGCTTCTTGAAGGGAAAGATGTAACTCTGTGAGATGAATTAACAGAACACAGAGCAGTTTCTCAGAAAGCTTTTTCCAGTTTTGAAGGGAAGATATTTCCTTTTTCACCATAGCCTTCTATGGGCTTCCAAATATCCCTTTGCCAATTCCACAAGAACAGCCTTAGCGAAAGGCTTCTTGAAGGGAAAGATGTAACTCTGTGAGATGAATTAACAGAACACAGAGCAGTTTCTCAGAAAGCTTCTTTCCAGTTTTGAACGGAAGATATTTCCTTTTTCACCATAGCCCTCTATGGGCTTCCAAATACCCCTATGCCAATTCCACAAGAACAGCCTTAGCGAAAGGCTTCTTGAAGGGAAAGATGTAACTCTGTGAGATGAATTAACAGAACACAGAGCAGTTTCTCAGAAAGCTTCTTTCCAGTTTTGAACGGAAGATATTTCCTTTTTCACCATAGCCCTCTATGGGCTTCCAAATATCCCTTTGCCAATTCCACAAGAACAGCCTTAGCGAAAGGCTTCTTGAAGGGAAAGATGTAACTCTGTGAGATGAATTAACAGAACACAGAGCAGTTTCTCAGAAAGCTTGTTTCCAGTTTTGAAGGGAAGATATTTCCTTTTTCACCATAGCCCTCTATGGGCTTCCAAATATCCCTTTGCCAATTCCACAAGAACAGCCTTAGCGAAAGGTTTCTTGAAGGGAAAGATGTAACTCTGTGAGATGAATTAACAGAACACAGAGCAGTTTCTCAGAAAGCTTCTTTCCAGTTTTGAACGGAAGATATTTCCTTTTTCACCATAGCCCTCTATGGGCTTCCAAATATCCCTTTGCCAATTGCACAAGAACAGCCTTAGCGAAAGGCTTCTTGAAGGGATAGATGTAACTCTGTGAGATGAATTAACAGAACACAGAGCAGTTTCTCAGAAAGCTTCTTTCCAGTTTTCAACGGAAGATATTTCCTTATTCACCATAGCCCTCTATGGGCTTCCAAATATCCCTTTGCCAATTCCACAAGAACAGCCTTAGCGAACTTCTTCTTGAAGGGAAAGTTGTAACACTGTGAGATGAATTAACAGAACACAGAGCAGTTTCTCAGAAAGCTTTTTCCAGTTTTGAAGGGAAGATATTTCCTTTTTCACCATAGCCTTCTATGGGCTTCCAAATATCCCTTTGCCAATTCCACAAGAACAGCCTTAGCGAAAGTCTTCTTGAAGGGAAAGATATAAATCTGTGAGATGAATGAACAGAACACAGAGCAGTTTCTCAGAAAGCTTCTTTCCAGTTTTGAACGGAAGATATTTCCTTTTTCACCATAGCCCTCTATGGGCTTCCAAATATCCCTTTGCCAATTCCACAAGAACAGCCTTAGCGAAAGGCTTCTTGAAGGGAAAGATGTAACTCTGTGAGATGAATTAACAGAACACAGAGCAGTTTCTCAGAAAGCTTCTTTCCAGTTTTGAACGGAAGATATTTCCTTTTTCACCATAGCCCTCTATGGGCTTCCAAATATCCCTTTGCCAATTCCACAAGAACAGCCTTAGCGAAAGGCTACTTGAAGGGAAAGATGTAACTCTGTGAGATGAATTAACAGAACACAGAGCAGTTTCTCAGAAAGCTTCTTTCCAGTTTTGAACGGAAGATATTTCCTTTTTCACCATAGCCCTCTATGGGCTTCCAAATATCCCTTTGCCAATTCCACAAGAACAGCCTTAGCGAAAGGCTTCTTGAAGGGAAAGATGTAACTCTGTGAGATGAATTAACAGAACACAGAGCAGTTTCTCAGAAAGCTTCTTTCCAGTTTTGAACGGAAGATATTTCCTTTTTCACCATAGCCCTCTATGGGCTTCCAAATATCCCTTTGCCAATTCCACAAGAACAGCCTTTGCGAAAGGCTTCTTGAAGGGAAAGATGTAACTCTGTGAGATGAATTAACAGAACACAGAGCAGTTTCTCAGAAAGCTTGTTTCCAGTTTTGAAGGGACGATATTTCCTTTTTCACCATAGCCCTCTATGGGCTTCCAAATATCCCTTTGCCAATTCCACAAGAACAGCCTTAGCGAACTTCTTCTTGAAGGGAAAGTTGTAACACTGTGAGATGAATTAACAGAACACAGAGCAGTTTCTCAGAAAGCTTTTTCCAGTTTTGAAGGGAAGATATTTCCTTTTTCACCATAGCCTTCTATGGGCTTCCAAATATCCCTTTGCCAATTCCACAAGAACAGCCTTAGCGAAAGGCTTCTTGAAGGGAAAGATGTAACTCTGTGAGATGAATTAACAGAACACAGAGCAGTTTCTCAGAAAGCTTCTTTCCAGTTTTGAACGGAAGATATTTCCTTTTTCACCATAGCCCTCTATGGGCTTCCAAATATCCCTATGCCAATTCCACAAGAACAGCCTTAGCGAAAGGCTTCTTGAAGGGAAAGATGTAACTCTGTGAGATGAATTAACAGAACACAGAGCAGTTTCTCAGAAAGCTTCTTTCCAGTTTTGAACGGAAGATATTTCCTTTTTCACCCTAGCCCTCTATGGGCTTCCAAATATCCCTTTGCCAATTCCACAAGAACAGCCTTAGCGAAAGGCTTCTTGAAGGGAAAGATGTAACTCTGTGAGATGAATTAACAGAACACAGAGCAGTTTCTCAGAAAGCTTCTTTCCAGTTTTGAACGGAAGATATTTCCTTTTTCACCATAGCCCTCTATGGGCTTCCAAATATCCCTTTGCCAATTCCACAAGAACAGCCTTTGCGAAAGGCTTCTTGAAGGGAAAGATGTAACTCTGTGAGATGAATTAACAGAACACAGAGCAGTTTCTCAGAAAGCTTATTTCCAGTTTTGAACGGAAGATATTCCCTTTTTCACCATAGCCCTCTATGGGCTTCCAAATATCCCTTTGTCAATTCCACAAGAACAGCCTTAGCGAAAGGCTTCTTGAAGGGAAAGATGTAACTCTGTGAGATGAATTAACAGAACACAGAGCAGTTTCTCAGAAAGCTTCTTTCCAGTTTTGAACGGAAGATATTTCCTTTTTCACCATAGCCCTCTATGGGCTTCCAAATATCCCTTTGCCAATACCACAAGAACAGCCTTAGCGAAAGGCTTCTTGAAGGGAAAGATGTAACTCTGTGAGATGAATTAACAGAACACAGAGCAGTTTCTCAGAAAGCTTCTTTCCAGTTTTGAACGGAAGATATTTCCTTTTTCACCATAGCCCTCTATGGGCTTCCAAATATCCCTTTGCCAATTGCACAAGAACAGCCTTAGCGAAAGGCTTCTTGATGGGATAGATGTAACTCTGTGAGATGAATTAACAGAACACAGAGCAGTTTCTCAGAAAGCTTCTTTCCAGTTTTGAACGGAAGATATTTCCTTTTTCACCATAGCCCTCTATGGGCTTCCAAATATCCCTTTGCCAATTCCACAAGAACAGCCTTAGCGAAAGGCTTCTTGAAGGGAAAGATGTAACTCTGTGAGATGAATTAACAGAACACAGAGCAGTTTCTCAGAAAGCTTGTTTCCAGTTTTGAAGGGAAGATATTTCCTTTTTCACCATAGCCCTCCATGGGCTTCCAAATATCCCTTTGCCAATTCCACAAGAACAGCCTTAGCGAAAGGTTTCTTGAAGGGAAAGATGTAACTCTGTGAGATGAATTAGCAGAACACAGAGCAGTTTCTCAGAAAGCTTCTTTCCAGTTTTGAACGGAAGATATTTCCTTTTTCACCATAGCCCTCTATGGGCTTCCAAATATCCCTTTGCCAATTGCACAAGAACAGCCTTAGCGAAAGGCTTCTTGAAGGGATAGATGTAACTCTGTGAGATGAATTAACAGAACACAGAGCAGTTTCTCAGAAAGCTTCTTTCCAGTTTTCAACGGAAGATATTTCCTTATTCACCATAGCCCTCTATGGGCTTCCAAATATCCCTTTGCCAATTCCACAAGAACAGCCTTAGCGAACTTCTTCTTGAAGGGAAAGTTGTAACACTGTGAGATGAATTAACAGAACACAGAGCAGTTTCTCAGAAAGCTTTTTCCAGTTTTGAAGGGAAGATATTTCCTTTTTCACCATAGCCTTCTATGGGCTTCCAAATATCCCTTTGCCAATTCCACAAGAACAGCCTTAGCGAAAGTCTTCTTGAAGGGAAAGATATAACTCTGTGAGATGAATTAACAGAACACAGAGCAGTTTCTCAGAAAGCTTCTTTCCAGTTTTGAACGGAAGATATTTCCTTTTTCACCATAGCCCTCTATGGGCTTCCAAATATCCCTTTGCCAATTCCACAAGAACAGCCTTAGCGAAAGGCTTCTTGAAGGGAAAGATGTAACTCTGTGAGATGAATTAACAGAACACAGAGCAGTTTCTCAGAAAGCTTCTTTGCAGTTTTGAACGGAAGATATTTCCTTTTTCACCATAGCCCTCTATGGGCTTCCAAATATCCCTTTGCCAATTCCACAAGAACAGCCTTAGCGAAAGGCTTCTTGAAGGGAAAGATGTAACTCTGTGAGATGAATTAACAGAACACAGAGCAGTTTCTCAGAAAGCTTCTTTCCAGTTTTGAACGGAAGATATTTCCTTTTTCACCATAGCCCTCTATGGGCTTCCAAATATCCCTTTGCCAATTCCACAAGAACAGCCTTAGCGAAAGGCTTCTTGAAGGGAAAGATGTAACTCTGTGAGATGAATTAACAGAACACAGAGCAGTTTCTCACAAAGCTTCTTTCCAGTTTTGAACGGAAGATATTTCCTTTTTCACCATAGCCCTCTATGGGCTTCCAAATATCCCTTTGCCAATTCCACAAGAACAGCCTTTGCGAAAGGCTTCTTGAAGGGAAAGATGTAACTCTGTGAGATGAATTAACAGAACACAGAGCAGTTTCTCAGAAAGCTTGTTTCCAGTTTTGAAGGGACGATATTTCCTTTTTCACCATAGCCCTCTATGGGCTTCCAAATATCCCTTTGCCAATTCCACAAGAACAGCCTTAGCGAACTTCTTCTTGAAGGGAAAGTTCTAACACTGTGAGATGAATTAACAGAACACAGAGCAGTTTCTCAGAAAGCTTTTTCCAGTTTTGAAGGGAAGATATTTCCTTTTTCACCATAGCCTTCTATGGGCTTCCAAATATCCCTTTGCCAATTCCACAAGAACAGCCTTAGCGAAAGGCTTCTTGAAGGGAAAGATGTAACTCTGTGAGATGAATTAACAGAACACAGAGCAGTTTCTCAGAAAGCTTCTTTCCAGTTTTGAACGGAAGATATTTCCTTTTTCACCATAGCCCTCTATGGGCTTCCAAATATCCCTTTGCCAATTCCACAAGAACAGCCTTAGCGAAAGGCTTCTTGAAGGGAAACATGTAACTCTGTGAGATGAATTAACAGAACACAGAGCAGTTTCTCAGAAAGCTTCTTTCCAGTTTTGAACGGAAGATATTTCCTTTTTCACCATAGCCCTCTATGGGCTTCCAAATATCCCTTTGCCAATTCCACAAGAACAGCCTTAGCGAAAGGCTTCTTGAAGGGAAAGATGTAACTCTGTGAGATGAATTAACAGAACACAGAGCAGTTTCTCAGAAAGCTTCTTTCCAGTTTTGAACGGAAGATATTTCCTTTTTCACCATAGCCCTCTATGGGCTTCCAAATATCCCTTTGCCAATTCCACAAGAACAGCCTTTGCGAAAGGCTTCTTGAAGGGAAAGATGTAACTCTGTGAGATGAATTAACAGAACACAGAGCAGTTTCTCAGAAAGCTTATTTCCAGTTTTGAACGGAAGATATTCCCTTTTTCACCATAGCCCTCTATGGGCTTCCAAATATCCCTTTGTCAATTCCACAAGAACAGCCTTAGCGAAAGGCTTCTTGAAGGGAAAGATGTAACTCTGTGAGATGAATTAACAGAACACAGAGCAGTTTCTCAGAAATCTTCTTTCCAGTTTTGAAGGGAAGATATTTCCTTTTTCACCATAGCCCTCTACGGGCTTCCAAATATCCCTTTCCAATTCCACAAGAACAGCCTTAGCGAAAGGCTTCTTGAAGGGAAAGATGTAACTCTGTGAGATGAATTAACAGAACACAGAGCAGTTTCTCAGAAAGCTTCTTTCCAGTTTTGAACGGAAGATATTTCCTTTTTCACCATAGCCCTCTATGGGCTTCCAAATATCCCTTTGCCAATTCCACAAGAACAGCCTTATCGAAAGGCTTCTTGAAGGGATAGATGTAATTCTGTGAGATGAATTAACAGAACACAGAGCAGTTTCTCAGAAAGCTTCTTTCCAGTTGTGAACGGAAGATATTTCCTTTTTCACCATAGCCCTCTATGGGCTTCCAAATATCCCTTTGCCAATTCCACAAGAACAGCCTTAGCGAAAGGCTTCTTGAAGGGAAAGATGTAACACTGTGAGATGAATTAACAGAACACAGAGCATTTTCTCAGAAATCTTCTTTCCAGTTTTGAACGGAAGATATTTCCTTTTGCACCATAGCCCTCTATGGGCTTCCAAATATCCCTTTGCCAATTCCACAAGAACAGCCTTAGCGAAAGGCTTCTTGAAGGGAAAGATGTAACTCTGTGAGATGAATTAACAGAACACAGAGCAGTTTCTCAGAAAGCTTCTTTCCAGTTTTGAACGGAAGATATTTCCTTTTTCACCATAGCCCTCTATGGTCTTCCAAATATCCCTTTGCCAATTCCACAAGAACAACCTTAGCGAAAGGCTTCTTGTAGGGAAAGATGTAACCCTGTGAGATGAATTAACAGAACACAGAGCAGTTTCTCAGAAAGCTTCTTTCCAGTTTTGAACGGAAGATATTTCCTTTTTCACCATAGCCCTCTATGGGCTTCCAAATATCCCTTTGATAATTCCACAAGAACAGCCTTAGCGAAAGGCTTCTTGAAGGGAAAGATGTAACTCTGTGAGATGAATTAACAGAACACAGAGCAATTTCTCAGAAAGCTTCTTTCCAGTTTTGAACGGAAGATATTTCCTTTTTCACCTTAGCCCTCTATGGGCTTCCAAATATCCCTTTGCCAATTACACAAGAACAGCCTTAGCGAAAGGCTTCTTGAAGGGAAAGATGTAACACTGTGAGATGAATTAACAGAACACAGAGCAGTTTCTCAGAAAGCTTTTTTCCAGTTATGAAGGGAAGATATTTCCTTTTTCACCATAGCCCTCTATGGGCTTCCAAATATCCCTTTGCCAATTCCACAAGAACAGCCTTAGCGAAAGGCTTCTTGAAGGGAAAGATGTAACTCTGTGAGATGAATTAACAGAACACAGAGCAGTTTCTCAGAAAGCTTCTTTCCAGTTTTGAACGGAAGATATTTCCTTTTTCACCATAGCCCTCTATGGGCTTCCAAATATCCCTTTGCCAATTGCACAAGAACAGCCTTAGCGAAAGGCTTCTTGAAGGGATAGATGTAACTCTGTGAGATGAATTAACAGAACACAGAGCTGTTTCTCAGAAAGCTTCTTTCCAGTTTTGAACAGAAGATATTTCCTTTTTCACCATAGCCCTCTATGGGCTTCCAAATATCCCTTTGCCAATTCCACAAGAACAGCCTTAGCGAAAGGCTTCTTGAAGGGAAAGATGTAACTCTGTGAGATGAATTAACAGAACAAAGAGCAGTTTCTCAGAAAGCTTCTTTCCAGTTTTGAAGGGAAGATATTTCCTTTTTCACCATAGCCCTCTATGGGCTTCCAAATATCCCTTTGCCAATTCCACAAGAACAGCCTTAGCGAAAGGTTTCTTGAAGGGAAAGATGTAACTCTGTGAGATGAATTAACAGAACACAGAGCAGTTTCTCAGAAAGCTTCTTTCCAGTTTTGAACGGAAGATATTTCCTTTTTCACCATAGCCCTCTATGGGCTTCCAAATATCCCTTTGCCAATTCCACAAGAACAGCCTTAGCGAAAGGCTTCTTGAAGGGAAAGATGTAACTCTGCGAGATGAATTAACAGAACACAGAGCAGTTTCTCAGAATGCTTCTTTCCAGTTTTGAACGGAAGATGTTCCCTTTTTCACCATAGCCCTCTATGGGCTTCCAAATATCCCTTTGCCAATACCACAAGAACAGCCTTAGCGAAAGGCTTCTTGAAGGGAAAGATGTAACTCTGTGAGATGAATTAACAGAACACAAAGCAGTTTCTCAGAAAGCTTCTTTCCAGTTTTGAACGGAAGATATTTCCTTTTTCACCATAGCCCTCTCTGGGCTTCCAAATATCCCTTTGCCAATTGCACAAGAACAGCCTTAGCGATAGGCTTCTTGAAGGGATAGATGTAACTCTGTTAGATGAATTAACAGAACACAGAGCAGTTTCTCAGAAAGCTTCTTTCCAGTTTTGAACGGAAGATATTTCCTTTTTCACCATAGCCCTCTATGGGCTTCCAAATATCCCCTTGCCAATTCCACAAGAACAGCCTTAGCGAAAGGCTTCTTGAAGGGAAAGATGTAACTCTGTGAGATGAATTAACAGAACACAGAGCAGTTTCTCACAAAGCTTCTTTCCAGTTTTGAACGGAAGATATTTCCTTTTTCACCATAGCCCTCTAAGGGCTTCCAAATATCCCTTTGCCAATACCACAAGAACAGCCTTAGCGAAAGGCTTCTTGAAGGGAAAGATTTAACTCTGTGAGATGAATTAACAGAACACAGAGCAGTTTCTCAGAAAGCTTCTTTCCAGTTTTGAACGGAATATATTTCCTTTTTCACCTTAGCCCTCTATGGGCTTCCAAATATCCCTTTGCCAATTCCACAAGAACAGCCTTAGCGAAAGGCTTCTTGAAGGGAAAGATTTAACACTGTGAGATGAATTAACAGAACACAGAGCAGTTTCTCAGAAAGCTTGTTTCCAGTTTTGAAAGGAAGATATTTCCTTTTTCACCATAGCCCTCTATGGGCTTCCAAATATCCCTTTGCCAATTCCACAAGAACAGCCTTAGCGAAAGGTTTCTTGAAGGGAAAGATGTAACTCTGTGAGATGAATTAACAGAACACAGAGCAGTTTCTCAGAAAGCTTCTTTCCAGTTTTGAACGGAAGATATTTCGTTTTTCACCATAGCCCTCTATGGGCTTCCAAATATCCCTTTGCCAATTGCACAAGAACAGCCTTAGCGAAAGGCTTCTTGAAGGGATAGATGTAATTCTGTGAGATGAATTAACAGAACACAGAGCAGTTTCTCAGAAAGCTTCTTTCCAGTTTTGAACGGAAGATATTTCCTTTTTCACCATAGCCCTCTATGGGCTTCCAAATATCCCTTTGCCAATTCCACAAGAACAGCCTTAGCGAAAGGCTTCTTGAAGGGAAAGATGTAACTCTGTGAGATGAATTAACAGAACACAGAGCATTTTCTCAGAAATCTTCTTTCCAGTTTTGAACGGAAGATATTTCCTTTTGCACCATAGCCCTCTATGGGCTTCCAAATATCCCTTTGCCAATTCCACAAGAACAGCCTTAGCGAAAGGCTTCTTGAAGGGAAAGATGTAACTCTGTGAGATGAATTAACAGAACACAGAGCAGTTTCTCAGAAAGCTTCTTTCCAGTTTTGAACGGAAGATATTTCCTTTTTCACCATAGCCCTCTATGGGCTTCCAAATATCCCTTTGCCAATTCCACAACAACAGCCTTAGCGAAAGGCTTCTTGAAGGGAAAGATGTAACTCTGTGAGACGAATTAACAGAACACAGAGCCGTTTCTCAGAAAGCTTCTTTCCAGTTTTGAACAGAAGATATTTCCTTTTTCACCATAGCCCTCTATGTGCTTCCAAATATCCCTTTGCCAATTCCACAAGAACAGACTTAGCGAAAGACTTCTTGAAGGGAAAGATGTAACTCTGTGAGATGAATTAACAGAACACAGAGCAGTTTCTCAGAAAGTTTCTTTCCAGTTTTGAACGGAAGATATTTCCTTTTTCACCATAGCCCTCTATGGGCTTCCAAATATCCCTTTGCCAATTCCACAAGAACAGCCTTAGCGAAAGGCTTCTTTAAGGGAAAGATGTAACTCTGTGAGACGAATTAACAGAAAACAGAGCAGTTTCTCAGAAAGCTTCCTTCCAGTTTTGAACGGAAGATATTTCCTTTTTCACCTTAGCCCTCTATGGGCTTCCAAATATCCCTTTGCCAATTCCACAAGAACAGCCTTAGCGAAAGGCTTCTTGAAGGGAAAGATTTAACACTGTGAGATGAATTAACAGAACACAGAGCAGTTTCTCAGAAAGCTTCTTTCCAGTTTTGAACGGAAGATATTTCCTTTTTCACCATAGCCCTCTATGGTCTTCCAAATATCCCTTTGCCAATTCCGCAAGAACAACCTTAGCGAAAGGCTTCTTGTAGGGAAAGATGTAACTCTGTGAGATGAATTAACAGAACACAGAGCAGTTTCTCAGAAAGCTTCTTTCCAGTTTTGAACGGAAGATATTTCCTTTTTCACCATAGCCCTCTATGGGCTTCCAAATATCCCTTTGATAATTCCACAAGAACAGCCTTAGCGAAAGGCTTCTTGAAGGGAAAGACGTAACTCTGTGAGATGAATTAACAGAACACAGAGCAATTTCTCAGAAAGCTTCTTTCCAGTTTTGAACGGAAGATATTTCCTTTTTCACCATAGCCCTCTATGGGCTTCCAAATATCCCTTTGCCAATTACACAAGAACAGCCTTAGCGAAAGGCTTCTTGAAGGGAAAGATGTAACACTGTGAGATGAATTAACAGAACACAGAGCAGTTTCTCAGAAAGCTTTTTTCCAGTTTTGAAGGGAAGATATTTCCTTTTTCACCATAGCCCTCTATGGGCTTCCAAATATCCCTTTGCCAATTCCACAAGAACAGCCTTAGCGAAAGGCTTCTTGAAGGGAAAGATGTAACTCTGTAAGATGAATTAACAGAACACAGAGCAGTTTCTCAGAAAGCTTCTTTCCAGTTTTGAACGGAAGATATTTCCTTTTTCACCATAGCCCTCTATGGGCTTCCAAATATCCCTTTGCCAATTGCACAAGAACAGCCTTAGCGAAAGGCTTCTTGAAGGGATAGATGTAACTCTGTGAGATGAATTAACAGAACACAGAGCTGTTTCTCAGAAAGCTTCTTTCCAGTTTTGAACGGAAGATATTTCCTTTTTCACCATAGGCCTCTATGGGCTTCCAAATATCCCTTTGCCAATTCCACAAGAACAGCCTTAGCGAAAGGATTCTTGAAGGGAAAGATGTAACTCTGTGAGATGAATTAACAGAACACAGAGCAGTTTCTCAGAAAGCTTGTTTCCAGTTTTGAAGGGACGATATTTCCTTTTTCACCATAGCCCTCTATGGGCTTCCAAATATCCCTTTGCCAATTCCACAAGAACAGCCTTAGCGAAAGGTTTCTTGAAGGGAAAGATGTACCTCTGTGAGATCAATTAACAGAACACAGAGCAGTTTCTCAGAAAGCTTCTTTCCAGTTTTCAACGGAAGATATTTCCTTTTTCACCATACCCCTCTATGGGCTTCCAAATATCCCTTTGCCAATTCCACAAGAACAGCCTTAGCGAAAGGCTTCTTGAAGGGAAAGATGTAACTCTGTGAGATGAATTAACAGAACACAGAGCTATTCTCAGAAAGCTTCTTTCCAGTTTTGAACGGAAGATATTTCCTTTTTCACCATAGCACTCTATGGGCTTCCAAATATCCCTTTGCCAATTCCACAAGAACAGCCTTAGCGAAAGGCTTCTTGAAGGGAAAGATGTAACTCTGTGAGATGGATTAACAGAACACAGAGCAGTTTCTCAGAAAGCTTCTTTCCAATTTTGAACGGAAGATATTTCCTTCTTCACCATAGCCCTCTATGGGCTTCCAAATATCCCTTTGCCAATTCCAAAAGAACAGCCTGAGCGAAAGGCTTCTTGAAGGGAAAGATGTAACTCTGTGAGATGAATTAACAGAACACAGAGCAGTTTCTCAGAAAGCTTCTTTCCAGTTTTGAATGGAAGATATTTCCTTTTTCACCATAGCCCTCTAAGGGCTTCCAAATATCCCTTTGCCAATTCCACAAGAACAGCCTTAGCGAAAGGCTTCTTGAAGGGAAAGATGTAACTCTGTGAGATGAATTAATAGAACACAGAGCAGTTTCTCAGAAAGCTTCTTTCCAGTTTTGAACGGAAGATATTTCCTTTTTCACCATAGCCCTCTATGGGCTTCCAAATATCCCTTTGCCAATTCCACAAGAACAGCCTTAGCGAAAGGCTTCTTGAAGGGAAAGATGTAACTCTGTGAGATGAATTAACAGAACACAGAGCAGTTTCTCACAAAGCTTCTTTCCAGTTTTGAACGGAAGATATTTCCTTTTTCACCATAGCCCTCCATGGGCTTCCAAATATCCCTTTGCCAATTCCACAAGAACAACCTTAGCGAAAGGCTTCTTGAAGGGAAAGATGTAACTCTGTGAGATGAATTAACAGAACACAGAGCAGTTTCTCAGAAAACTTCTTTCCAGTTTTGAACGGAAGATATTTCCTTTTTCACCATAGCCCTCTATGGGCTTCCAAATATCCCTTTGCCAATTCCACAAGAACAGCCTTAGCGAAAGGCTTCTTGAAGGGAAAGATGTAACTCTGTGAGATGAATTAACAGAACACAGAGCAGTTTCTCAGAAAGCTTCTTTCCAGTTTTGAACGGAAGATATTTCCTTTTTCACCATAGCCCTCTATGGGCTTCCAAATATCCCTTTGCCAATTCCACAAGAACAGCCTTAGCGAAAGGCTTCTTGAAGGGAAAGATGTAACTCTGTGAGACGAATTAACAGAACACAGAGCAGTTTCTCACAAAGCTTCTTTCCAGTTTTGAACGGAAGATATTTCCTTTTTCACCATAGCCCTCTAAGGGCTTCCAAATATCCCTTTGCCAATACCACAAGAACAGCCTTAGCGAAAGGCTTCTTGAAGGGAAAGATGTAACTCTGTGAGATGAATTAACAGAACACAGAGCAGTTTCTCAGAAAGCTTCTTTCCAGTTTTGAACGGAATATATTTCCTTTTTCACCTTAGCCCTCTATGGGCTTCCAAATATCCCTTTGCCAATTCCACAAGAACAGCCTTAGCGAAAGGCTTCTTGAAGGGAAAGATTTAACACTGTGAGATGAATTAACAGAACACAGAGCAGTTTCTCAGAAAGCTTGTTTCCAGTTTTGAAAGGAAGATATTTCCTTTTTCACCATAGCCCTCTATGGGCTTCCAAATATCCCTTTGCCAATTCCACAAGAACAGCCTTAGCGAAAGGCTTCTTGAAGGGATAGATGTAATTCTGTGAGTGAATTAACAGAACACAGAGCAGTTTCTCAGAAAGCTTCTTTCCAGTTTTGAACGGAAGATATTTCCTTTTTCACCATAGCCCTCTATGGGCTTCCAAATATCCCTTTGCCAATTCCACAAGAACAGCCTTAGCGAAAGGCTTCTTGAAGGGAAAGATGTAACACTGTGAGATGAATTAACAGAACACAGAGCATTTTCTCAGAAATCTTCTTTCCAGTTTTGAACGGAAGATATTTCCTTTTGCACCATAGCCCTCTATGGGCTTCCAAATATCCCTTTGCCAATTCCACAAGAACAGCCTTAGCGAAAGGCTTCTTGAAGGGAAAGATGTAACTCTGTGAGATGAATTAACAGAACACAGAGCAGTTTCTCAGAAAGCTTCTTTCCAGTTTTGAACGGAAGATATTTCCTTTTTCACCATAGCCCTCTATGGTCTTCCAAATATCCCTTTGCCAATTCCACAAGAACAACCTTAGCGAAAGGCTTCTTGTAGGGAAAGATGTAACTCTGTGAGATGAATTAACAGAACACAGAGCAGTTTCTCAGAAAGCTTCTTTCCAGTTTTGAACGGAAGATATTTCCTTTTTCACCATAGCCCTCTATGGGCTTCCAAATATCCCTTTGATAATTCCACAAGAACAGCCTTAGCGAAAGGCTTCTTGAAGGGAAAGATGTAACTCTGTGAGATGAATTAACAGAACACAGAGCAGTTTCTCAGAAAGCTTCTTTGCAGTTTTGAACGGAAGATATTTCCTTTTTCACCATAGCCCTCTATGGGCTTCCAAATATCCCTTTGCCAATTCCACAAGAACAGCCTTAGCGAAAGGCTTCTTGAAGGGAAAGATGTAACTCTGTGAGATGAATTAACAGAACACAGAGCAGTTTCTCAGAAAGCTTCTTTCCAGTTTTGAACGGAAGATATTTCCTTTTTCACCATAGCCCTCTATGGGCTTCCAAATATCCCTTTGCCAATTCCACAAGAACAGCCTTAGCGAAAGGCTTCTTGAAGGGAAAGATGTAACTCTGTGAGATGAATTAACAGAACACAGAGCAGTTTCTCAGAAAGCTTCTTTCCAGTTTTGAACGGAAGATATTTCCTTTTTCACCATAGCCCTCTATGGGCTTCCAAATATCCCTTTGCCAATTCCACAAGAACAGCCTTTGCGAAAGGCTTCTTGAAGGGAAAGATGTAACTCTGTGAGATGAATTAACAGAACACAGAGCAGTTTCTCAGAAAGCTTGTTTCCAGTTTTGAAGGGACGATATTTCCTTTTTCACCATAGCCCTCTATGGGCTTCCAAATATCCCTTTGCCAATTCCACAAGAACAGCCTTAGCGAACTTCTTCTTGAAGGGAAAGTTCTAACACTGTGAGATGAATTAACAGAACACAGAGCAGTTTCTCAGAAAGCTTTTTCCAGTTTTGAAGGGAAGATATTTCCTTTTTCACCATAGCCTTCTATGGGCTTCCAAATATCCCTTTGCCAATTCCACAAGAACAGCCTTAGCGAAAGGCTTCTTGAAGGGAAAGATGTAACTCTGTGAGATGAATTAACAGAACACAGAGCAGTTTCTCAGAAAGCTTCTTTCCAGTTTTGAACGGAAGATATTTCCTTTTTCACCATAGCCCTCTATGGGCTTCCAAATATCCCTATGCCAATTCCACAAGAACAGCCTTAGCGAAAGGCTTCTTGAAGGGAAAGATGTAACTCTGTGAGATGAATTAACAGAACACAGAGCAGTTTCTCAGAAAGCTTCTTTCCAGTTTTGAACGGAAGATATTTCCTTTTTCACCATAGCCCTCTATGGGCTTCCAAATATCCCTTTGCCAATTCCACAAGAACAGCCTTAGCGAAAGGCTTCTTGAAGGGAAACATGTAACTCTGTGAGATGAATTAACAGAACACAGAGCAGTTTCTCAGAAAGCTTCTTTCCAGTTTTGAACGGAAGATATTTCCTTTTTCACCATAGCCCTCTATGGGCTTCCAAATATCCCTTTGCCAATTCCACAAGAACAGCCTTAGCGAAAGGCTTCTTGAAGGGAAAGATGTAACTCTGTGAGATGAATTAACAGAACACAGAGCAGTTTCTCAGAAAGCTTCTTTCCAGTTTTGAACGGAAGGTATTTCCTTTTTCACCATAGCCCTCTATGGGCTTCCAAATATCCCTTTGCCAATTCCACAAGAACAGCCTTTGCGAAAGGCTTCTTGAAGGGAAAGATGTAACTCTGTGAGATGAATTAACAGAACACAGAGCAGTTTCTCAGAAAGCTTATTTCCAGTTTTGAACGGAAGATATTCCCTTTTTCACCATAGCCCTCTATGGGCTTCCAAATATCCCTTTGTCAATTCCACAAGAACAGCCTTAGCGAAAGGCTTCTTGAAGGGAAAGATGTAACTCTGTGAGATGAATTAACAGAACACAGAGCAGTTTCTCAGAAAGCTTCTTTCCAGTTTTGAACGGAAGATATTTCCTTTTTCACCATAGCCCTCTATGGGCTTCCAAATATCCCTTTCCAATTCCACAAGAACAGCATTAGCGAAAGGCTTCTTGAAGGGAAAGATGTAACTCTGTGAGATGAATTAACAGAACACAGAGCAGTTTCTCAGAAAGCTTCTTTCCAGTTTTGAACGGAAGATATTTCCTTTTTCACCATAGCCCTCTATGGGCTTCTAAATATCCCTTTGCCAATTGCACAAGAACAGCCTTAGCGAAAGGCTTCTTGATGGGATAGATGTAACTCTGTGAGATGAATTAACAGAACACAGAGCAGTTTCTCAGAAAGCTTCTTTCCAGTTTTGAACGGAAGATATTTCCTTTTTCACCATAGCCCTCTATGGGCTTCCAAATATCCCTTTGCCAATTACACAAGAACAGCCTTAGCGAAAGGCTTCTTGAAGGGAAAGATGTAACTCTGTGAGATGAATTAACAGAACACAGAGCAGTTTCTCAGAAAGCTTGTTTCCAGTTTTGAAGGGAAGATATTTCCTTTTTCACCATAGCCCTCTATGGGCTTCCAAATATCCCTTTGCCAATTCCACAAGAACAGCCTTAGCGAAAGGTTTCTTGAAGGGAAAGATGTAACTCTGTGAGATGAATTAACAGAACACAGAGCAGTTTCTCAGAAAGCTTCTTTCCAGTTTTGAACGGAAGATTTTCCCTTTTTCACCATAGCCCTCTATGGGCTTCCAAATATCCCATTGCCAATTCCACAAGAACAGCCTTAGCGAAAGGCTTCTTGAAGGGAAAGACGTAACTCTGTGAGATGAATTAACAGAACACAGAGCAGTTTCTCAGAAAGCTTGTTTCCAGTTTTGAACGGAAGATATTTCCTTTTCCACCATAGCCCTCTATGGGCTTCCAAATATCCCTTTGCCAATTCCACAAGAACAGCCTTAGCGAAAGGCTTCTTGAAGGGAAAGATGTAACTCTGTGAGATGAATTAACAGAACACAGAGCAGTTTCTCAGAAAGCTTCTTTCCAGTTTTGAACGGAAGATATTTCCTTTTTCACCATAGCCCTCTATGGGCTTCCAAATATCCCTTTGCCAATTCCACAAGAACAGCCTTAGCGAAAGGCTTCTTGAAGGGAAAGATGTAACTCTGTGAGATGAATTAACAGAACACAGAGCAGTTTCTCAGAATGCTTCTTTCCAATTTTGAACGGAAGATGTTCCCTTTTTCACCATAGCCCTCTATGGGCTTCCAAATATCCCTTTGCCAATACTACAAGAACAGCCTTAGCGAAAGGCTTCTTGAAGGGAAAGATGTAACTCTGTGAGATGAATTAACAGAACACAAAGCAGTTTCTCAGAAAGCTTCTTTCCAGTTTTGAACGGAAGATATTTACTTTTTCACCATAGCCCTCTCTGGGATTCCAAATATCCCTTTGCCAATTGCACAAGAACAGCCTTAGCGATAGGCTTCTTGAAGGGATAGATGTAACTCTGTGAGATGAATTAACAGAACACAGAGCAGTTTCTCAGAAAGCTTCTTTCCAGTTTTGAACGGAAGATATTTCCTTTTTCACCATAGCCCTCTATGGGCTTCCAAATATCCCTTTGCCAATTCCACAAGAACAGCCTTAGCGAAAGGCTTCTTGAAGGGAAAGATGTAACTCTGTGAGATGAATTAACAGAACACAGAGCAGTTTCTCACAAAGCTTCTTTCCAGTTTTGAACGGAAGATATTTCCTTTTTCACCATAGCCCTCTAAGGGCTTCCAAATATCCCTTTGCCAATACCAGAAGAACAGCCTTAGCGAAAGGCTTCTTGAAGGGAAAGATGTAACTCTGTGAGATGAATTAACAGAACACAGAGCAGTTTCTCAGAAAGCTTCTTTCCAGTTTTGAACGGAATATATTTCCTTTTTCACCTTAGCCCTCTATGGGCTTCCAAATATCCCTTTGCCAATTCCACAAGAACAGCCTTAGCGAAAGGCTTCTTGAAGGGAAAGATTTAACACTGTGAGATGAATTAACAGAACACAGAGCAGTTTCTCAGAAAGCTTGTTTCCAGTTTTGAAAGGAAGATATTTCCTTTTTCACCATAGCCCTCTATGGGCTTCCAAATATCCCTTTGCCAATTCCACAAGAACAGCCTTAGCGAAAGGCTTCTTGAAGGGATAGATGTAACTCTGTGAGATGAATTAACAGAACACAGAGCAGTTTCTCAGAAAGCTTCTTTCCAGTTTTGAACGGAAGATATTTCGTTTTTCACCATAGCCCTCTATGGGCTTCCAAATATCCCTTTGCCAATTGCACAAGAACAGCCTTAGCGAAAGGCTTCTTGAAGGGATAGATGTAATTCTGTGAGATGAATTAACAGAACACAGAGCAGTTTCTCAGAAAGCTTCTTTCCAGTTTTGAACGGAAGATATTTCCTTTTTCACCATAGCCCTCTATGGGCTTCCAAATATCCCTTTGCCAATTCCACAAGAACAGCCTTAGCGAAAGGCTTCTTGAAGGGAAAGATGTAACTCTGTGAGATGAATTAACAGAACACAGAGCATTTTCTCAGAAATCTTCTTTCCAGTTTTGAACGGAAGATATTTCCTTTTGCACCATAGCCCTCTATGGGCTTCCAAATATCCCTTTGCCAATTCCACAAGAACAGCCTTAGCGAAAGGCTTCTTGAAGGGAAAGATGTAACTCTGTGAGATGAATTAACAGAACACAGAGCAGTTTCTCAGAAAGCTTCTTTCCAGTTTTGAACGGAAGATATTTCCTTTTTCACCATAGCCCTCTATGGGCTTCCAAATATCCCTTTGCCAATTCCACAACAACAGCCTTAGCGAAAGGCTTCTTGAAGGGAAAGATGTAACTCTGTGAGACGAATTAACAGAACACAGAGCCGTTTCTCAGAAAGCTTCTTTCCAGTTTTGAACAGAAGATATTTCCTTTTTCACCATAGCCCTCTATGTGCTTCCAAATATCCCTTTGCCAATTCCACAAGAACAGACTTAGCGAAAGACTTCTTGAAGGGAAAGATGTAACTCTGTGAGATGAATTAACAGAACACAGAGCAGTTTCTCAGAAAGTTTCTTTCCAGTTTTGAACGGAAGATATTTCCTTTTTCACCATAGCCCTCTATGGGCTTCCAAATATCCCTTTGCCAATTCCACAAGAACAGCCTTAGCGAAAGGCTTCTTGAAGGGAAAGATGTAACTCTGTGAGACGAATTAACAGAAAACAGAGCAGTTTCTCAGAAAGCTTCCTTCCAGTTTTGAACGGAAGATATTTCCTTTTTCACCTTAGCCCTCTATGGGCTTCCAAATATCCCTTTGCCAATTCCACAAGAACAGCCTTAGCGAAAGGCTTCTTGAAGGGAAAGATTTAACACTGTGAGATGAATTAACAGAACACAGAGCAGTTTCTCAGAAAGCTTCTTTCCAGTTTTGAACGGAAGATATTTCCTTTTTCACCATAGCCCTCTATGGTCTTCCAAATATCCCTTTGCCAATTCCGCAAGAACAACCTTAGCGAAAGGCTTCTTGTAGGGAAAGATGTAACTCTGTGAGATGAATTAACAGAACACAGAGCAGTTTCTCAGAAAGCTTCTTTCCAGTTTTGAACGGAAGATATTTCCTTTTTCACCATAGCCCTCTATGGGCTTCCAAATATCCCTTTGATAATTCCACAAGAACAGCCTTAGCGAAAGGCTTCTTGAAGGGAAAGATGTAACTCTGAGAGATGAATTAACAGAACACAGAGCAATTTCTCAGAAAGCTTCTTTCCAGTTTTGAACGGAAGATATTTCCTTTTTCACCATAGCCCTCTATGGGCTTCCAAATATCCCTTTGCCAATTACACAAGAACAGCCTTAGCGAAAGGCTTCTTGAAGGGAAAGATGTAACACTGTGAGATGAATTAACAGAACACAGAGCAGTTTCTCAGAAAGCTTTTTTCCAGTTTTGAAGGGAAGATATTTCCTTTTTCACCATAGCCCTCTATGGGCTTCCAAATATCCCTTTGCCAATTCCACAAGAACAGCCTTAGCGAAAGGCTTCTTGAAGGGAAAGATGTAACTCTGTAAGATGAATTAACAGAACACAGAGCAGTTTCTCAGAAAGCTTCTTTCCAGTTTTGAACGGAAGATATTTCCTTTTTCACCATAGCCCTCTATGGGCTTCCAAATATCCCTTTGCCAATTGCACAAGAACAGCCTTAGCGAAAGGCTTCTTGAAGGGATAGATGTAACTCTGTGAGATGAATTAACAGAACACAGAGCTGTTTCTCAGAAAGCTTCTTTCCAGTTTTGAACGGAAGATATTTCCTTTTTCACCATAGGCCTCTATGGGCTTCCAAATATCCCTTTGCCAATTCCACAAGAACAGCCTTAGCGAAAGGCTTCTTGAAGGGAAAGATGTAACTCTGTGAGATGAATTAACAGAACACATAGCAGTTTCTCAGAAAGCTTGTTTCCAGTTTTGAAGGGACGATATTTCCTTTTTCACCATAGCCCTCTATGGGCTTCCAAATATCCCTTTGCCAATTCCACAAGAACAGCCTTAGCGAAAGGTTTCTTGAAGGGAAAGATGTACCTCTGTGAGATCAATTAACAGAACACAGAGCAGTTTCTCAGAAAGCTTCTTTCCAGTTTTCAACGGAAGATATTTCCTTTTTCACCATACCCCTCTATGGGCTTCCAAATATCCCTTTGCCAATTCCACAAGAACAGCCTTAGCGAAAGGCTTCTTGAAGGGAAAGATGTAACTCTGTGAGATGAATTAACAGAACACAGAGCATTTTCTCAGAAAGCTTCTATCCAGTTTTGAACGGAAGATATTTCCTTTTTCACCATAGCACTCTATGGGCTTCCAAATATCCCTTTGCCAATTCCACAAGAACAGCCTTAGCGAAAGGCTTCTTGAAGGGAAAGATGTAACTCTGTGAGATGGATTAACAGAACACAGAGCAGTTTCTCAGAAGGCTTCTTTCCAGTTTTGAACGGAAGATATTCTCTTTTTCACCGTAGACCTCTATGGGCTTCCAAATATCCCTTTGCCAATTCCACAAGAACAGCCTTAGCGAAAGGCTTCTTGAAGGGAAAGATGTAACTCTGTGAGATGAATTAACAGAACACAGAGCAGTTTCTCAGAAAGCTTCTTTCCAATTTTGAACGGAAGATATTTCCTTCTTCACCATAGCCCTCTATGGGCTTCCAAATATCCCTTTGCCAATTCCAAAAGAACAGCCTGAGCGAAAGGCTTCTTGAAGGGAAAGATGTAACTCTGTGAGATGAATTAACAGAACACAGAGCAGTTTCTCAGAAAGCTTCTTTCCAGTTTTGAATGGAAGATATTTCCTTTTTCACCATAGCCCTCTAAGGGCTTCCAAATATCCCTTTGCCAATTCCACAAGAACAGCCTTAGCGAAAGGCTTCTTGAAGGGAAAGATGTAACTCTGTGAGATGAATTAATAGAACACAGAGCAGTTTCTCAGAAAGCTTCTTTCCAGTTTTGAACGGAAGATATTTCCTTTTTCACCATAGCCCTCTATGGGCTTCCAAATATCCCTTTGCCAATTCCACAAGAACAGCCTTAGCGAAAGGCTTCTTGAAGGGAAAGATGTAACTCTGTGAGATGAATTAACAGAACACAGAGCAGTTTCTCACAAAGCTTCTTTCCAGTTTTGAACGGAAGATATTTCCTTTTTCACCATAGCCCTCCATGGGCTTCCAAATATCCCTTTGCCAATTCCACAAGAACAACCTTAGCGAAAGGCTTCTTGAAGGGAAAGATGTAACTCTGTGAGATGAATTAACAGAACACAGAGCTGTTTCTCAGAAAACTTCTTTCCAGTTTTGAACGGAAGATATTTCCTTTTTCACCATAGCCCTCTATGGGCTTCCAAATATCCCTTTGCCAATTCCACAAGAACAGCCTTAGCGAAAGGCTTCTTGAAGGGAAAGATGTAACTCTGTGAGATGAATTAACAGAACACAGAGCAGTTTCTCAGAAAGCTTCTTTCCAGTTTTGAACGGAAGATATTTCCTTTTTCACCATAGCCCTCTATGGGCTTCCAAATATCCCTTTGCCAATTCCACAAGAACAGCCTTAGCGAAAGGCTTCTTGAAGGGAAAGATGTAACTCTGTGAGACGAATTAACAGAACACAGAGCAGTTTCTCACAAAGCTTCTTTCCAGTTTTGAACGGAAGATATTTCCTTTTTCACCATAGCCCTCTAAGGGCTTCCAAATATCCCTTTGCCAATACCACAAGAACAGCCTTAGCGAAAGGCTTCTTGAAGGGAAAGATGTAACTCTGTGAGATGAATTAACAGAACACAGAGCAGTTTCTCAGAAAGCATCTTTCCAGTTTTGAACGGAATATATTTCCTTTTTCACCTTAGCCCTCTATGGGCTTCCAAATATCCCTTTGCCAATTCCACAAGAACAGCCTTAGCGAAAGGCTTCTTGAAGGGAAAGATTTAACACTGTGAGATGAATTAACAGAACACAGAGCAGTTTCTCAGAAAGCTTGTTTCCAGTTTTGAAAGGAAGATATTTCCTTTTTCACCATAGCCCTCTATGGGCTTCCAAATATCCCTTTGCCAATTCCACAAGAACAGCCTTAGCGAAAGGCTTCTTGAAGGGATAGATGTAATTCTGTGAGATGAATTAACAGAACACAGAGCAGTTTCTCAGAAAGCTTCTTTCCAGTTTTGAACGGAAGATATTTCCTTTTTCACCATAGCCCTCTATGGGCTTCCAAATATCCCTTTGCCAATTCCACAAGAACAGCCTTAGCGAAAGGCTTCTTGAAGGGAAAGATGTAACACTGTGAGATGAATTAACAGAACACAGAGCATTTTCTCAGAAATCTTCTTTCCAGTTTTGAACGGAAGATATTTCCTTTTGCACCATAGCCCTCTATGGGCTTCCAAATATCCCTTTGCCAATTCCACAAGAACAGCCTTAGCGAAAGGCTTCTTGAAGGGAAAGATGTAACTCTGTGAGATGAATTAACAGAACACAGAGCAGTTTCTCAGAAAGCTTCTTTCCAGTTTTGAACGGAAGATATTTCCTTTTTCACCATAGCCCTCTATGGTCTTCCAAATATCCCTTTGCCAATTCCACAAGAACAACCTTAGCGAAAGGCTTCTTGTAGGGAAAGATGTAACTCTGTGAGATGAATTAACAGAACACAGAGCAGTTTCTCAGAAAGCTTCTTTCCAGTTTTGAACGGAAGATATTTCCTTTTTCACCATAGCCCTCTATGGGCTTCCAAATATCCCTTTGATAATTCCACAAGAACAGCCTTAGCGAAAGGCTTCTTGAAGGGAAAGATGTAACTCTGTGAGATGAATTAACAGAACACAGAGCAATTTCTCAGAAAGCTTCTTTCCAGTTTTGAACGGAAGATATTTCCTCTTTCACCATAGCCCTCTATGGGCTTCCAAATATCCCTTTGCCAATTACACAAGAACAGCCTTAGCGAAAGGCTTCTTGAAGGGAAAGATGTAACACTGTGAGATGAATTAACAGAACACAGAGCAGTTTCTCAGAAAGCTTTTTTCCAGTTATGAAGGGAAGATATTTCCTTTTTCACCATAGCCCTCTATGGGCTTCCAAATATCCCTTTGCCAATTCCACAAGTACAGCCTTAGCGAAAGGCTTCTTGAAGGGAAAGATGTAACTCTGTGAGATGAATTAACAGAACACAGAGCAGTTTCTCAGAAAGCTTCTTTCCAGTTTTGAACGGAAGATATTTCCTTTTTCACCATAGCCCTCTATGGGCTTCCAAATATCCCTTTGCCAATTGCACAAGAACAGCCTTAGCGAAAGGCTTCTTGAAGGGATAGATGTAACTCTGTGAGATGAATTAACAGAACACAGAGCTGTTTCTCAGAAAGCTTCTTTCCAGTTTTGAACAGAAGATATTTCCTTTTTCACCATAGCCCTCTATGGGCTTCCAAATATCCCTTTGCCAATTCCACAAGAACAGCCTTAGCGAAAGGCTTCTTGAAGGGAAAGATGTAACTCTGTGAGATGAATTAACAGAACAGAGAGCAGTTTCTCAGAAAGCTTGTTTCCAGTTTTGAAGGGAAGATATTTCCTTTTTCACCATAGCCCTCTATGGGCTTCCAAATGTCCCTTTGCCAATTCCACAAGAACAGCCTTAGCGAAAGGTTTCTTGAAGGGAAAGATGTAACTCTGTGAGATGAATTAACAGAACACAGAGCAGTTTCTCAGAAAGCTTCTTTCCAGTTTTGAACGGAAGATATTTCCTTTTTCACCATAGCCCTCTATGGGCTTCCAAATATCCCTTTGCCAATTCCACAAGAACAGCCTTAGTGAAAGGCTTCTTGAAGGGAAAGATGTAACTCTGCGAGATGAATTAACAGAACACAGAGCAGTTTCTCAGAATGCTTCTTTCCAGTTTTGAACGGAAGATGTTCCCTTTTTCACCATAGCCCTCTATGGGCTTCCAAATATCCCTTTGCCAATACCACAAGAACAGCCTTAGCGAAAGGCTTCTTGAAGGGAAAGATGTAACTCTGTGAGATGAATTAACAGAACACAAAGCAGTTTCTCAGAAAGCTTCTTTCCAGTTTTGAACGGAAGATATTTCCTTTTTCACCATAGCCCTCTCTGGGCTTCCAAATATCCCTTTGCCAATTGCACAAGAACAGCCTTAGCGATAGGCTTCTTGAAGGGATAGATGTAACTCTGTGAGATGAATTAACAGAACACAGAGCAGTTTCTCAGAAAGCTTCTTTCCAGTTTTGAACGGAAGATATTTCCTTTTTCACCATAGCCCTCTATGGGCTTCCAAATATCCCTTTGCCAATTCCACAAGAACAGCCTTAGCGAAAGGCTTCTTGAAGGGAAAGATGTAACTCTGTGAGATGAATTAACAGAACACAGAGCAGTTTCTCAGAAAGCTTCTTTCCAATTTTGAACGGAAGATATTTCCTTCTTCACCATAGCCCTCTATGGGCTTCCAAATATCCCTTTGCCAATTCCAAAAGAACAGCCTGAGCGAAAGGCTTCTTGAAGGGAAAGATGTAACTCTGTGAGATGAATTAACAGAACACAGAGCAGTTTCTCAGAAAGCTTCTTTCCAGTTTTGAATGGAAGATATTTCCTTTTTCACCATAGCCCTCTAAGGGCTTCCAAATATCCCTTTGCCAATTCCACAAGAACAGCCTTAGCGAAAGGCTTCTTGAAGGGAAAGATGTAACTCTGTGAGATGAATTAATAGAACACAGAGCAGTTTCTCAGAAAGCTTCTTTCCAGTTTTGAACGGAAGATATTTCCTTTTTCACCATAGCCCTCTATGGGCTTCCAAATATCCCTTTGCCAATTCCACAAGAACAGCCTTAGCGAAAGGCTTCTTGAAGGGAAAGATGTAACTCTGTGAGATGAATTAACAGAACACAGAGCAGTTTCTCACAAAGCTTCTTTCCAGTTTTGAACGGAAGATATTTCCTTTTTCACCATAGCCCTCCATGGGCTTCCAAATATCCCTTTGCCAATTCCACAAGAACAACCTTAGCGAAAGGCTTCTTGAAGGGAAAGATGTAACTCTGTGAGATGAATTAACAGAACACAGAGCTGTTTCTCAGAAAACTTCTTTCCAGTTTTGAACGGAAGATATTTCCTTTTTCACCATAGCCCTCTATGGGCTTCCAAATATCCCTTTGCCAATTCCACAAGAACAGCCTTAGCGAAAGGCTTCTTGAAGGGAAAGATGTAACTCTGTGAGATGAATTAACAGAACACAGAGCAGTTTCTCAGAAAGCTTCTTTCCAGTTTTGAACGGAAGATATTTCCTTTTTCACCATAGCCCTCTATGGGCTTCCAAATATCCCTTTGCCAATTCCACAAGAACAGCCTTAGCGAAAGGCTTCTTGAAGGGAAAGATGTAACTCTGTGAGACGAATTAACAGAACACAGAGCAGTTTCTCACAAAGCTTCTTTCCAGTTTTGAACGGAAGATATTTCCTTTTTCACCATAGCCCTCTAAGGGCTTCCAAATATCCCTTTGCCAATACCACAAGAACAGCCTTAGCGAAAGGCTTCTTGAAGGGAAAGATGTAACTCTGTGAGATGAATTAACAGAACACAGAGCAGTTTCTCAGAAAGCATCTTTCCAGTTTTGAACGGAATATATTTCCTTTTTCACCTTAGCCCTCTATGGGCTTCCAAATATCCCTTTGCCAATTCCACAAGAACAGCCTTAGCGAAAGGCTTCTTGAAGGGAAAGATTTAACACTGTGAGATGAATTAACAGAACACAGAGCAGTTTCTCAGAAAGCTTGTTTCCAGTTTTGAAAGGAAGATATTTCCTTTTTCACCATAGCCCTCTATGGGCTTCCAAATATCCCTTTGCCAATTCCACAAGAACAGCCTTAGCGAAAGGCTTCTTGAAGGGATAGATGTAATTCTGTGAGATGAATTAACAGAACACAGAGCAGTTTCTCAGAAAGCTTCTTTCCAGTTTTGAACGGAAGATATTTCCTTTTTCACCATAGCCCTCTATGGGCTTCCAAATATCCCTTTGCCAATTCCACAAGAACAGCCTTAGCGAAAGGCTTCTTGAAGGGAAAGATGTAACACTGTGAGATGAATTAACAGAACACAGAGCATTTTCTCAGAAATCTTCTTTCCAGTTTTGAACGGAAGATATTTCCTTTTGCACCATAGCCCTCTATGGGCTTCCAAATATCCCTTTGCCAATTCCACAAGAACAGCCTTAGCGAAAGGCTTCTTGAAGGGAAAGATGTAACTCTGTGAGATGAATTAACAGAACACAGAGCAGTTTCTCAGAAAGCTTCTTTCCAGTTTTGAACGGAAGATATTTCCTTTTTCACCATAGCCCTCTATGGTCTTCCAAATATCCCTTTGCCAATTCCACAAGAACAACCTTAGCGAAAGGCTTCTTGTAGGGAAAGATGTAACTCTGTGAGATGAATTAACAGAACACAGAGCAGTTTCTCAGAAAGCTTCTTTCCAGTTTTGAACGGAAGATATTTCCTTTTTCACCATAGCCCTCTATGGGCTTCCAAATATCCCTTTGATAATTCCACAAGAACAGCCTTAGCGAAAGGCTTCTTGAAGGGAAAGATGTAACTCTGTGAGATGAATTAACAGAACACAGAGCAATTTCTCAGAAAGCTTCTTTCCAGTTTTGAACGGAAGATATTTCCTCTTTCACCATAGCCCTCTATGGGCTTCCAAATATCCCTTTGCCAATTACACAAGAACAGCCTTAGCGAAAGGCTTCTTGAAGGGAAAGATGTAACACTGTGAGATGAATTAACAGAACACAGAGCAGTTTCTCAGAAAGCTTTTTTCCAGTTATGAAGGGAAGATATTTCCTTTTTCACCATAGCCCTCTATGGGCTTCCAAATATCCCTTTGCCAATTCCACAAGTACAGCCTTAGCGAAAGGCTTCTTGAAGGGAAAGATGTAACTCTGTGAGATGAATTAACAGAACACAGAGCAGTTTCTCAGAAAGCTTCTTTCCAGTTTTGAACGGAAGATATTTCCTTTTTCACCATAGCCCTCTATGGGCTTCCAAATATCCCTTTGCCAATTGCACAAGAACAGCCTTAGCGAAAGGCTTCTTGAAGGGATAGATGTAACTCTGTGAGATGAATTAACAGAACACAGAGCTGTTTCTCAGAAAGCTTCTTTCCAGTTTTGAACAGAAGATATTTCCTTTTTCACCATAGCCCTCTATGGGCTTCCAAATATCCCTTTGCCAATTCCACAAGAACAGCCTTAGCGAAAGGCTTCTTGAAGGGAAAGATGTAACTCTGTGAGATGAATTAACAGAACAGAGAGCAGTTTCTCAGAAAGCTTGTTTCCAGTTTTGAAGGGAAGATATTTCCTTTTTCACCATAGCCCTCTATGGGCTTCCAAATGTCCCTTTGCCAATTCCACAAGAACAGCCTTAGCGAAAGGTTTCTTGAAGGGAAAGATGTAACTCTGTGAGATGAATTAACAGAACACAGAGCAGTTTCTCAGAAAGCTTCTTTCCAGTTTTGAACGGAAGATATTTCCTTTTTCACCATAGCCCTCTATGGGCTTCCAAATATCCCTTTGCCAATTCCACAAGAACAGCCTTAGTGAAAGGCTTCTTGAAGGGAAAGATGTAACTCTGCGAGATGAATTAACAGAACACAGAGCAGTTTCTCAGAATGCTTCTTTCCAGTTTTGAACGGAAGATGTTCCCTTTTTCACCATAGCCCTCTATGGGCTTCCAAATATCCCTTTGCCAATACCACAAGAACAGCCTTAGCGAAAGGCTTCTTGAAGGGAAAGATGTAACTCTGTGAGATGAATTAACAGAACACAAAGCAGTTTCTCAGAAAGCTTCTTTCCAGTTTTGAACGGAAGATATTTCCTTTTTCACCATAGCCCTCTCTGGGCTTCCAAATATCCCTTTGCCAATTGCACAAGAACAGCCTTAGCGATAGGCTTCTTGAAGGGATAGATGTAACTCTGTGAGATGAATTAACAGAACACAGAGCAGTTTCTCAGAAAGCTTCTTTCCAGTTTTGAACGGAAGATATTTCCTTTTTCACCATAGCCCTCTATGGGCTTCCAAATATCCCTTTGCCAATTCCACAAGAACAGCCTTAGCGAAAGGCTTCTTGAAGGGAAAGATGTAACTCTGTGAGATGAATTAACAGAACACAGAGCAGTTCTCACAAAGCTTCTTTCCAGTTTTGAACGGAAGATATTTCCTTTTTCAACATAGCCCTCTAAGGGCTTCCAAATATCCCTTTGCCAATACCACAAGAACAGCCTTAGCGAAAGGCTTCTTGAAGGGAAAGATGTAACTCTGTGAGATGAATTAACAGAACACAGAGCAGTTTCTCAGAAAGCTTCTTTCCAGTTTTGAACGGAATATATTTCCTTTTTCACCTTAGCCCTCTATGGGCTTCCAAATATCCCTTTGCCAATTCCACAAGAACAGCCTTAGCGAAAGGCTTCTTGAAGGGAAAGATTTAACACTGTGAGATGAATTAACAGAACACAGAGCAGTTTCTCAGAAAGCTTGTTTCCAGTTTTGAAAGGAAGATATTTCCTTTTTCACCATAGCCCTCTATGGGCTTCCAAATATCCCTTTGCCAATTCCACAAGAACAGCCTTAGCGAAAGGTTTCTTGAAGGGAAAGATGTAACTCTGTGAGATGAATTAACAGAACACAGAGCAGTTTCTCAGAAAGCTTCTTTCCAGTTTTGAACGGAAGATATTTCGTTTTTCACCATAGCCCTCTATGGGCTTCCAAATATCCCTTTGCCAATTGCACAAGAACAGCCTTAGCGAAAGGCTTCTTGAAGGGATAGATGTAATTCTGTGAGATGAATTAACAGAACACAGAGCAGTTTCTCAGAAAGCTTCTTTCCAGTTTTGAACGGAAGATATTTCCTTTTTCACCATAGCCCTCTATGGGCTTCCAAATATCCCTTTGCCAATTCCACAAGAACAGCCTTAGCGAAAGGCTTCTTGAAGGGAAAGATGTAACTCTGTGAGATGAATTAACAGAACACAGAGCATTTTCTCAGAAATCTTCTTTCCAGTTTTGAACGGAAGATATTTCCTTTTGCACCATAGCCCTCTATAGGCTTCCAAATATCCCTTTGCCAATTCCACAAGAACAGCCTTAGCGAAAGGCTTCTTGAAGGGAAAGATGTAACTCTGTGAGATGAATTAACAGAACACAGAGCAGTTTCTCAGAAAGCTTCTTTCCAGTTTTGAACGGAAGATATTTCCTTTTTCACCATAGCCCTCTATGGGCTTCCAAATATCCCTTTGCCAATTCCACAAGAACAGCCTTAGCGAAAGGCTTCTTGAAGGGAATGATGTAACTCTGTGAGATGAATTAACAGAACACAGAGCCGTTTCTCAGAAAGCTTCTTTCCAGTTTTGAACGGAAGATATTTCCTTTTTCACCATAGCCCTCTATGTGCTTCCAAATATCCCTTTGCCAATTCCACAAGAACAGACTTAGCGAAAGACTTCTTGAAGGGAAAGATGTAACTCTGTGAGATGAATTAACAGAACACAGAGCAGTTTCTCAGAAAGTTTCTTTCCAGTTTTGAACGGAAGATATTTCCTTTTTCACCATAGCCCTCTATGGGCTTCCAAATATCCCTTTGCCAATTCCACAAGAACAGCCTTAGCGAAAGGCTTCTTTAAGGGAAAGATGTAACTCTGTGAGACGAATTAACAGAACACAGAGCAGTTTCTCAGAAAGCTTCCTTCCAGTTTTGAACGGAAGATATTTCCTTTTTCACCTTAGCCCTCTATGGGCTTCCAAATATCCCTTTGCCAATTCCACAAGAACAGACTTAGCGAAAGGCTTCTTGAAGGGAAAGATTTAACACTGTGAGATGAATTAACAGAACACAGAGCAGTTTCTCAGAAAGCTTGTTTCCAGTTTTGAAAGGAAGATATTTCCTTTTTCACCATAGCCCTCTATGGGCTTCCAAATATCCCTTTGCCAATTCCACAAGAACAGCCTTAGCGAAAGGTTTCTTGAAGGGAAAGATGTAACTCTGTGAGATGAATTAACAGAACACAGAGCAGTTTCTCAGAAAGCTTCTTTCCAGTTTTGAACGGAAGATATTTCGTTTTTCACCATAGCCCTCTATGGGCTTCCAAATATCCCTTTGCCAATTGCACAAGAACAACCTTAGCGAAAGGCTTCTTGAAGGGATAGATGTAATTCTGTGAGATGAATTAACAGAACACAGAGCAGTTTCTCAGAAAGCTTCTTTCCAGTTTTGAACGGAAGATATTTCCTTTTTCACCATAGCCCTCTATGGGCTTCCAAATATCCCTTTGCCAATTCCACAAGAACAGCCTTAGCGAAAGGCTTCTTGAAGGGAAAGATGTAACTCTGTGAGATGAATTAACAGAACACAGAGCATTTTCTCAGAAATCTTCTTTCCAGTTTTGAACGGAAGATATTTCCTTTTGCACCATAGCCCTCTATGGGCTTCCAAATATCCCTTTGCCAATTCCACAAGAACAGCCTTAGCGAAAGGCTTCTTGAAGGGAAAGATGTAACTCTGTGAGATGAATTAACAGAACACAGAGCAGTTTCTCAGAAAGCTTCTTTCCAGTTTTGAACGGAAGATATTTCCTTTTTCACCATAGCCCACTATGGTCTTCCAAATATCCCTTTGCCAATTCCACAAGAACAACCTTAGCGAAAGGCTTCTTGTAGGGAAAGATGTAACTCTGTGAGATGAATTAACAGAACACAGAGCAGTTTCTCAGAAAGCTTCTTTCCAGTTTTGAACGGAAGATATTTCCTTTTTCACCATAGCCCTCTATGGGCTTCCTAATATCCCTTTGATAATTCCACAAGAACAGCCTTAGCGAAAGGCTTCTTGAAGGGAAAGATGTAACTCTGTGAGATGAATTAACAGAACACAGAGCAATTTCTCAGAAAGCTTCTTTCCAGTTTTGAACGGAAGATATTTCCTTTTTCACCATAGCCCTCTATGGGCTTCCAAATATCCCTTTGCCAATTACACAAGAACAGCCTTAGCGAAAGGCTTCTTGAAGGGAAAGATGTAACACTGTGAGATGAATTAACAGAACACAG
The DNA here is from genome assembly GCF_047675955.1 of Chlorocebus sabaeus. Classification (NCBI taxonomy): domain Eukaryota; kingdom Metazoa; phylum Chordata; class Mammalia; order Primates; family Cercopithecidae; genus Chlorocebus; species Chlorocebus sabaeus. The sequence continues at coordinate 1,957,510 of NW_027327448.1, read as the reverse complement.
AGCAGTTTCTCAGAAAGCTTTTTTCCAGTTTTGAAGGGAAGATATTTCCTTTTTCACCATAGCCCTCTATGGGCTTCCAAATATCCCTTTGCCAATTCCACAAGAACAGCCTTAGCGAAAGGCTTCTTGAAGGGAAAGATGTAACTCTGTAAGATGAATTAACAGAACACAGAGCAGTTTCTCAGAAAGCTTCTTTCCAGTTTTGAACGGAAGATATTTCCTTTTTCACCATAGCCCTCTATGGGCTTCCAAATATCCCTTTGCCAATTGCACAAGAACAGCCTTAGCGAAAGGCTTCTTGAAGGGATAGATGTAACTCTGTGAGATGAATTAACAGAACACAGAGCTGTTTCTCAGAAAGCTTCTTTCCAGTTTTGAACGGAAGATATTTCCTTTTTCACCATAGGCCTCTATGGGCTTCCAAATATCCCTTTGCCAATTCCACAAGAACAGCCTTAGCGAAAGGCTTCTTGAAGGGAAAGATGTAACTCTGTGAGATGAATTAGCAGAACACAGAGCATTTTCTCAGAAATCTTCTTTCCAGTTTTGAACGGAAGATATTTCCTTTTGCACCATAGCCCTCTATGGGCTTCCAAATATCCCTTTGCCAATTCCACAAGAACAGCCTTAGCGAAAGGCTTCTTGAAGGGAAAGATGTAACTCTGTGAGATGAATTAACAGAACACAGAGCAGTTTCTCAGAAAGCTTCTTTCCAGTTTTGAACGGAAGATATTTCCTTTTTCACCATAGCCCTCTATGGGCTTCCAAATATCCCTTTGCCAATTCCACAAGAACAGACTTAGCGAAAGGCTTCTTGAAGGGAAAGATTTAACACTGTGAGATGAATTAACAGAACACAGAGCAGTTTCTCAGAAAGCTTGTTTCCAGTTTTGAAAGGAAGATATTTCCTTTTTCACCATAGCCCTCTATGGGCTTCCAAATATCCCTTTGCCAATTCCACAAGAACAGCCTTAGCGAAAGGTTTCTTGAAGGGAAAGATGTAACTCTGTGAGATGAATTAACAGAACACAGAGCAGTTTCTCAGAAAGCTTCTTTCCAGTTTTGAACGGAAGATATTTCGTTTTTCACCATAGCCCTCTATGGGCTTCCAAATATCCCTTTGCCAATTGCACAAGAACAACCTTAGCGAAAGGCTTCTTGAAGGGATAGATGTAATTCTGTGAGATGAATTAACAGAACACAGAGCAGTTTCTCAGAAAGCTTCTTTCCAGTTTTGAACGGAAGATATTTCCTTTTTCACCATAGCCCTCTATGGGCTTCCAAATATCCCTTTGCCAATTCCACAAGAACAGCCTTAGCGAAAGGCTTCTTGAAGGGAAAGATGTAACTCTGTGAGATGAATTAACAGAACACAGAGCATTTTCTCAGAAATCTTCTTTCCAGTTTTGAACGGAAGATATTTCCTTTTGCACCATAGCCCTCTATGGGCTTCCAAATATCCCTTTGCCAATTCCACAAGAACAGCCTTAGCGAAAGGCTTCTTGAAGGGAAAGATGTAACTCTGTGAGATGAATTAACAGAACACAGAGCAGTTTCTCAGAAAGCTTCTTTCCAGTTTTGAACGGAAGATATTTCCTTTTTCACCATAGCCCTCTATGGTCTTCCAAATATCCCTTTGCCAATTCCACAAGAACAACCTTAGCGAAAGGCTTCTTGTAGGGAAAGATGTAACTCTGTGAGATGAATTAACAGAACACAGAGCAGTTTCTCAGAAAGCTTCTTTCCAGTTTTGAACGGAAGATATTTCCTTTTTCACCATAGCCCTCTATGGGCTTCCAAATATCCCTTTGATAATTCCACAAGAACAGCCTTAGCGAAAGGCTTCTTGAAGGGAAAGATGTAACTCTGTGAGATGAATTAACAGAACACAGAGCAATTTCTCAGAAAGCTTCTTTCCAGTTTTGAACGGAAGATATTTCCTTTTTCACCATAGCCCTCTATGGGCTTCCAAATATCCCTTTGCCAATTACACAAGAACAGCCTTAGCGAAAGGCTTCTTGAAGGGAAAGATGTAACACTGTGAGATGAATTAACAGAACACAGAGCAGTTTCTCAGAAAGCTTTTTTCCAGTTTTGAAGGGAAGATATTTCCTTTTTCACCATAGCCCTCTATGGGCTTCCAAATATCCCTTTGCCAATTCCACAAGAACAGCCTTAGCGAAAGGCTTCTTGAAGGGAAAGATGTAACTCTGTAAGATGAATTAACAGAACACAGAGCAGTTTCTCAGAAAGCTTCTTTCCAGTTTTGAACGGAAGATATTCCCTTTTTCACCATAGCCCTCTATGGGCTTCCAAATATCCCTTTGCCAATTGCACAAGAACAGCCTTAGCGAAAGGCTTCTTGAAGGGATAGATGTAACTCTGTGAGATGAATTAACAGAACACAGAGCTGTTTCTCAGAAAGCTTCTTTCCAGTTTTGAACGGAAGATATTTCCTTTTTCACCATAGGCCTCTATGGGCTTCCAAATATCCCTTTGCCAATTCCACAAGAACAGCCTTAGCGAAAGGCTTCTTGAAGGGAAAGATGTAACTCTGTGAGATGAATTAACAGAACACAGAGCAGTTTCTCAGAAAGCTTCTTTCCAGTTTTGAACGGAAGATATTTCCTTTTTCACCATAGCCCTCTATGGGCTTCCAAATATCCCTTTGCCAATTCCACAAGAACAGCCTTAGCGAAAGGCTTCTTGAAGGGAAAGATGTAACTCTGTGAGATGAATTAACAGAACACAGAGCAGTTTCTCACAAAGCTTCTTTCCAGTTTTGAACGGAAGATATTTCCTTTTTCACCATAGCCCTCCATGGGCTTCCAAATATCCCTTTGCCAATTCCACAAGAACAACCTTAGCGAAAGGCTTCTTGAAGGGAAAGATGTAACTCTGTGAGATGAATTAACAGAACACAGAGCAGTTTCTCAGAAAACTTCTTTCCAGTTTTGAACGGAAGATATTTCCTTTTTCAACATAGCCCTCTATGGGCTTCCAAATATCCCTTTGCCAATTCCACAAGAACAGCCTTAGCGAAAGGCTTCTTGAAGGGAAAGATGTAACTCTGTGAGACGAATTAACAGAACACAGAGCAGTTTCTCAGAAAGCTTCTTTCCAGTTTTGAACGGAAGATATTTCCTTTTTCACCATAGCCCTCTATGGGCTTCCAAATATCCCTTTGCCAATTCCACAAGAACAGCCTTAGCGAAAGGCTTCTTGAAGGGAAAGATGTAACTCTGTGAGACGAATTAACAGAACACAGAGCAGTTTCTCAGAAAGCTTCTTTCCAGTTTTGAACGGAAGATATTTCCTTTTTCACCATAGCCCTCTATGGGCTTCCAAATATCCTTTGCCAATTCCACAAGAACAGCCTTAGCGAAAGACTTCTTGAAGGGAAGATGTAACTCTGTGAGATGAATTAACAGAACACAGAGCAGTTTCTCAGAAAGTTTCTTTCCAGTTTTGAACGGAAGATATTTCCTTTTTCACCCTAGCTCTCTTTGGGCTTCCAAATATCCCTTTGCCAATTCCACAAGAACAGCCTTAGCGAAAGGCTTCTTGAAGGTACAGATGTAACACTGTGAGATGAATTAAAAGAACACAGAGCAGTTTCTCAGAAAGCTTTTTTCCAGTTTTGAAGGGAAGATATTTCCTTTTTCACCATAGCCCTCTATGGGCTTCCAAATATCCCTTTGCCAATTCCAGAAGAACAGCCTTAGCGAAAGGCTTCTTGAAGGGAAAGATGTAACTCTGTGAGATGAATTAACAGAACACAGAGCAGTTTCTCAGAAAGCTTCTTTCCAGTTTTGAACGGAAGATATTTCCTTTTTCACCATAGCCCTCTATGGGCTTCCAAATATCCCTTTGCCAATTCCACAAGAACAGCCTTAGCGAAAGGCTTCTTGAAGGGAAAGATGTAACTCTGTGAGACGAATTAACAGAACACAGAGCCGTTTCTCAGAAAGCTTCTTTCCAGTTTTGAACGGAAGATATTTCCTTTTTCACCATAGCCCTCTATGGGCTTCCAAATATCCCTTTGCCAATTCCACAAGAACAGACTTAGCGAAAGACTTCTTGAAGGGAAAGATGTAACTCTGTGAGATGAATTAACAGAACACAGAGCAGTTTCTCAGAAAGTTTCTTTCCAGTTTTGAACGGAAGATATTTCCTTTTTCACCATAGCCCTCTATGGGCTTCCAAATATCCCTTTGCCAATTGCACAAGAACAGCCTTAGCGAAAGGCTTCTTTAAGGGAAAGATGTAACTCTGTGAGACGAATTAACAGAACACAGAGCAGTTTCTCAGAAAGCTTCCTTCCAGTTTTGAACGGAAGATATTTCCTTTTTCACCATAGCCCTCTATGGGCTTCCAAATATCCCCTTGCCAATTCCACAAGAACAGCCTTAGCGAAAGGCTTCTTGAAGGGAAAGATGTAACTCTGTGAGATGAATTAACAGAACACAGAGCAGTTTCTCAGAAAGCTTCCTTCCAGTTTTGAACGGAAGATATTTCCTTTTTCACCATAGCCCTCTATGGGCTTCCAAATATCCCCTTGCCAATTCCACAAGAACAGCCTTAGCGAAAGGCTTCTTGAAGGGAAAGATGTAACTCTGTGAGATGAATTAACAGAACACAGAGCAGTTTCTCAGAAAGCTTCTTTCCAGTTTAGAACGGAAGATATTTCCTTTTTCACCATAGCCCTCTATGGGCTTCCAAATATCCCTTTGCCAATTCCACAAGAACAGCATTAGCGAAAGACTTCTTGAAGGGAAAGATGTAACTCTGTGAGATGAATTAACAGAACACAGAGCAGTTTCTCAGAAAGCTTCTTTCCAGTTTTGAACGGAAGATATTTCCTTTTTCACCATAGCCCTCTATGGGCTTCCAAATATCCCTTTGCCAATTCCACAAGAACAGCCTTAGCGAAAGGCTTCTTGAAGGGAAACATGTAACTCTGTGAGACGAATTAACAGAACACAGAGCAGTTTCTCAGAAAGCTTCTTTCCAGTTTTGAACGGAAGATATTTCCTTTTTCACCATAGCCCTCTATGGGCTTCCAAATATCCTTTGCCAATTCCACAAGAACAGCCTTAGCGAAAGACTTCTTGAAGGGAAAGATGTAACTCTGTGAGACGAATTAACAGAACACAGAGCCGTTTCTCAGAAAGCTTCTTTCCAGTTTTGAACGGAAGATATTTCCTTTTTCACCATAGCCCTCTATGGGCTTCCAACTATCCCTTTGCCAATTCCACAAGAACAGACTTAGCGAAAGACTTCTTGAAGGGAAAGATGTAACTCTGTGAGATGAATTAACAGAACACAGAGCAGTTTCTCAGAAAGAGTCTTTCCAGTTTTGAACGGAAGATATTTCCTTTTTCACCATAGCCCTCTATGGGCTTCCAAATATCCCTTTGACAATTCCACAAGAACAGCCTTAGCGAAAGGCTTCTTTAAGGGAAAGATGTAACTCTGTGAGACGAATTAACAGAACACAGAGCAGTTTCTCAGAAAGCTTCCTTCCAGTTTTGAACGGAAGATATTTCCTTTTTCACCATAGCCCTCTATGGGCTTCCAAATATCCCCTTGCCAATTCCACAAGAACAGCCTTAGCGAAAGGCTTCTTGAAGGGAAAGATGTAACTCTGTGAGATGAATTAACAGAACACAGAGCAGTTTCTCAGAAAGCTTCTTTCCAGTTTTGAACGGAAGATATTTCCTTTTTCACCATAGCCCTCTATGGGCTTCCAAATATCCCTTTGCCAATTCCACAAGAACAGCCTTAGCGAAAGACTTCTTGAAGGGAAAGATGTAACTCTGTGAGATGAATTAACAGAACACAGAGCAGTTTCTCAGAAAGCTTCTTTCCATTTTTGAACGGAAGATATTTCCTTTTTCACCATAGCCCTCTATGGGCTTCCAAATATCCCTTTGCCAATTCCACAAGAACAGCCTTAGCGAAAGGCTTCTTGAAGGGAAACATGTAACTCTGTGAGACGAATTAACAGAACACAGAGCAGTTTCTCAGAAAGCTTCTTTCCAGTTTTGAACGGAAGATATTTCCTTTTTCACCATAGCCCTCTATGGGCTTCCAAATATCCTTTGCCAATTCCACAAGAACAGCCTTAGCGAAAGACTTCTTGAAGGGAAAGATGTAACTCTGTGAGATGAATTAACAGAACACAGAGCAGTTTCTCAGAAAGTTTCTTTCCAGTTTTGAACGGAAGATAATTCCTTTTTCACCATAGCCCTCTATGGGCTTCCAAATATCCCTTTGCCAATTCCACAAGAACAGCCTTAGCGAAAGGCTTCTTTAAGGGAAAGATGTAACTCTGTGAGATGAATTAACAGAACACAGAGCAGTTTCTCAGAAAGCTTCCTTCCAGTTTTGAACGGAAGATATTTCCTTTTTCACCATAGCCCTCTATGGGCTTCCAAATATCCCCTTGCCAATTCCACAAGAACAGCCTTAGCGAAAGGCTTCTTGAAGGGAAAGATGTAACTCTGTGAGATGAATTAACAGAACACAGAGCAGTTTCTCAGAAAGCTTCTTTCCAGTGTTGAACGGAAGATATTTCCTTTTTCACCATAGCCCTCTATGGGCTTCCAAATATCCCTTTGCCAATTCCACAAGAACAGCATTAGCGAAAGACTTCTTGAAGGGAAAGATGTAACTCTGTGAGATGAATTAACAGAACACAGAGCAGTTTCTCAGAAAGCTTCTTTCCAGTTTTGAACGGAAGATATTTCCTTTTTCACCATAGCCCTCTATGGGCTTCCAAATATCCCTTTGCCAATTCCACAAGAACAGCCTTAGCGAAAGGCTTCTTGAAGGGAAAGATGTAACTCTGTGAGATGAATTAACAGAACACAGAGCAGTTTCTCAGAAAGCTTCTTTCCAGTTTTGAACGGAAGATATTTCCTTTTTCACCATAGCCCTCTATGGGCTTCCAAATATCCCTTTGCCAATTCCACAAGAACAGCCTTAGCGAAAGGCTTCTTGAAGGGAAAGATGTAACGCTGTGAGACGAATTAACAGAACACAGAGCAGTTTCTCACAAAGCTTCTTTCCAGTTTTGAACGGAAGATATTTCCTTTTTCACCATAGCCCTCTAAGGGCTTCCAAATATCCCTTTGCCAATACCACAAGAACAGCCTTAGCGAAAGGCTTCTTGAAGGGAAAGATGTAACTCTGTGAGATGAATTAACAGAACACAGAGCAGTTTCTCAGAAAGCTTCTTTCCAGTTTTGAACGGAATATATTTCCTTTTTCACCTTAGCCCTCTATGGGCTTCCAAATATCCCTTTGCCAATTCCACAAGAACAGCCTTAGCGAAAGGCTTCTTGAAGGGAAAGATTTAACACTGTGAGATGAATTAACAGAACACAGAGCAGTTTCTCAGAAAGCTTGTTTCCAGTTTTGAAAGGAAGATATTTCCTTTTTCACCATAGCCCTCTATGGGCTTCCAAATATCCCTTTGCCAATTCCACAAGAACAGCCTTAGCGAAAGGCTTCTTGAAGGGATAGATGTAATTCTGTGAGATGAATTAACAGAACACAGAGCAGTTTCTCAGAAAGCTTCTTTCCAGTTTTGAACGGAAGATATTTCCTTTTTCACCATAGCCCTCTATGGGCTTCCAAATATCCCTTTGCCAATTCCACAAGAACAGCCTTAGCGAAAGGCTTCTTGAAGGGAAAGATGTAACACTGTGAGATGAATTAACAGAACACAGAGCATTTTCTCAGAAATCTTCTTTCCAGTTTTGAACGGAAGATATTTCCTTTTGCAACATAGCCCTCTATGGGCTTCCAAATATCCCTTTGCCAATTCCACAAGAACAGCCTTAGCGAAAGGCTTCTTGAAGGGAAAGATGTAACTCTGTGAGATGAATTAACAGAACACAGAGCAGTTTCTCAGAAAGCTTCTTTCCAGTTTTGAACGGAAGATATTTCCTTTTTCACCATAGCCCTCTATGGTCTTCCAAATATCCCTTTGCCAATTCCACAAGAACAACCTTAGCGAAAGGCTTCTTGTAGGGAAAGATGTAACTCTGTGAGATGAATTAACAGAACACAGAGCAGTTTCTCAGAAAGCTTCTTTCCAGTTTTGAACGGAAGATATTTCCTTTTTCACCATAGCCCTCTATGGGCTTCCAAATATCCCTTTGATAATTCCACAAGAACAGCCTTAGCGAAAGGCTTCTTGAAGGGAAAGATGTAACTCTGTGAGATGAATTAACAGAACACAGAGCAATTTCTCAGAAAGCTTCTTTCCAGTTTTGAACGGAAGATATTTCCTTTTTCACCATAGCCCTCTATGGGCTTCCAAATATCCCTTTGCCAATTACACAAGAACAGCCTTAGCGAAAGGCTTCTTGAAGGGAAAGATGTAACACTGTGAGATGAATTAACAGAACACAGAGCAGTTTCTCAGAAAGCTTTTTTCCAGTTATGAAGGGAAGATATTTCCTTTTCACCATAGCCCTCTAAGGGCTTCCAAATATCCCTTTGCCAATTCCACAAGTACAGCCTTAGCGAAAGGCTTCTTGAAGGGAAAGATGTAACTCTGTGAGATGAATTAACAGAACACAGAGCAGTTTCTCAGAAAGCTTCTTTCCAATTTTGAACGGAAGATATTTCCTTTTTCACCATAGCCCTCTATGGGCTTCCAAATATCCCTTTGCCAATTGCACAAGAACAGCCTTAGCGAAAGGCTTCTTGAAGGGATAGATGTAACTCTGTGAGATGAATTAACAGAACACAGAGCTGTTTCTCAGAAAGCTTCTTTCCAGTTTTGAAAAGAAGATATTTCCTTTTTCACCATAGCCCTCTATGGGCTTCCAAATATCCCTTTGCCAATTCCACAAGAACAGCCTTAGCGAAAGGCTTCTTGAAGGGAAAGATGTAACTCTGTGAGATGAATTAACAGAACACAGAGCAGTTTCTCAGAAAGCTTGTTTCCAGTTTTGAAGGGAAGATATTTCCTTTTTCACCATAGCCCTCTATGGGCTTCCAAATATCCCTTTGCCAATTCCACAAGAACAGCCTTAGCGAAAGGTTTCTTGAAGGGAAAGATGTAACTCTGTGAGATGAATTAACAGAACACAGAGCAGTTTCTCAGAAAGCTTCTTTCCAGTTTTGAACGGAAGATATTTCCTTTTTCACCATAGCCCTCTATTTGCTTCCAAATATCCCTTTGCCAATTCCACAAGAACAGCCTTAGCGAAAGGCTTCTTGAAGGGAAAGATGTAACTCTGTGAGATGAATTAACAGAACACAGAGCAGTTTCTCAGAAAGCTTGTTTCCAGTTTTGAAGGGAAGATATTTCCTTTTTCACCATAGCCCTCTATGGGCTTCCAAATATCCCTTTGCCAATTCCACAAGAACAGCCTTAGCGAAAGGTTTCTTGAAGGGAAAGATGTAACTCTGTGAGATGAATTAACAGAACACAGAGCAGTTTCTCAGAAAGCTTCTTTCCAGTTTTGAACGGAAGATATTTCCTTTTTCACCATAGCCCTCTATGGGCTTCCAAATATCCCTTTGCCAATTCCACAAGAACAGCCTTAGCGAAAGGCTTCTTGAAGGGAAAGATGTAACTCTGCGAGATGAATTAACAGAACACAGAGCAGTTTCTCAGAATGCTTCTTTCCAGTTTTGAACGGAAGATGTTCCCTTTTTCACCATAGCCCTCTATGGGCTTCCAAATATCCCTTTGCCAATACCACAAGAACAGCCTTAGCGAAAGGCTTCTTGAAGGGAAAGATGTAACTCTGTGAGATGAATTAACAGAACACAAAGCAGTTTCTCAGAAAGCTTCTTTCCAGTTTTGAACGGAAGATATTTCCTTTTTCACCATAGCCCTCTCTGGGCTTCCAAATATCCCTTTGCCAATTCCACAAGAACAGCCTTAGCGAAAGGCTTCTTGAAGGGAAAGATGTAACTCTGTGAGATGAATTAACAGAACACAGAGCAGTTTCTCACAAAGCTTCTTTCCAGTTTTGAACGGAAGATATTTCCTTTTTCACCATAGCCCTCTAAGGGCTTCCAAATATCCCTTTGCCAATACCACAAGAACAGCCTTAGCGAAAGGCTTCTTGAAGGGAAAGATGTAACTCTGTGAGATGAATTAACAGAACACAGAGCAGTTTCTCAGAAAGCTTCTTTCCAGTTTTGAACGGAATATATTTCCTTTTTCACCTTAGCCCTCTATGGGCTTCCAAATATCCCTTTGCCAATTCCACAAGAACAGCCTTAGCGAAAGGCTTCTTGAAGGGAAAGATTTAACACTGTGAGATGAATTAACAGAACACAGAGCAGTTTCTCAGAAAGCTTGTTTCCAGTTTTGAAAGGAAGATATTTCCTTTTTCACCATAGCCCTCTATGGGCTTCCAAATATCCCTTTGCCAATTCCACAAGAACAGCCTTACCGAAAGGTTTCTTGAAGGGAAAGATGTAACTCTGTGAGATGAATTAACAGAACACAGAGCAGTTTCTCAGAAAGCTTCTTTCCAGTTTTGAACGGAAGATATTTCGTTTTTCACCATAGCCCTCTATGGGCTTCCAAATATCCCTTTGCCAATTGCACAAGAACAGCCTTAGCGAAAGGCTTCTTGAAGGGATAGATGTAATTCTGTGAGATGAATTAACAGAACACAGAGCAGTTTCTCAGAAAGCTTCTTTCCAGTTTTGAACGGAAGATATTTCCTGTTTCACCATAGCCCTCTATGGGCTTCCAAATATCCCTTTGCCAATTCCACAAGAACAGCCTTAGCGAAAGGCTTCTTGAAGGGAAAGATGTAACTCTGTGAGATGAATTAACAGAACACAGAGCATTTTCTCAGAAATCTTCTTTCCAGTTTTGAACGGAAGATATTTCCTTTTGCACCATAGCCCTCTATGGGCTTCCAAATATCCCTTTGCCAATTCCACAAGAACAGCCTTAGCGAAAGGCTTCTTGAAGGGAAAGATGTAACTCTGTGAGATGAATTAACAGAACACAGAGCAGCTTCTCAGAAAGCTTCTTTCCAGTTTTGAACGGAAGATATTTCCTTTTTCACCATAGCCCTCTATGGTCTTCCAAATATCCCTTTGCCAATTCCACAAGAACAGCCTTAGCGAAAGGCTTCTTGAAGGGAAAGATGTAACTCTGTGAGACGAATTAACAGAACACAGAGCCGTTTCTCAGAAAGCTTCTTTCCAGTTTTGAACGGAAGATATTTCCTTTTTCACCATAGCCTTCTATGTGCTTCCAAATATCCCTTTGCCAATTCCACAAGAACAGACTTAGCGAAAGACTTCTTGAAGGCAAAGATGTAACTCTGTGAGATGAATTAACAGAACACAGAGCAGTTTCTCAGAAAGCTTCTTTCCAGTTTTGAACGGAAGATATTTCGTTTTTCACCATAGCCCTCTATGGGCTTCCAAATATCCCTTTGCCAATTGCACAAGAACAACCTTAGCGAAAGGCTTCTTGAAGGGATAGATGTAATTCTGTGAGATGAATTAACAGAACACAGAGCAGTTTCTCAGAAAGCTTCTTTCCAGTTTTGAACGGAAGATATTTCCTTTTTCACCATAGCCCTCTATGGGCTTCCAAATATCCCTTTGCCAATTCCACAAGAACAGCCTTAGCGAAAGGCTTCTTGAAGGGAAAGATGTAACTCTGTGAGATGAATTAACAGAACACAGAGCATTTTCTCAGAAATCTTCTTTCCAGTTTTGAACGGAAGATATTTCCTTTTGCACCATAGCCCTCTATGGGCTTCCAAATATCCCTTTGCCAATTCCACAAGAACAGCCTTAGCGAAAGGCTTCTTGAAGGGAAAGATGTAACTCTGTGAGATGAATTAACAGAACACAGAGCAGTTTCTCAGAAAGCTTCTTTCCAGTTTTGAACGGAAGATATTTCCTTTTTCACCATAGCCCTCTATGGTCTTCCAAATATCCCTTTGCCAATTCCACAAGAACAACCTTAGCGAAAGGCTTCTTGTAGGGAAAGATGTAACTCTGTGAGATGAATTAACAGAACACAGAGCAGTTTCTCAGAAAGCTTCTTTCCAGTTTTGAACGGAAGATATTTCCTTTTTCACCATAGCCCTCTATGGGCTTCCAAATATCCCTTTGATAATTCCACAAGAACAGCCTTAGCGAAAGGCTTCTTGAAGGGAAAGATGTAACTCTGTGAGATGAATTAACAGAACACAGAGCAATTTCTCAGAAAGCTTCTTTCCAGTTTTGAACGGAAGATATTTCCTTTTTCACCATAGCCCTCTATGGGCTTCCAAATATCCCTTTGCCAATTACACAAGAACAGCCTTAGCGAAAGGCTTCTTGAAGGGAAAGATGTAACACTGTGAGATGAATTAACAGAACACAGAGCAGTTTCTCAGAAAGCTTTTTTCCAGTTTTGAAGGGAAGATATTTCCTTTTTCACCATAGCCCTCTATGGGCTTCCAAATATCCCTTTGCCAATTCCACAAGAACAGCCTTAACGAAAGGCTTCTTGAAGGGAAAGATGTAACTCTGTAAGATGAATTAACAGAACACAGAGCAGTTTCTCAGAAAGCTTCTTTCCAGTTTTGAACGGAAGATATTTCCTTTTTCACCATAGCCCTCTATGGGCTTCCAAATATCCCTTTGCCAATTGCACAAGAACAGCCTTAGCGAAAGGCTTCTTGAAGGGATAGATGTAACTCTGTGAGATGAATTAACAGAACACAGAGCTGTTTCTCAGAAAGCTTCTTTCCAGTTTTGAACGGAAGATATTTCCTTTTTCACCATAGGCCTCTATGGGCTTCCAAATATCCCTTTGCCAATTCCACAAGAACAGCCTTAGCGAAAGGCTTCTTGAAGGGAAAGATGTAACTCTGTGAGATGAATTAACAGAACACAGAGCATTTTCTCAGAAATCTTCTTTCCAGTTTTGAACGGAAGATATTTCCTTTTGCACCATAGCCCTCTATGGGCTTCCAAATATCCCTTTGCCAATTCCACAAGAACAGCCTTAGCGAAAGGCTTCTTGAAGGGAAAGATGTAACTCTGTGAGATGAATTAACAGAACACAGAGCAGTTTCTCAGAAAGCTTCTTTCCAGTTTTGAACGGAAGATATTTCCTTTTTCACCATAGCCCTCTATGGGCTTCCAAATATCCCTTTGCCAATTCCACAAGAACAGCCTTAGCGAAAGGCTTCTTGAAGGGAAAGATGTAACTCTGTGAGACGAATTAACAGAACACAGAGCCGTTTCTCAGAAAGCTTCTTTCAGTTTTGAACGGAAGATATTTCCTTTTTCACCATAGCCCTCTATGTGCTTCCAAATATCCCTTTGCCAATTCCACAAGAACAGACTTAGCGAAAGACTTCTTGAAGGGAAAGATGTAACTCTGTGAGATGAATTAACAGAACACAGAGCAGTTTCTCAGAAAGTTTCTTTCCAGTTTTGAACGGAAGATATTTCCTTTTTCACCATAGCCCTCTATGGGCTTCCAAATATCCCTTTGCCAATTCCACAAGAACAGCCTTAGCGAAAGGCTTCTTTAAGGGAAAGATGTAACTCTGTGAGACGAATTAACAGAACACAGAGCAGTTTCTCAGAAAGCTTCCTTCCAGTTTTGAACGGAAGATATTTCCTTTTTCACCTTAGCCCTCTATGGGCTTCCAAATATCCCTTTGCCAATTCCACAAGAACAGACTTAGCGAAAGGCTTCTTGAAGGGAAAGATTTTACACTGTGAGATGAATTAACAGAACACAGAGCAGTTTCTCAGAAAGCTTGCTTCCAGTTTTGAAAGGAAGATATTTCCTTTTTCACCATAGCCCTCTATGGGCTTCCAAATATCCCTTTGCCAATTCCACAAGAACAGCCTTAGCGAAAGGTTTCTTGAAGGGAAAGATGTAACTCTGTGAGATGAATTAACAGAACACAGAGCAGTTTCTCAGAAAGCTTCTTTCCAGTTTTGAACGGAAGATATTTCGTTTTTCACCATAGCCCTCTGTGGGCTTCCAAATATCCCTTTGCCAATTGCACAAGAACAACCTTAGCGAAAGGCTTCTTGAAGGGATAGATGTAATTCTGTGAGATGAATTAAGAGAACACAGAGCAGTTTCTCAGAAAGCTTCTTTCCAGTTTTGAACGGAAGATATTTCCTTTTTCACCATAGCCCTCTATGGGCTTCCAAATATCCCTTTGCCAATTCCACAAGAACAGCCTTAGCGAAAGGCTTCTTGAAGGGAAAGATGTAACTCTGTGAGATGAATTAACAGAACACAGAGCATTTTCTCAGAAATCTTCTTTCCAGTTTTGAACGGAAGATATTTCCTTTTGCACCATAGCCCTCTATGGGCTTCCAAATATCCCTTTGCCAATTCCACAAGAACAGCCTTAGCGAAAGGCTTCTTGAAGGGAAAGATGTAACTCTGTGAGATGAATTAACAGAACACAGAGCAGTTTCTCAGAAAGCTTCTTTCCAGTTTTGAACGGAAGATATTTCCTTTTTCACCATAGCCCTCTATGGTCTTCCAAATATCCCTTTGCCAATTCCACAAGAACAACCTTAGCGAAAGGCTTCTTGAAGGGAAAGATGTAACTCTGTGAGATGAATTAACAGAACACAGAGCAATTTCTCAGAAAGCTTCTTTCCAGTTTTGAACGGAAGATATTTCCTTTTTCACCATAGCCCTCTATGGGCTTCCAAATATCCCTTTGCCAATTACACAAGAACAGCCTTAGCGAAAGGCTTCTTGAAGGGAAAGATGTAACACTGTGAGATGAACTAACAGAACACAGAGCAGTTTCTCAGAAAGCTTTTTTCCAGTTTTGAAGGGAAGATATTTCCTTTTTCACCATAGCCCTCTATGGGCTTCCAAATATCCCTTTGCCAATTCCACAAGAACAGCCTTAGCGAAAGGCTTCTTGAAGGGAAAGATGTAACTCTGTAAGATGAATTAACAGAACACAGAGCAGTTTCTCAGAAAGCTTCTTTCCAGTTTTGAACGGAAGATATTTCCTTTTTCACCATAGCCCTCTATGGGCTTCCAAATATCCCTTTGCCAATTGCACAAGAACAGCCTTAGCGAAAGGCTTCTTGAAGGGATAGATGTAACTCTGTGAGATGAATTAACAGAACACAGAGCTGTTTCTCAGAAAGCTTCTTTCCAGTTTTGAACGGAAGATATTTCCTTTTTCACCATAGGCCTCTATGGGCTTCCAAATATCCCTTTGCCAATTCCACAAGAACAGCCTTAGCGAAAGGCTTCTTGAAGGGAAAGATGTAACTCTGTGAGATGAATTAACAGAACACAGAGCAGTTTCTCAGAAAGCTTCTTTCCAGTTTTGAACGGAAGATATTTCCTTTTTCACCATAGCCCTCTATGGGCTTCCAAATATCCCTTTGCCAATTCCACAAGAACAGCCTTACCGAAAGGCTTCTTGAAGGGAAAGATGTAACTCTGTGAGATGAATTAACAGAACACAGAGCAGTTTCTCACAAAGCTTCTTTCCAGTTTTGAACGGAAGATATTTCCTTTTTCACCATAGCCCTCCATGGGCTTCCAAATATCCCTTTGCCAATTCCACAAGAACAACCTTAGCGAAAGGCTTCTTGAAGGGAAAGATGTAACTCTGTGAGATGAATTAACAGAACACAGAGCAGTTTCTAAGAAAACTTCTTTCCAGTTTTGAACGGAAGATATTTCCTTTTTCACCATAGCCCTCTATGGGCTTCCAAATATCCCTTTGCCAATTCCACAAGAACAGCCTTAGCGAAAGGCTTCTTGAAGGGAAAGATGTAACTCTGTGAGACGAATTAACAGAACACAGAGCAGTTTCTCAGAAAGCTTCTTTCCAGTTTTGAACGGAAGATATTTCCTTTTTCACCATAGCCCTCTATGGGCTTCCAAATATCCCTTTGCCAATTCCACAAGAACAGCCTTAGCGAAAGGCTTCTTGAAGGGAAAGATGTAACTCTGTGAGACGAATTAACAGAACACAGAGCAGTTTCTCAGAAAGCTTCTTTCCAGTTTTGAACGGAAGATATTTCCTTTTTCACCATAGCCCTCTATGGGCTTCCAAATATCCTTTGCCAATTCCACAAGAACAGCCTTAGCGAAAGACTTCTTGAAGGGAAGATGTAACTCTGTGAGATGAATTAACAGAACACAGAGCAGTTTCTCAGAAAGTTTCTTTCCAGTTTTGAACGGAAGATATTTCCTTTTTCACCCTAGCTCTCTTTGGGCTTCCAAATATCCCTTTGCCAATTCCACAAGAACAGCCTTAGCGAAAGGCTTCTTGAAGGTACAGATGTAACACTGTGAGATGAATTAAAAGAACACAGAGCAGTTTCTCAGAAAGCTTTTTTCCAGTTTTGAAGGGAAGATATTTCCTTTTTCACCATAGCCCTCTATGGGCTTCCAAATATCCCTTTGCCAATTCCACAAGAACAGCCTTAGCGAAAGGCTTCTTGAAGGGAAAGATGTAACTCTGTGAGATGAATTAACAGAACACAGAGCAGTTTCTCAGAAAGCTTCTTTCCAGTTTTGAACGGAAGATATTTCCTTTTTCACCATAGCCCTCTATGGGCTTCCAAATATCCCTTTGCCAATTCCACAAGAACAGCCTTAGCGAAAGGCTTCTTGAAGGGAAAGATGTAACTCTGTGAGACGAATTAACAGAACACAGAGCCGTTTCTCAGAAAGCTTCTTTCCAGTTTTGAACGGAAGATATTTCCTTTTTCACCATAGCCCTCTATGGGCTTCCAAATATCCCTTTGCCAATTCCACAAGAACAGACTTAGCGAAAGACTTCTTGAAGGGAAAGATGTAACTCTGTGAGATGAATTAACAGAACACAGAGCAGTTTCTCAGAAAGTTTCTTTCCAGTTTTGAACGGAAGATATTTCCTTTTTCACCATAGCCCTCTATGGGCTTCCAAATATCCCTTTGCCAATTGCACAAGAACAGCCTTAGCGAAAGGCTTCTTGAAGGTACAGATGTAACACTGTGAGATGAATTAAAAGAACACAGAGCAGTTTCTCAGAAAGCTTTTTTCCAGTTTTGAAGGGAAGATATTTCCTTTTTCACCATAGCCCTCTATGGGCTTCCAAATATCCCTTTGCCAATTCCACAAGAACAGCCTTAGCGAAAGGCTTCTTGAAGGGAAAGATGTAACTCTGTGAGATGAATTAACAGAACACAGAGCAGTTTCTCAGAAAGCTTCTTTCCAGTTTTGAACGGAAGATATTTCCTTTTTCACCATAGCCCTCTATGGGCTTCCAAATATCCCTTTGCCAATTCCACAAGAACAGCCTTAGCGAAAGGCTTCTTGAAGGGAAAGATGTAACTCTGTGAGACGAATTATCAGAACACAGAGCCGTTTCTCAGAAAGCTTCTTTCCAGTTTTGAACGG
This sequence comes from Chlorocebus sabaeus, assembly GCF_047675955.1. Classification (NCBI taxonomy): domain Eukaryota; kingdom Metazoa; phylum Chordata; class Mammalia; order Primates; family Cercopithecidae; genus Chlorocebus; species Chlorocebus sabaeus. Next base: position 1,940,108 of record NW_027327448.1, on the reverse strand, counting down.
AAGATATTTCCTTTTTCACCATAGCCCTCTATGGGCTTCCAAATATCCCTTTGCCAATTCCACAAGAACAGACTTAGCGAAAGACTTCTTGAAGGGAAAGATGTAACTCTGTGAGTTGAATTAACAGAACACAGAGCAGTTTCTCAGAAAGTTTCTTTCCAGTTTTGAACGGAAGATATTTCCTTTTTCACCATAGCCCTCTATGGGCTTCCAAATATCCCTTTGCCAATTGCACAAGAACAGCCTTAGCGAAAGGCTTCTTTAAGGGAAAGATGTAACTCTGTGAGACGAATTAACAGAACACAGAGCAGTTTCTCAGAAAGCTTCCTTGCAGTTTTGAACGGAAGATATTTCCTTTTTCACCATAGCCCTCTATGGGCTTCCAAATATCCCCTTGCCAATTCCACAAGAACAGCCTTAGCGAAAGGCTTCTTGAAGGGAAAGATGTAACTCTGTGAGATGAATTAACAGAACACAGAGCAGTTTCTCAGAAAGCTTCTTTCCAGTTTTGAACGGAAGATATTTCCTTTTTCACCATAGCCCTCTATGGGCTTCCAAATATCCCTTTGCCAATTCCACAATAACAGCCTTAGCGAAAGACTTCTTGAAGGGAAAGATGTAACTCTGTGAGATGAATTAACAGAACACAGAGCAGTTTCTCAGAAAGCTTCCTTCCAGTTTTGAACGGAAGATATTTCCTTTTTCACCATAGCCCTCTATGGGCTTCCAAATATCCCCTTGCCAATTCCACAAGAACAGCCTTAGCGAAAGGCTTCTTGAAGGGAAAGATGTAACTCTGTGAGATGAATTAACAGAACACAGAGCAGTTTCTCAGAAAGCTTCTTTCCAGTTTTGAACGGAAGATATTTCCTTTTTCACCATAGCCCTCTATGGGCTTCCAAATATCCCTTTGCCAATTCCACAAGAACAGCATTAGCGAAAGACTTCTTGAAGGGAAAGATGTAACTCTGTGAGATGAATTAACAGAACACAGAGCAGTTTCTGAGAAAGCTTCTTTCCATTTTTGAACGGAAGATATTTCCTTTTTCACCATAGCCCTCTATGGGCTTCCAAATATCCCTTTGCCAATTCCACAAGAACAGCCTTAGCGAAAGGCTTCTTGAAGGGAAACATGTATCTCTGTGAGACGAATTAACAGAACACAGAGCAGTTTCTCAGAAAGCTTCTTTCCAGTTTTGAACGGAAGATATTTCCTTTTTCACCATAGCCCTCTATGGGCTTCCAAATATCCTTTGCCAATTCCACAAGAACAGCCTTAGCGAAAGACTTCTTGAAGGGAAAGATGTAACTCTGTGAGATGAATTAACAGAACACAGAGCAGTTTCTCAGAAAGTTTCTTTCCAGTTTTGGACGGAAGATATTTCCTTTTTCACCATAGCCCTCTATGGGCTTCCAAATATCCCTTTGCCAATTCCACAAGAACAGCCTTAGCGAAAGGCTTCTTTAAGGGAAAGATGTAACTCTGTGAGATGAATTAACAGAACACAGAGCAGTTTCTCAGAAAGCTTCCTTCCAGTTTTGAACGGAAGATATTTCCTTTTTCACCATAGCCCTCTATGGGCTTCCAAATATCCCCTTGCCAATTCCACAAGAACAGCCTTAGCGAAAGGCTTCTTGAAGGGAAAGATGTAACTCTGTGAGATGAATTAACAGAACACAGAGCAGTTTCTCAGAAAGCTTCCTTCCAGTTTTGAACGGAAGATATTTCCTTTTTCACCATAGCCCTCTATGGGCTTCCAAATATCCCCTTGCCAATTCCACAAGAACAGCCTTAGCGAAAGGCTTCTTGAAGGGAAAGATGTAACTCTGTGAGATGAATTAACAGAACACAGAGCAGTTTCTCAGAAAGCTTCTTTCCAGTTTTGAACGGAAGATATTTCCTTTTTCACCATAGCCCTCTATGGGCTTCCAAATATCCCTTTGCCAATTCCACAAGAACAGCCTTAGCGAAAGGCTTCTTGAAGGGAAACATGTAACTCTGTGAGACGAATTAACAGAACACAGAGCAGTTTCTCAGAAAGCTTCTTTCCAGTTTTGAACGGAAGATATTTCCTTTTTCACCATAGCCCTCTATGGGCTTCCAAATATCCTTTGCCAATTCCACAAGAACAGCCTTAGCGAAAGACTTCTTGAAGGGAAAGATGTAACTCTGTGAGACGAATTAACAGAACACAGAGCCGTTTCTCAGAAAGCTTCTTTCCAGTTTTGAACGGAAGATATTTCCTTTTTCACCATAGCCCTCTATGGGCTTCCAAATATCCCTTTGCCAATTCCACAAGAACAGACTTAGCGAAAGACTTCTTGAAGGGAAAGATGTAACTCTGTGAGATGAATTAACAGAACACAGAGCAGTTTCTCAGAAAGAGTCTTTCCAGTTTTGAACGGAAGATATTTCCTTTTTCACCATAGCCCTCTATGGGTTTCCAAATATCCCTTTGCCAATTCCACAAGAACAGCCTTAGCGAAAGGCTTCTTTAAGGGAAAGATGTAACTCTGTGAGACGAATTAACAGAACACAGAGCAGTTTCTCAGAAAGCTTCCTTCCAGTTTTGAACGGAAGATATTTCCTTTTTCACCATAGCCCTCTATGGGCTTCCAAATATCCCCTTGCCAATTCCACAAGAACAGCCTTAGCGAAAGGCTTCTTGAAGGGAAAGATGTAACTCTGTGAGATGAATTAACAGAACACAGAGCAGTTTCTCAGAAAGCTTCTTTCCAGTTTTGAACGGAAGATATTTCCTTTTTCACCATAGCCCTCTATGGGCTTCCAAATATCCCTTTGCCAATTCCACAAGAACAGCCTTAGCGAAAGACTTCTTGAAGGGAAAGATGTAACTCTGTGAGATGAATTAACAGAACACAGAGCAGTTTCTCAGAAAGCTTCTTTCCATTTTTGAACGGAAGATATTTCCTTTTTCACCATAGCCCTCTATGGGCTTCCAAATATCCCTTTGCCAATTCCACAAGAACAGCCTTAGCGAAAGGCTTCTTGAAGGGAAACATGTAACTCTGTGAGACGAATTAACAGAACACAGAGCAGTTTCTCAGAAAGCTTCTTTCCAGTTTTGAACGGAAGATATTTCCTTTTTCACCATAGCCCTCTATGGGCTTCCAAATATCCATTGCCAATTCCACAAGAACAGACTTAGCGAAAGACTTCTTGAAGGGAAAGATGTAACTCTGTGAGATGAATTAACAGAACACAGAGCAGTTTCTCAGAAAGCTTCCTTCCAGTTTTGAACGGAAGATATTTCCTTTTTCACCATAGCCCTCTATGGGCTTCCAAATATCCCCTTGCCAATTCCACAAGAACAGCCTTAGCGAAAGGCTTCTTGAAGGGAAAGATGTAACTCTGTGAGATGAATTAACAGAACACAGAGCAGTTTCTCAGAAAGCTTCTTTCCAGTTTTGAACGGAAGATATTTCCTTTTTCACCATAGCCCTCTATGGGCTTCCAAATATCCCTTTGCCAATTCCACAAGAAGAGCATTAGCGAAAGACTTCTTGAAGGGAAAGATGTAACTCTGTGAGATGAATTAACAGAACACAGAGCAGTTTCTCAGAAAGCTTCTTTCCAGTTTTGAACGGAAGATATTTCCTTTTTCACCATAGCCCTCTATGGCCTTCCAAATATCCCTTTGCCAATTCCACAAGAACAGCCTTAGCGAAAGGCTTCTTGAAGGGAAACATGTAACTCTGTGAGACGAATTAACAGAACACAGAGCAGTTTCTCAGAAAGCTTCTTTCCAGTTTTGAACGGAAGATATTTCCTTTTTCACCATAGCCCTCTATGGGCTTCCAAATATCCTTTGCCAATTCCACAAGAACAGCCTTAGCGAAAGACTTCTTGAAGGGAAAGATGTAACTCTGTGAGATGAATTAACAGAACACAGAGCAGTTTCTCAGAAAGTTTCTTTCCAGTTTTGAACGGAAGATATTTCCTTTTTCACCATAGCCCTCTATGGGCTTCCAAATATCCCTTTGCCAATTCCACAAGAACAGCCTTAGCGAAAGGCTTCTTGAAGGGAAAGATGTAACTCTGTGAGATGAATTAACAGAACACAGAGCAGTTTCTCAGAAAGCTTCTTTCCAGTTTTGAACGGAAGATATTTCTTTTTTCACCATAGCCCTCTAGGGGCTTCCAAATATCCCTTTGCCTATTCCACAAGAACAGCCTTAACGAAAGGCTTCTTGAAGGGAAAGATGTAGCTCTGTGAGATGAATTAACAGAACACAGAGCAGTTTCTCAGAAAGCTTCTTTCCAGTTTTGAACGGAAGTTATTTCCTTTTTCACCATAGCCCTCTATGTGCTTCCAAATATCCCTTTGCCAATTCCACAAGAACAGCCTTAGTGAACGGCTTCTTGAAGGGAAAGATGTAACACTGTGAGATAAATTAACAGAACACAGAGCAGTTTCTCAGAAAGCTTCTTTCCAGTTTTGAACGGAAGTTATTTCCTTTTTCACCATAGCCCTCTATGGGCTTCCAAATATCCCTTTGGCAATTCCACAAGAACAGCCTTAGCGAAAGGCTTCTTGAAGGGAAAGATGTAACTCTGTGAGACGAATTAACAGAACACAGAGCCGTTTCTCAGAAAGCTTCTTTCCAGTTTTGAACGGAAGATATTTCCTTTTTCACCATAGCCCTCTATGGGCTTCCAAATATCCCTTTGCCAATTCCACAAGAACAGACTTAGCGAAAGACTTCTTGAAGGGAAATATGTAACTCTGTGAGATGAATTAACAGAACACAGAGCAGTTTCTCAGAAAGTTTCTTTCCAGTTTTGAACGGAAGATATTTCCTTTTTCACCATAGCCCTCTATGGGCTTCCAAATATCCCTTTGCCAATTCCACAAGAACAGCCTTAGCGAAAGGCTTCTTTAAGAGAAAGATGTAACTCTGTGAGATGAATTAACAGAACACAGAGCAGTTTCTCAGAAAGCTTCTTTCCAGTTTTGAACGGAAGATATTTCCTTTTTCACCATAGCCCTCTATGGGCTTCCAAATATCCCTTTGCCAATTCCACAAGAACAGCCTTAGCGAAAGGCTTCTTGAAGGGAAAGATGTAACTCTGTGAGATGAATTAACAGAACACAGAGCATTTTCTCAGAAATCTTCTTTCCAGTTTTGAACGGAAGATATTTCCTTTTGCACCATAGCCCTCTATGGGCTTCCAAATATCCCTTTGCCAATTCCACAAGAACAGCCTTAGCGAAAGGCTTCTTGAAGGGAAAGATGTAACTCTGTGAGATGAATTAACAGAACACAGAGCAGTTTCTCAGAAAGCTTCTTTCCAGTTTTGAACGGAAGATATTTCCTTTTTCACCATAGCCCTCTACGGGCTTCCAAATATCCCTTTGCCAATTCCACAAGAACAGCCTTAGCGAAAGGCTTCTTGAAGGGAAAGATGTAACTCTGTGAGACGAATTAACAGAACACAGAGCCGTTTCTCAGAAAGCTTCTTTCCAGTTTTGAACGGAAGATATTTCCTTTTTCACCATAGCCCTCTATGTGCTTCCAAATATCCCTTTGCCAATTCCACAAGAACAGACTTAGCGAAAGACTTCTTGAAGGGAAAGATGTAACTCTGTGAGATGAATTAACAGAACACAGAGCAGTTTCTCAGAAAGCTTCTTTCCAGTTTTGAACGGAAGATATTTCGTTTTTCACCATAGCCCTCTATGGGCTTCCAAATATCCCTTTGCCAATTGCACAAGAACAACCTTAGCGAAAGGCTTCTTGAAGGGATAGATGTAATTCTGTGAGATGAATTAACAGAACACAGAGCAGTTTCTCAGAAAGCTTCTTTCCAGTTTTGAACGGAAGATATTTCCTTTTTCACCATAGCCCTCTATGGGCTTCCAAATATCCCTTTGCCAATTCCACAAGAACAGCCTTAGCGAAAGGCTTCTTGAAGGGAAAGATGTAACTCTGTGAGATGAATTAACAGAACACAGAGCATTTTCTCAGAAATCTTCTTTCCAGTTTTGAACGGAAGATATTTCCTTTTGCACCATAGCCCTCTATGGGCTTCCAAATATCCCTTTGCCAATTCCACAAGAACAGCCTTAGCGAAAGGCTTCTTGAAGGGAAAGATGTAACTCTGTGAGATGAATTAACAGAACACAGAGCAGTTTCTCGGAAAGCTTCTTTCCAGTTTTGAACGGAAGATATTTCCTTTTTCACCATAACCCTCTATGGTCTTCCAAATATCCCTTTGCCAATTCCACAAGAACAACCTTAGCGAAAGGCTTCTTTAGGGAAAGATGTAACTCTGTGAGATGAATTAACAGAACACAGAGCAGTTTCTCAGAAAGCTTCTTTCCAGTTTTGAACGGAAGATATTTCCTTTTTCACCATAGCCCTCTATGGGCTTCCAAATATCCCTTTGATAATTCCACAATAACAGCCTTAGCGAAAGGCTTCTTGAAGGGAAAGATGTAACTCTGTGAGATGAATTAACAGAACACAGAGCAATTTCTCAGAAAGCTTCTTTCCAGTTTTGAACGGAAGATATTTCCTTTTTCACCATAGCCCTCTATGGGCTTCCAAATATCCCTTTGCCAATTACACAAGAACAGCCTTAGCGAAAGGCTTCTTGAAGGGAAAGATGTAACACTGTGAGATGAATTAACAGAACACAGAGCAGTTTCTCAGAAAGGTTTTTTTTAGTTTTGAAGGGAAGATATTTCCTTTTTCACCATAGCCCTCTATGGGCTTCCAAATATCCCTTTGCCAATTCCACAAGAACAGCCTTAACGAAAGGCTTCTTGAAGGGAAAGATGTAACTCTGTAAGATGAATTAACAGAACACAGAGCAGTTTCTCAGAAAGCTTCTTTCCAGTTTTGAACGGAAGATATTTCCTTTTTCACCATAGCCCTCTATGGGCTTCCAAATATCCCTTTGCCAATTGCACAAGAACAGCCTTAGCGAAAGGCTTCTTGAAGGGATAGATGTAACTCTGTGAGATGAATTAACAGAACACAGAGCTGTTTCTCAGAAAGCTTCTTTCCAGTTTTGAACGGAAGATATTTCCTTTTTCACCCTAGGCCTCTATGGGCTTCCAAATATCCCTTTGCCAATTCCACAAGAACAGCCTTAGCGAAAGGCTTCTTGAAGGGAAAGATGTAACTCTGTGAGATGAATTAACAGAACACAGAGCATTTTCTCAGAAATCTTCTTTCCAGTTTTGAACGGAAGATATTTCCTTTTGCACCATAGCCCTCTATGGGCTTCCAAATATCCCTTTGCCAATTCCACAAGAACAGCCTTAGCGAAAGGCTTCTTGAAGGGAAAGATGTAACTCTGTGAGATGAATTAACAGAACACAGAGCAGTTTCTCAGAAAGCTTCTTTCCAGTTTTGAACGGAAGATATTTCCTTTTTCACCATAGCCCTCTATGGGCTTCCAAATATCCCTTTGCCAATTCCACAAGAACAGCCTTAGCGAAAGGCTTCTTGAAGGGAAAGATGTAACTCTGTGAGACGAATTAACAGAACACAGAGCCGTTTCTCAGAAAGCTTCTTTCCAGTTTTGAACGGAAGATATTTCCTTTTTCACCATAGCCCTCTATGTGCTTCCAAATATCCCTTTGCCAATTCCACAAGAACAGACTTAGCGAAAGACTTCTTGAAGGGAAAGATGTAACTCTGTGAGATGAATTAACAGAACACAGAGCAGTTTCTCAGAAAGTTTCTTTCCAGTTTTGAACGGAAGATATTTCCTTTTTCACCATAGCCCTCTATGGGCTTCCAAATATCCCTTTGCCAATTCCACAAGAACAGCCTTAGCGAAAGGCTTCTTTAAGGGAAAGATGTAACTCTGTGAGACGAATTAACAGAACACAGAGCAGTTTCTCAGAAAGCTTCCTTCCAGTTTTGAACGGAAGATATTTCCTTTTTCACTTTAGCCCTCTATGGGCTTCCAAATATCCCTTTGCCAATTCCACAAGAACAGACTTAGCGAAAGGCTTCTTGAAGGGAAAGATTTAACACTGTGAGATGAATTAACAGAACACAGAGCAGTTTCTCAGAAAGCTTGTTTCCAGTTTTGAAAGGAAGATATTTCCTTTTTCACCATAGCCCTCTATGGGCTTCCAAATATCCCTTTGCCAATTCCACAAGAACAGCCTTAGCGAAAGGTTTCTTGAAGGGAAAGATGTAACTCTGTGAGATGAATTAACAGAACACAGAGCAGTTTCTCAGAAAGCTTCTTTCCAGTTTTGAACGGAAGATATTTCGTTTTTCACCATAGCCCTCTATGGGCTTCCAAATATCCCTTTGCCAATTGCACAAGAACAACCTTAGCGAAAGGCTTCTTGAAGGGATAGATGTAATTCTGTGAGATGAATTAACAGAACACAGAGCAGTTTCTCAGAAAGCTTCTTTCCAGTTTTGAACGGAAGATATTTCCTTTTTCACCATAGCCCTCTATGGGCTTCCAAATATCCCTTTGCCAATTCCACAAGAACAGCCTTAGCGAAAGGCTTCTTGAAGGGAAAGATGTAACTCTGTGAGACGAATTAACAGAACACAGAGCCGTTTCTCAGAAAGCTTCTTTCCAGTTTTGAACGGAAGATATTTCCTTTTTCACCATAGCCCTCTATGTGCTTCCAAATATCCCTTTGCCAATTCCACAAGAACAGACTTAGCGAAAGACTTCTTGAAGGGAAAGATGTAACTCTGTGAGATGAATTAACAGAACACAGAGCAGTTTCTCAGAAAGCTTCTTTCCAGTTTTGAACGGAAGATATTTCGTTTTTCACCATAGCCCTCTATGGGCTTCCAAATATCCCTTTGCCAATTGCACAAGAACAACCTTAGCGAAAGGCTTCTTGAAGGGATAGATGTAATTCTGTGAGATGAATTAACAGAACACAGAGCAGTTTCTCAGAAAGCTTCTTTCCAGTTTTGAACGGAAGATATTTCCTTTTTCACCATAGCCCTCTATGGGCTTCCAAATATCCCTTTGCCAATTCCACAAGAACAGCCTTAGCGAAAGGCTTCTTGAAGGGAAAGATGTAACTCTGTGAGATGAATTAACAGAACACAGAGCATTTTCTCAGAAATCTTCTTTCCAGTTTTGAACGGAAGATATTTCCTTTTGCACCATAGCCCTCTATGGGCTTCCAAATATCCCTTTGCCAATTCCACAAGAACAGCCTTAGCGAAAGGCTTCTTGAAGGGAAAGATGTAACTCTGTGAGATGAATTAACAGAACACAGAGCAGTTTCTCGGAAAGCTTCTTTCCAGTTTTGAACGGAAGATATTTCCTTTTTCACCATAACCCTCTATGGTCTTCCAAATATCCCTTTGCCAATTCCACAAGAACAACCTTAGCGAAAGGCTTCTTTAGGGAAAGATGTAACTCTGTGAGATGAATTAACAGAACACAGAGCAGTTTCTCAGAAAGCTTCTTTCCAGTTTTGAACGGAAGATATTTCCTTTTTCACCATAGCCCTCTATGGGCTTCCAAATATCCCTTTGATAATTCCACAATAACAGCCTTAGCGAAAGGCTTCTTGAAGGGAAAGATGTAACTCTGTGAGATGAATTAACAGAACACAGAGCAATTTCTCAGAAAGCTTCTTTCCAGTTTTGAACGGAAGATATTTCCTTTTTCACCATAGCCCTCTATGGGCTTCCAAATATCCCTTTGCCAATTACACAAGAACAGCCTTAGCGAAAGGCTTCTTGAAGGGAAAGATGTAACACTGTGAGATGAATTAACAGAACACAGAGCAGTTTCTCAGAAAGCTTTTTTCCAGTTTTGAAGGGAAGATATTTCCTTTTTCACCATAGCCCTCTATGGGCTTCCAAATATCCCTTTGCCAATTCCACAAGAACAGCCTTAACGAAAGGCTTCTTGAAGGGAAAGATGTAACTCTGTAAGATGAATTAACAGAACACAGAGCAGTTTCTCAGAAAGCTTCTTTCCAGTTTTGAACGGAAGATATTTCCTTTTTCACCATAGCCCTCTATGGGCTTCCAAATATCCCTTTGCCAATTGCACAAGAACAGCCTTAGCGAAAGGCTTCTTGAAGGGATAGATGTAACTCTGTGAGATGAATTAACAGAACACAGAGCTGTTTCTCAGAAAGCTTCTTTCCAGTTTTGAACGGAAGATATTTCCTTTTTCACCCTAGGCCTCTATGGGCTTCCAAATATCCCTTTGCCAATTCCACAAGAACAGCCTTAGCGAAAGGCTTCTTGAAGGGAAAGATGTAACTCTGTGAGATGAATTAACAGAACACAGAGCATTTTCTCAGAAATCTTCTTTCCAGTTTTGAACGGAAGATATTTCCTTTTGCACCATAGCCCTCTATGGGCTTCCAAATATCCCTTTGCCAATTCCACAAGAACAGCCTTAGCGAAAGGCTTCTTGAAGGGAAAGATGTAACTCTGTGAGATGAATTAACAGAACACAGAGCAGTTTCTCAGAAAGCTTCTTTCCAGTTTTGAACGGAAGATATTTCCTTTTTCACCATAGCCCTCTATGGGCTTCCAAATATCCCTTTGCCAATTCCACAAGAACAGCCTTAGCGAAAGGCTTCTTGAAGGGAAAGATGTAACTCTGTGAGACGAATTAACAGAACACAGAGCCGTTTCTCAGAAAGCTTCTTTCCAGTTTTGAACGGAAGATATTTCCTTTTTCACCATAGCCCTCTATGTGCTTCCAAATATCCCTTTGCCAATTCCACAAGAACAGACTTAGCGAAAGACTTCTTGAAGGGAAAGATGTAACTCTGTGAGATGAATTAACAGAACACAGAGCAGTTTCTCAGAAAGTTTCTTTCCAGTTTTGAACGGAAGATATTTCCTTTTTCACCATAGCCCTCTATGGGCTTCCAAATATCCCTTTGCCAATTCCACAAGAACAGCCTTAGCGAAAGGCTTCTTTAAGGGAAAGATGTAACTCTGTGAGACGAATTAACAGAACACAGAGCAGTTTCTCAGAAAGCTTCCTTCCAGTTTTGAACGGAAGATATTTCCTTTTTCACTTTAGCCCTCTATGGGCTTCCAAATATCCCTTTGCCAATTCCACAAGAACAGACTTAGCGAAAGGCTTCTTGAAGGGAAAGATTTAACACTGTGAGATGAATTAACAGAACACAGAGCAGTTTCTCAGAAAGCTTGTTTCCAGTTTTGAAAGGAAGATATTTCTTTTTCACCATAGCCCTCTATGGGCTTCCAAATATCCCTTTGCCAATTGCACAAGAACAGCCTTAGCGAAAGGCTTCTTGAAGGGATAGATGTAACTCTGTGAGATGAATTAACAGAACACAGAGCTGTTTCTCAGAAAGCTTCTTTCCAGTTTTGAACGGAAGATATTTCCTTTTTCACCATAGGCCTCTATGGGCTTCCAAATATCCCTTTGCCAATTCCACAAGAACAGCCTTAGCGAAAGGCTTCTTGAAGGGAAAGATGTAACTCTGTGAGATGAATTAACAGAACACAGAGCAGTTTCTCAGAAAGCTTCTTTCCAGTTTTGAACGGAAGATATTTCCTTTTTCACCATAGCCCTCTATGGGCTTCCAAATATCCCTTTGCCAATTCCACAAGAACAGCCTTACCGAAAGGCTTCTTGAAGGGAAAGATGTAACTCTGTGAGATGAATTAACAGAACACAGAGCAGTTTCTCACAAAGCTTCTTTCCAGTTTTGAACGGAAGATATTTCCTTTTTCACCATAGCCCTCCATGGGCTTCCAAATATCCCTTTGCCAATTCCACAAGAACAACCTTAGCGAAAGGCTTCTTGAAGGGAAAGATGTAACTCTGTGAGATGAATTAACAGAACACAGAGCAGTTTCTAAGAAAACTTCTTTCCAGTTTTGAACGGAAGATATTTCCTTTTTCACCATAGCCCTCTATGGGCTTCCAAATATCCCTTTGCCAATTCCACAAGAACAGCCTTAGCGAAAGGCTTCTTGAAGGGAAAGATGTAACTCTGTGAGACGAATTAACAGAACACAGAGCAGTTTCTCAGAAAGCTTCTTTCCAGTTTTGAACGGAAGATATTTCCTTTTTCACCATAGCCCTCTATGGGCTTCCAAATATCCCTTTGCCAATTCCACAAGAACAGCCTTAGCGAAAGGCTTCTTGAAGGGAAAGATGTAACTCTGTGAGACGAATTAACAGAACACAGAGCAGTTTCTCAGAAAGCTTCTTTCCAGTTTTGAACGGAAGATATTTCCTTTTTCACCATAGCCCTCTATGGGCTTCCAAATATCCTTTGCCAATTCCACAAGAACAGCCTTAGCGAAAGACTTCTTGAAGGGAAGATGTAACTCTGTGAGATGAATTAACAGAACACAGAGCAGTTTCTCAGAAAGTTTCTTTCCAGTTTTGAACGGAAGATATTTCCTTTTTCACCCTAGCTCTCTTTGGGCTTCCAAATATCCCTTTGCCAATTCCACAAGAACAGCCTTAGCGAAAGGCTTCTTGAAGGTACAGATGTAACACTGTGAGATGAATTAAAAGAACACAGAGCAGTTTCTCAGAAAGCTTTTTTCCAGTTTTGAAGGGAAGATATTTCCTTTTTCACCATAGCCCTCTATGGGCTTCCAAATATCCCTTTGCCAATTCCACAAGAACAGCCTTAGCGAAAGGCTTCTTGAAGGGAAAGATGTAACTCTGTGAGATGAATTAACAGAACACAGAGCAGTTTCTCAGAAAGCTTCTTTCCAGTTTTGAACGGAAGATATTTCCTTTTTCACCATAGCCCTCTATGGGCTTCCAAATATCCCTTTGCCAATTCCACAAGAACAGCCTTAGCGAAAGGCTTCTTGAAGGGAAACATGTAACTCTGTGAGACGAATTAACAGAACACAGAGCAGTTTCTCAGAAAGCTTCTTTCCAGTTTTGAACGGAAGATATTTCCTTTTTCACCATAGCCCTCTATGGGCTTCCAAATATCCTTTGCCAATTCCACAAGAACAGCCTTAGCGAAAGACTTCTTGAAGGGAAAGATGTAACTCTGTGAGACGAATTAACAGAACACAGAGCCGTTTCTCAGAAAGCTTCTTTCCAGTTTTGAACGGAAGATATTTCCTTTTTCACCATAGCCCTCTATGGGCTTCCAAATATCCCTTTGCCAATTCCACAAGAACAGACTTAGCGAAAGACTTCTTGAAGGGAAAGATGTAACTCTGTGAGATGAATTAACAGAACACAGAGCAGTTTCTCAGAAAGAGTCTTTCCAGTTTTGAACGGAAGATATTTCCTTTTTCACCATAGAACTCTATGGGCTTCCAAATATCCCTTTGCCAATTCCACAAGAACAGCCTTAGCGAAAGGCTTCTTTAAGGGAAAGATGTAACTCTGTGAGACGAATTAACAGAACACAGAGCAGTTTCTCAGAAAGCTTCCTTCCAGTTTTGAACGGAAGATATTTCCTTTTTCACCATAGCCCTCTATGGGCTTCCAAATATCCCCTTGCCAATTCCACAAGAACAGCCTTAGCGAAAGGCTTCTTGAAGGGAAAGATGTAACTCTGTGAGATGAATTAACAGAACACAGAGCAGTTTCTCAGAAAGCTTCTTTCCAGTTTTGAACGGAAGATATTTCCTTTTTCACCATAGCCCTCTATGGGCTTCCAAATATCCCTTTGCCAATTCCACAAGAACAGCCTTAGCGAAAGACTTCTTGAAGGGAAAGATGTAACTCTGTGAGATGAATTAACAGAACACAGAGCAGTTTCTGAGAAAGCTTCTTTCCATTTTTGAACGGAAGATATTTCCTTTTTCACCATAGCCCTCTATGGGCTTCCAAATATCCCTTTGCCAATTCCACAAGAACAGCCTTAGCGAAAGGCTTCTTGAAGGGAAACATGTAACTCTGTGAGACGAATTAACAGAACACAGAGCAGTTTCTCAGAAAGCTTCTTTCCAGTTTTGAACGGAAGATATTTCCTTTTTCACCATAGCCCTCTATGGGCTTCCAAATATCCTTTGCCAATTCCACAAGAACAGCCTTAGCGAAAGACTTCTTGAAGGGAAAGATGTAACTCTGTGAGATGAATTAACAGAACACAGAGCAGTTTCTCAGAAAGTTTCTTTCCAGTTTTGAACGGAAGATATTTCCTTTTTCACCATAGCCCTCTATGGGCTTCCAAATATCCCTTTGCCAATTCCACAAGAACAGCCTTAGCGAAAGGCTTCTTTAAGGGAAAGATGTAACTCTGTGAGATGAATTAACAGAACACAGAGCAGTTTCTCAGAAAGCTTCCTTCCAGTTTTGAACGGAAGATATTTCCTTTTTCACCATAGCCCTCTATGGGCTTCCAAATATCCCCTTGCCAATTCCACAAGAACAGCCTTAGCGAAAGGCTTCTTGAAGGGAAAGATGTAACTCTGTGAGATGAATTAACAGAACACAGAGCAGTTTCTCAGAAAGCTTCCTTCCAGTTTTGAACGGAAGATATTTCCTTTTTCACCATAGCCCTCTATGGGCTTCCAAATATCCCCTTGCCAATTCCACAAGAACAGCCTTAGCGAAAGGCTTCTTGAAGGGAAAGATGTAACTCTGTGAGATGAATTAACAGAACATAGAGCAGTTTCTCAGAAAGCTTCTTTCCAGTTTTGAACGGAAGATATTTCCTTTTTCACCATAGCCCTCTAAGTGCTTCCAAATATCCCTTTGCCAATTCCACAAGAACAGCCTTAGCGAAAGGCTTCTTGAAGGGAAACATGTAACTCTGTGAGACGAATTAACAGAACACAGAGCAGTTTCTCAGAAAGCTTCTTTCCAGTTTTGAACGGAAGATATTTCCTTTTTCACCATAGCCCTCTATGGGCTTCCAAATATCCTTTGCCAATTCCACAAGAACAGCCTTAGCGAAAGACTTCTTGAAGGGAAAGATGTAACTCTGTGAGACGAATTAACAGAACACAGAGCCGTTTCTCAGAAAGCTTCTTTCCAGTTTTGAACGGAAGATATTTCCTTTTTCACCATAGCCCTCTATGGGCTTCCAAATATCCCTTTGCCAATTCCACAAGAACAGACTTAGCGAAAGACTTCTTGAAGGGAAAGATGTAACTCTGTGAGATGAATTAACAGAACACAGAGCAGTTTCTCAGAAAGAGTCTTTCCAGTTTTGAACGGAAGATATTTCCTTTTTCACCATAGCCCTCTATGGGCTTCCAAATATCCCTTTGCCAATTCCACAAGAACAGCCTTAGCGAAAGGCTTCTTTAAGGGAAAGATGTAACTCTGTGAGACGAATTAACAGAACACAGAGCAGTTTCTCAGAAAGCTTCCTTCCAGTTTTGAACGGAAGATATTTCCTTTTTCACCATAGCCCTCTATGGGCTTCCAAATATCCCCTTGCCAATTCCACAAGAACAGCCTTAGCGAAAGGCTTCTTGAAGGGAAAGATGTAACTCTGTGAGATGAATTAACAGAACACAGAGCAGTTTCTCAGAAAGCTTCTTTCCAGTTTTGAACGGAAGATATTTCCTTTTTCACCATAGCCCTCTATGGGCTTCCAAATATCCCTTTGCCAATTCCACAAGAACAGCCTTAGCGAAAGACTTCTTGAAGGGAAAGATGTAACTCTGTGAGATGAATTAACAGAACACAGAGCAGTTTCTCAGAAAGCTTCTTTCCATTTTTGAACGGAAGATATTTCCTTTTTCACCATAGCCCTCTATGGGCTTCCAAATATCCCTTTGCCAATTCCACAAGAACAGCCTTAGCGAAAGGCTTCTTGAAGGGAAACATGTAACTCTGTGAGACGAATTAACAGAACACAGAGCAGTTTCTCAGAAAGCTTCTTTCCAGTTTTGAACGGAAGATATTTCCTTTTTCACCATAGCCCTCTATGGGCTTCCAAATATCCATTGCCAATTCCACAAGAACAGACTTAGCGAAAGACTTCTTGAAGGGAAAGATGTAACTCTGTGAGATGAATTAACAGAACACAGAGCAGTTTCTCAGAAAGCTTCCTTCCAGTTTTGAACGGAAGATATTTCCTTTTTCACCATAGCCCTCTATGGGCTTCCAAATATCCCCTTGCCAATTCCACAAGAACAGCCTTAGCGAAAGGCTTCTTGAAGGGAAAGATGTAACTCTGTGAGATGAATTAACAGAACACAGAGCAGTTTCTCAGAAAGCTTCTTTCCAGTTTTGAACGGAAGATATTTCCTTTTTCACCATAGCCCTCTATGGGCTTCCAAATATCCCTTTGCCAATTCCACAAGAAGAGCATTAGCGAAAGACTTCTTGAAGGGAAAGATGTAACTCTGTGAGATGAATTAACAGAACACAGAGCAGTTTCTCAGAAAGCTTCTTTCCAGTTTTGAACGGAAGATATTTCCTTTTTCACCATAGCCCTCTATGGGCTTCCAAATATCCCTTTGCCAATTCCACAAGAACAGCCTTAGCGAAAGGCTTCTTGAAGGGAAACATGTAACTCTGTGAGACGAATTAACAGAACACAGAGCCGTTTCTCAGAAAGCTTCTTTCCAGTTTTGAACGGAAGATATTTCCTTTTTCACCATAGCCCTCTATGTGCTTCCAAATATCCCTTTGCCAATTCCACAAGAACAGACTTAGCGAAAGACTTCTTGAAGGGAAAGATGTAACTCTGTGAGATGAATTAACAGAACACAGAGCAGTTTCTCAGAAAGTTTCTTTCCAGTTTTGAACGGAAGATATTTCCTTTTTCACCATAGCCCTCTATGGGCTTCCAAATATCCCTTTGCCAATTCCACAAGAACAGCCTTAGCGAAAGGCTTCTTTAAGGGAAAGATGTAACTCTGTGAGACGAATTAACAGAACACAGAGCAGTTTCTCAGAAAGCTTCCTTCCAGTTTTGAACGGAAGATATTTCCTTTTTCACTTTAGCCCTCTATGGGCTTCCAAATATCCCTTTGCCAATTCCACAAGAACAGACTTAGCGAAAGGCTTCTTGAAGGGAAAGATTTAACACTGTGAGATGAATTAACAGAACACAGAGCAGTTTCTCAGAAAGCTTGTTTCCAGTTTTGAAAGGAAGATATTTCCTTTTTCACCATAGCCCTCTATGGGCTTCCAAATATCCCTTTGCCAATTGCACAAGAACAGCCTTAGCGAAAGGCTTCTTGAAGGGATAGATGTAACTCTGTGAGATGAATTAACAGAACACAGAGCTGTTTCTCAGAAAGCTTCTTTCCAGTTTTGAACGGAAGATATTTCCTTTTTCACCATAGGCCTCTATGGGCTTCCAAATATCCCTTTGCCAATTCCACAAGAACAGCCTTAGCGAAAGGCTTCTTGAAGGGAAAGATGTAACTCTGTGAGATGAATTAACAGAACACAGAGCAGTTTCTCAGAAAGCTTCTTTCCAGTTTTGAACGGAAGATATTTCCTTTTTCACCATAGCCCTCTATGGGCTTCCAAATATCCCTTTGCCAATTCCACAAGAACAGCCTTACCGAAAGGCTTCTTGAAGGGAAAGATGTAACTCTGTGAGATGAATTAACAGAACACAGAGCAGTTTCTCACAAAGCTTCTTTCCAGTTTTGAACGGAAGATATTTCCTTTTTCACCATAGCCCTCCATGGGCTTCCAAATATCCCTTTGCCAATTCCACAAGAACAACCTTAGCGAAAGGCTTCTTGAAGGGAAAGATGTAACTCTGTGAGATGAATTAACAGAACACAGAGCAGTTTCTAAGAAAACTTCTTTCCAGTTTTGAACGGAAGATATTTCCTTTTTCACCATAGCCCTCTATGGGCTTCCAAATATCCCTTTGCCAATTCCACAAGAACAGCCTTAGCGAAAGGCTTCTTGAAGGGAAAGATGTAACTCTGTGAGACGAATTAACAGAACACAGAGCAGTTTCTCAGAAAGCTTCTTTCCAGTTTTGAACGGAAGATATTTCCTTTTTCACCATAGCCCTCTATGGGCTTCCAAATATCCCTTTGCCAATTCCACAAGAACAGCCTTAGCGAAAGGCTTCTTGAAGGGAAAGATGTAACTCTGTGAGACGAATTAACAGAACACAGAGCAGTTTCTCAGAAAGCTTCTTTCCAGTTTTGAACGGAAGATATTTCCTTTTTCACCATAGCCCTCTATGGGCTTCCAAATATCCTTTGCCAATTCCACAAGAACAGCCTTAGCGAAAGACTTCTTGAAGGGAAGATGTAACTCTGTGAGATGAATTAACAGAACACAGAGCAGTTTCTCAGAAAGTTTCTTTCCAGTTTTGAACGGAAGATATTTCCTTTTTCACCCTAGCTCTCTTTGGGCTTCCAAATATCCCTTTGCCAATTCCACAAGAACAGCCTTAGCGAAAGGCTTCTTGAAGGTACAGATGTAACACTGTGAGATGAATTAAAAGAACACAGAGCAGTTTCTCAGAAAGCTTTTTTCCAGTTTTGAAGGGAAGATATTTCCTTTTTCACCATAGCCCTCTATGGGCTTCCAAATATCCCTTTGCCAATTCCACAAGAACAGCCTTAGCGAAAGGCTTCTTGAAGGGAAAGATGTAACTCTGTGAGATGAATTAACAGAACACAGAGCAGTTTCTCAGAAAGCTTCTTTCCAGTTTTGAACGGAAGATATTTCCTTTTTCACCATAGCCCTCTATGGGCTTCCAAATATCCCTTTGCCAATTCCACAAGAACAGCCTTAGCGAAAGGCTTCTTGAAGGGAAACATGTAACTCTGTGAGACGAATTAACAGAACACAGAGCAGTTTCTCAGAAAGCTTCTTTCCAGTTTTGAACGGAAGATATTTCCTTTTTCACCATAGCCCTCTATGGGCTTCCAAATATCCTTTGCCAATTCCACAAGAACAGCCTTAGCGAAAGACTTCTTGAAGGGAAAGATGTAACTCTGTGAGACGAATTAACAGAACACAGAGCCGTTTCTCAGAAAGCTTCTTTCCAGTTTTGAACGGAAGATATTTCCTTTTTCACCATAGCCCTCTATGGGCTTCCAAATATCCCTTTGCCAATTCCACAAGAACAGACTTAGCGAAAGACTTCTTGAAGGGAAAGATGTAACTCTGTGAGATGAATTAACAGAACACAGAGCAGTTTCTCAGAAAGAGTCTTTCCAGTTTTGAACGGAAGATATTTCCTTTTTCACCATAGAACTCTATGGGCTTCCAAATATCCCTTTGCCAATTCCACAAGAACAGCCTTAGCGAAAGGCTTCTTTAAGGGAAAGATGTAACTCTGTGAGACGAATTAACAGAACACAGAGCAGTTTCTCAGAAAGCTTCCTTCCAGTTTTGAACGGAAGATATTTCCTTTTTCACCATAGCCCTCTATGGGCTTCCAAATATCCCCTTGCCAATTCCACAAGAACAGCCTTAGCGAAAGGCTTCTTGAAGGGAAAGATGTAACTCTGTGAGATGAATTAACAGAACACAGAGCAGTTTCTCAGAAAGCTTCTTTCCAGTTTTGAACGGAAGATATTTCCTTTTTCACCATAGCCCTCTATGGGCTTCCAAATATCCCTTTGCCAATTCCACAAGAACAGCCTTAGCGAAAGACTTCTTGAAGGGAAAGATGTAACTCTGTGAGATGAATTAACAGAACACAGAGCAGTTTCTGAGAAAGCTTCTTTCCATTTTTGAACGGAAGATATTTCCTTTTTCACCATAGCCCTCTATGGGCTTCCAAATATCCCTTTGCCAATTCCACAAGAACAGCCTTAGCGAAAGGCTTCTTGAAGGGAAACATGTAACTCTGTGAGACGAATTAACAGAACACAGAGCAGTTTCTCAGAAAGCTTCTTTCCAGTTTTGAACGGAAGATATTTCCTTTTTCACCATAGCCCTCTATGGGCTTCCAAATATCCTTTGCCAATTCCACAAGAACAGCCTTAGCGAAAGACTTCTTGAAGGGAAAGATGTAACTCTGTGAGATGAATTAACAGAACACAGAGCAGTTTCTCAGAAAGTTTCTTTCCAGTTTTGAACGGAAGATATTTCCTTTTTCACCATAGCCCTCTATGGGCTTCCAAATATCCCTTTGCCAATTCCACAAGAACAGCCTTAGCGAAAGGCTTCTTTAAGGGAAAGATGTAACTCTGTGAGATGAATTAACAGAACACAGAGCAGTTTCTCAGAAAGCTTCCTTCCAGTTTTGAACGGAAGATATTTCCTTTTTCACCATAGCCCTCTATGGGCTTCCAAATATCCCCTTGCCAATTCCACAAGAACAGCCTTAGCGAAAGGCTTCTTGAAGGGAAAGATGTAACTCTGTGAGATGAATTAACAGAACACAGAGCAGTTTCTCAGAAAGCTTCCTTCCAGTTTTGAACGGAAGATATTTCCTTTTTCACCATAGCCCTCTATGGGCTTCCAAATATCCCCTTGCCAATTCCACAAGAACAGCCTTAGCGAAAGGCTTCTTGAAGGGAAAGATGTAACTCTGTGAGATGAATTAACAGAACATAGAGCAGTTTCTCAGAAAGCTTCTTTCCAGTTTTGAACGGAAGATATTTCCTTTTTCACCATAGCCCTCTATGTGCTTCCAAATATCCCTTTGCCAATTCCACAAGAACAGCCTTAGCGAAAGGCTTCTTGAAGGGAAACATGTAACTCTGTGAGACGAATTAACAGAACACAGAGCAGTTTCTCAGAAAGCTTCTTTCCAGTTTTGAACGGAAGATATTTCCTTTTTCACCATAGCCCTCTATGGGCTTCCAAATATCCTTTGCCAATTCCACAAGAACAGCCTTAGCGAAAGACTTCTTGAAGGGAAAGATGTAACTCTGTGAGACGAATTAACAGAACACAGAGCCGTTTCTCAGAAAGCTTCTTTCCAGTTTTGAACGGAAGATATTTCCTTTTTCACCATAGCCCTCTATGGGCTTCCAAATATCCCTTTGCCAATTCCACAAGAACAGACTTAGCGAAAGACTTCTTGAAGGGAAAGATGTAACTCTGTGAGATGAATTAACAGAACACAGAGCAGTTTCTCAGAAAGAGTCTTTCCAGTTTTGAACGGAAGATATTTCCTTTTTCACCATAGCCCTCTATGGGCTTCCAAATATCCCTTTGCCAATTCCACAAGAACAGCCTTAGCGAAAGGCTTCTTTAAGGGAAAGATGTAACTCTGTGAGACGAATTAACAGAACACAGAGCAGTTTCTCAGAAAGCTTCCTTCCAGTTTTGAACGGAAGATATTTCCTTTTTCACCATAGCCCTCTATGGGCTTCCAAATATCCCCTTGCCAATTCCACAAGAACAGCCTTAGCGAAAGGCTTCTTGAAGGGAAAGATGTAACTCTGTGAGATGAATTAACAGAACACAGAGCAGTTTCTCAGAAAGCTTCTTTCCAGTTTTGAACGGAAGATATTTCCTTTTTCACCATAGCCCTCTATGGGCTTCCAAATATCCCTTTGCCAATTCCACAAGAACAGCCTTAGCGAAAGACTTCTTGAAGGGAAAGATGTAACTCTGTGAGATGAATTAACAGAACACAGAGCAGTTTCTCAGAAAGCTTCTTTCCATTTTTGAACGGAAGATATTTCCTTTTTCACCATAGCCCTCTATGGGCTTCCAAATATCCCTTTGCCAATTCCACAAGAACAGCCTTAGCGAAAGGCTTCTTGAAGGGAAACATGTAACTCTGTGAGACGAATTAACAGAACACAGAGCAGTTTCTCAGAAAGCTTCTTTCCAGTTTTGAACGGAAGATATTTCCTTTTTCACCATAGCCCTCTATGGGCTTCCAAATATCCATTGCCAATTCCACAAGAACAGACTTAGCGAAAGACTTCTTGAAGGGAAAGATGTAACTCTGTGAGATGAATTAACAGAACACAGAGCAGTTTCTCAGAAAGCTTCCTTCCAGTTTTGAACGGAAGATATTTCCTTTTTCACCATAGCCCTCTATGGGCTTCCAAATATCCCCTTGCCAATTCCACAAGAACAGCCTTAGCGAAAGGCTTCTTGAAGGGAAAGATGTAACTCTGTGAGATGAATTAACAGAACACAGAGCAGTTTCTCAGAAAGCTTCTTTCCAGTTTTGAACGGAAGATATTTCCTTTTTCACCATAGCCCTCTATGGGCTTCCAAATATCCCTTTGCCAATTCCACAAGAAGAGCATTAGCGAAAGACTTCTTGAAGGGAAAGATGTAACTCTGTGAGATGAATTAACAGAACACAGAGCAGTTTCTCAGAAAGCTTCTTTCCAGTTTTGAACGGAAGATATTTCCTTTTTCACCATAGCCCTCTATGGGCTTCCAAATATCCCTTTGCCAATTCCACAAGAACAGCCTTAGCGAAAGGCTTCTTGAAGGGAAACATGTAACTCTGTGAGACGAATTAACAGAACACAGAGCAGTTTCTCAGAAAGCTTCTTTCCAGTTTTGAACGGAAGATATTTCCTTTTTCACCATAGCCCTCTATGGGCTTCCAAATATCCTTTGCCAATTCCACAAGAACAGCCTTAGCGAAAGACTTCTTGAAGGGAAAGATGTAACTCTGTGAGATGAATTAACAGAACACAGAGCAGTTTCTCAGAAAGTTTCTTTCCAGTTTTGAACGGAAGATATTTCCTTTTTCACCATAGCCCTCTATGGGCTTCCAAATATCCCTTTGCCAATTCCACAAGAACAGCCTTAGCGAAAGGCTTCTTGAAGGGAAAGATGTAACTCTGTGAGATGAATTAACAGAAAACAGAGCAGTTTCTCAGAAAGCTTCTTTCCAGTTTTGAACGGAAGATATTTCTTTTTTCACCATAGCCCTCTAGGGGCTTCCAAATATCCCTTTGCCTATTCCACAAGAACAGCCTTAACGAAAGGCTTCTTGAAGGGAAAGATGTAGCTCTGTGAGATGAATTAACAGAACACAGAGCAGTTTCTCAGAAAGCTTCTTTCCAGTTTTGAACGGAAGATATTTCCTTTTTCACCATAGCCCTCTATGGGCTTCCAAATATCCCTTTGCCAATTCCACAAGAACAGCCTTAGTGAACGGCTTCTTGAAGGGAAAGATGTAACACTGTGAGATAAATTAACAGAACACAGAGCAGTTTCTCAGAAAGCTTCTTTCCAGTTTTGAACGGAAGTTATTTCCTTTTTCACCATAGCCCTCTATGGGCTTCCAAATATCCCTTTGCCAATTCCACAAGAACAGCCTTAGCGAAAGGCTTCTTGAAGGGAAAGATGTAACTCTGTGAGACGAATTAACAGAACACAGAGCCGTTTCTCAGAAAGCTTCTTTCCAGTTTTGAACGGAAGATATTTCCTTTTTTACCATAGCCCTCTATGGGCTTCCAAATATCCCTTTGCCAATTCCACAAGAACAGACTTAGCGAAAGACTTCTTGAAGGGAAATATGTAACTCTGTGAGATGAATTAACAGAACACAGAGCAGTTTCTCAGAAAGTTTCTTTCCAGTTTTGAACGGAAGATATTTCCTTTTTCACCATAGCCCTCTATGGGCTTCCAAATATCCCTTTGCCAATTCCACAAGAACAGCCTTAGCGAAAGGCTTCTTTAAGAGAAAGATGTAACTCTGTGAGATGAATTAACAGAACACAGAGCAGTTTCTCAGAAAGCTTCTTTCCAGTTTTGAACGGAAGATATTTCCTTTTTCACCATAGCCCTCTATGGGCTTCCAAATATCCCTTTGCCAATTCCACAAGAACAGCCTTAGCGAAAGGCTTCTTGAAGGGAAAGATGTAACTCTGTGAGATGAATTAACAGAACACAGAGCATTTTCTCAGAAATCTTCTTTCCAGTTTTGAACGGAAGATATTTCCTTTTGCACCATAGCCCTCTATGGGCTTCCAAATATCCCTTTGCCAATTCCACAAGAACAGCCTTAGCGAAAGGCTTCTTGAAGGGAAAGATGTAACTCTGTGAGATGAATTAACAGAACACAGAGCAGTTTCTCGGAAAGCTTCTTTCCAGTTTTGAACGGAAGATATTTCCTTTTTCACCATAACCCTCTATGGTCTTCCAAATATCCCTTTGCCAATTCCACAAGAACAACCTTAGCGAAAGGCTTCTTTAGGGAAAGATGTAACTCTGTGAGATGAATTAACAGAACACAGAGCAGTTTCTCAGAAAGCTTCTTTCCAGTTTTGAACGGAAGATATTTCCTTTTCACCATAGCCCTCTATGGGCTTCCAAATATCCCTTTGATAATTCCACAATAACAGCCTTAGCGAAAGGCTTCTTGAAGGGAAAGATGTAACTCTGTGAGATGAATTAACAGAACACAGAGCAATTTCTCAGAAAGCTTCTTTCCAGTTTTGAACGGAAGATATTTCCTTTTTCACCATAGCCCTCTATGGGCTTCCAAATATCCCTTTGCCAATTACACAAGAACAGCCTTAGCGAAAGGCTTCTTGAAGGGAAAGATGTAACACTGTGAGATGAATTAACAGAACACAGAGCAGTTTCTCAGAAAGCTTTTTTCCAGTTTTGAAGGGAAGATATTTCCTTTTTCACCATAGCCCTCTATGGGCTTCCAAATATCCCTTTGCCAATTCCACAAGAACAGCCTTAACGAAAGGCTTCTTGAAGGGAAAGATGTAACTCTGTAAGATGAATTAACAGAACACAGAGCAGTTTCTCAGAAAGCTTCTTTCCAGTTTTGAACGGAAGATATTTCCTTTTTCACCATAGCCCTCTATGGGCTTCCAAATATCCCTTTGCCAATTGCACAAGAACAGCCTTAGCGAAAGGCTTCTTGAAGGGATAGATGTAACTCTGTGAGATGAATTAACAGAACACAGAGCTGTTTCTCAGAAAGCTTCTTTCCAGTTTTGAACGGAAGATATTTCCTTTTTCACCCTAGGCCTCTATGGGCTTCCAAATATCCCTTTGCCAATTCCACAAGAACAGCCTTAGCGAAAGGCTTCTTGAAGGGAAAGATGTAACTCTGTGAGATGAATTAACAGAACACTGAGCATTTTCTCAGAAATCTTCTTTCCAGTTTTGAACGGAAGATATTTCCTTTTGCACCATAGCCCTCTATGGGCTTCCAAATATCCCTTTGCCAATTCCACAAGAACAGCCTTAGCGAAAGGCTTCTTGAAGGGAAAGATGTAACTCTGTGAGATGAATTAACAGAACACAGAGCAGTTTCTCAGAAAGCTTCTTTCCAGGTTTGAACAGAAGATATTTCCTTTTTCACCATAGCCCTCTATGGGCTTCCAAATATCCCTTTGCCAATTCCACAAGAACAGCCTTAGCGAAAGGCTTCTTGAAGGGAAAGATGTAACTCTGTGAGACGAATTAACAGAACACAGAGCCGTTTCTCAGAAAGCTTCTTTCCAGTTTTGAACGGAAGATATTTCCTTTTTCACCATAGCCCTCTATGTGCTTCCAAATATCCCTTTGCCAATTCCACAAGAACAGACTTAGCGAAAGACTTCTTGAAGGGAAAGATGTAACTCTGTGAGATGAATTAACAGAACACAGAGCAGTTTCTCAGAAAGTTTCTTTCCAGTTTTGAACGGAAGATATTTCCTTTTTCACCATAGCCCTCTATGGGCTTCCAAATATCCCTTTGCCAATTCCACAAGAACAGCCTTAGCGAAAGGCTTCTTTAAGGGAAAGATGTAACTCTGTGAGACGAATTAACAGAACACAGAGCAGTTTCTCAGAAAGCTTCCTTCCAGTTTTGAACGGAAGATATTTCCTTTTTCACTTTAGCCCTCTATGGGCTTCCAAATATCCCTTTGCCAATTCCACAAGAACAGACTTAGCGAAAGGCTTCTTGAAGGGAAAGATTTAACACTGTGAGATGAATTAACAGAACACAGAGCAGTTTCTCAGAAAGCTTGTTTCCAGTTTTGAAAGGAAGATATTTCCTTTTTCACCATAGCCCTCTATGGGCTTCCAAATATCCCTTTGCCAATTCCACAAGAACAGCCTTAGCGAAAGGTTTCTTGAAGGGAAAGATGTAACTCTGTGAGATGAATTAACAGAACACAGAGCAGTTTCTCAGAAAGCTTCTTTCCAGTTTTGAACGGAAGATATTTCGTTTTTCACCATAGCCCTCTATGGGCTTCCAAATATCCCTTTGCCAATTGCACAAGAACAACCTTAGCGAAAGGCTTCTTGAAGGGATAGATGTAATTCTGTGAGATGAATTAACAGAACACAGAGCAGTTTCTCAGAAAGCTTCTTTCCAGTTTTGAACGGAAGATATTTCCTTTTTCACCATAGCCCTCTATGGGCTTCCAAATATCCCTTTGCCAATTCCACAAGAACAGCCTTAGCGAAAGGCTTCTTGAAGGGAAAGATGTAACTCTGTGAGACGAATTAACAGAACACAGAGCCGTTTCTCAGAAAGCTTCTTTCCAGTTTTGAACGGAAGATATTTCCTTTTTCACCATAGCCCTCTATGTGCTTCCAAATATCCCTTTGCCAATTCCACAAGAACAGACTTAGCGAAAGACTTCTTGAAGGGAAAGATGTAACTCTGTGAGATGAATTAACAGAACACAGAGCAGTTTCTCAGAAAGCTTCTTTCCAGTTTTGAACGGAAGATATTTCGTTTTTCACCATAGCCCTCTATGGGCTTCCAAATATCCCTTTGCCAATTGCACAAGAACAACCTTAGCGAAAGGCTTCTTGAAGGGATAGATGTAATTCTGTGAGATGAATTAACAGAACACAGAGCAGTTTCTCAGAAAGCTTCTTTCCAGTTTTGAACGGAAGATATTTCCTTTTTCACCATAGCCCTCTATGGGCTTCCAAATATCCCTTTGCCAATTCCACAAGAACAGCCTTAGCGAAAGGCTTCTTGAAGGGAAAGATGTAACTCTGTGAGATGAATTAACAGAACACAGAGCATTTTCTCAGAAATCTTCTTTCCAGTTTTGAACGGAAGATATTTCCTTTTGCACCATAGCCCTCTATGGGCTTCCAAATATCCCTTTGCCAATTCCACAAGAACAGCCTTAGCGAAAGGCTTCTTGAAGGGAAAGATGTAACTCTGTGAGATGAATTAACAGAACACAGAGCAGTTTCTCGGAAAGCTTCTTTCCAGTTTTGAACGGAAGATATTTCCTTTTTCACCATAACCCTCTATGGTCTTCCAAATATCCCTTTGCCAATTCCACAAGAACAACCTTAGCGAAAGGCTTCTTTAGGGAAAGATGTAACTCTGTGAGATGAATTAACAGAACACAGAGCAGTTTCTCAGAAAGCTTCTTTCCAGTTTTGAACGGAAGATATTTCCTTTTTCACCATAGCCCTCTATGGGCTTCCAAATATCCCTTTGATAATTCCACAATAACAGCCTTAGCGAAAGGCTTCTTGAAGGGAAAGATGTAACTCTGTGAGATGAATTAACAGAACACAGAGCAATTTCTCAGAAAGCTTCTTTCCAGTTTTGAACGGAAGATATTTCCTTTTTCACCATAGCCCTCTATGGGCTTCCAAATATCCCTTTGCCAATTACACAAGAACAGCCTTAGCGAAAGGCTTCTTGAAGGGAAAGATGTAACACTGTGAGATGAATTAACAGAACACAGAGCAGTTTCTCAGAAAGCTTTTTTCCAGTTTTGAAGGGAAGATATTTCCTTTTTCACCATAGCCCTCTATGGGCTTCCAAATATCCCTTTGCCAATTCCACAAGAACAGCCTTAACGAAAGGCTTCTTGAAGGGAAAGATGTAACTCTGTAAGATGAATTAACAGAACACAGAGCAGTTTCTCAGAAAGCTTCTTTCCAGTTTTGAACGGAAGATATTTCCTTTTTCACCATAGCCCTCTATGGGCTTCCAAATATCCCTTTGCCAATTGCACAAGAACAGCCTTAGCGAAAGGCTTCTTGAAGGGATAGATGTAACTCTGTGAGATGAATTAACAGAACACAGAGCTGTTTCTCAGAAAGCTTCTTTCCAGTTTTGAACGGAAGATATTTCCTTTTTCACCCTAGGCCTCTATGGGCTTCCAAATATCCCTTTGCCAATTCCACAAGAACAGCCTTAGCGAAAGGCTTCTTGAAGGGAAAGATGTAACTCTGTGAGATGAATTAACAGAACACAGAGCATTTTCTCAGAAATCTTCTTTCCAGTTTTGAACGGAAGATATTTCCTTTTGCACCATAGCCCTCTATGGGCTTCCAAATATCCCTTTGCCAATTCCACAAGAACAGCCTTAGCGAAAGGCTTCTTGAAGGGAAAGATGTAACTCTGTGAGATGAATTAACAGAACACAGAGCAGTTTCTCAGAAAGCTTCTTTCCAGTTTTGAACGGAAGATATTTCCTTTTTCACCATAGCCCTCTATGGGCTTCCAAATATCCCTTTGCCAATTCCACAAGAACAGCCTTAGCGAAAGGCTTCTTGAAGGGAAAGATGTAACTCTGTGAGACGAATTAACAGAACACAGAGCCGTTTCTCAGAAAGCTTCTTTCCAGTTTTGAACGGAAGATATTTCCTTTTTCACCATAGCCCTCTATGTGCTTCCAAATATCCCTTTGCCAATTCCACAAGAACAGACTTAGCGAAAGACTTCTTGAAGGGAAAGATGTAACTCTGTGAGATGAATTAACAGAACACAGAGCAGTTTCTCAGAAAGTTTCTTTCCAGTTTTGAACGGAAGATATTTCCTTTTTCACCATAGCCCTCTATGGGCTTCCAAATATCCCTTTGCCAATTCCACAAGAACAGCCTTAGCGAAAGGCTTCTTTAAGGGAAAGATGTAACTCTGTGAGACGAATTAACAGAACACAGAGCAGTTTCTCAGAAAGCTTCCTTCCAGTTTTGAACGGAAGATATTTCCTTTTTCACTTTAGCCCTCTATGGGCTTCCAAATATCCCTTTGCCAATTCCACAAGAACAGACTTAGCGAAAGGCTTCTTGAAGGGAAAGATTTAACACTGTGAGATGAATTAACAGAACACAGAGCAGTTTCTCAGAAAGCTTGTTTCCAGTTTTGAAAGGAAGATATTTCCTTTTTCACCATAGCCCTCTATGGGCTTCCAAATATCCCTTTGCCAATTCCACAAGAACAGCCTTAGCGAAAGGTTTCTTGAAGGGAAAGATGTAACTCTGTGAGATGAATTAACAGAACACAGAGCAGTTTCTCAGAAAGCTTCTTTCCAGTTTTGAACGGAAGATATTTCGTTTTTCACCATAGCCCTCTATGGGCTTCCAAATATCCCTTTGCCAATTGCACAAGAACAACCTTAGCGAAAGGCTTCTTGAAGGGATAGATGTAATTCTGTGAGATGAATTAACAGAACACAGAGCAGTTTCTCAGAAAGCTTCTTTCCAGTTTTGAACGGAAGATATTTCCTTTTTCACCATAGCCCTCTATGGGCTTCCAAATATCCCTTTGCCAATTCCACAAGAACAGCCTTAGCGAAAGGCTTCTTGAAGGGAAAGATGTAACTCTGTGAGATGAATTAACAGAACACAGAGCATTTTCTCAGAAATCTTCTTTCCAGTTTTGAACGGAAGATATTTCCTTTTGCACCATAGCCCTCTATGGGCTTCCAAATATCCCTTTGCCAATTCCACAAGAACAGCCTTAGCGAAAGGCTTCTTGAAGGGAAAGATGTAACTCTGTGAGATGAATTAACAGAACACAGAGCAGTTTCTCAGAAAGCTTCTTTCCAGTTTTGAACGGAAGATATTTCCTTTTTCACCATAGCCCTCTATGGTCTTCCAAATATCCCTTTGCCAATTCCACAATAACAACCTTAGCGAAAGGCTTCTTGTAGGGAAAGATGTAACTCTGTGAGATGAATTAACAGAACACAGAGCAGTTTCTCAGAAAGCTTCTTTCCAGTTTTGAACGGAAGATATTTCCTTTTTCACCATAGCCCTCTATGGGCTTCCAAATATCCCTTTGATAATTCCACAAGAACAGCCTTAGCGAAAGGCTTCTTGAAGGGAAAGATGTAACTCTGTGAGATGAATTAACAGAACACAGAGCAATTTCTCAGAAAGCTTCTTTCCAGTTTTAAACGGAAGATATTTCCTTTTTCACCATAGCCCTCTATGGGCTTCCAAATATCCCTTTGCCAATTACACAAGAACAGCCTTAGCGAAAGGCTTCTTGAAGGGAAAGATGTAACACTGTGAGATGAATTAACAGAACACAGAGCAGTTTCTCAGAAAGCTTTTTTCCAATTTTGAAGGGAAGATATTTCCTTTTTCACCATAGCCCTCTATGGGCTTCCAAATATCCCTTTGCCAATTCCACAAGAACAGCCTTAGCGAAAGGCTTCTTGAAGGGAAAGATGTAACTCTGTAAGATGAATTAACAGAACACAGAGCAGTTTCTCAGAAAGCTTCTTTCCAGTTTTGAACGGAAGATATTTCCTTTTTCACCATAGCCCTCTATGGGCTTCCAAATATCCCTTTGCCAATTGCACAAGAACAGCCTTAGCGAAAGGCTTCTTGAAGGGATAGATGTAACTCTGTGAGATGAATTAACAGAACACAGAGCTGTTTCTCAGAAAGCTTCTTTCCAGTTTTGAACGGAAGATATTTCCTTTTTCACCATAGGCCTCTATGGGCTTCCAAATATCCCTTTGCCAATTCCACAAGAACAGCCTTAGCGAAAGGCTTCTTGAAGGGAAAGATGTAACTCTGTGAGATGAATTAACAGAACACAGAGCAGTTTCTCAGAAAGCTTCTTTCCAGTTTTGAACGGAAGATATTTCCTTTTTCACCATAGCCCTCTATGGGCTTCCAAATATCCCTTTGCCAATTCCACAAGAACAGCCTTAGCGAAAGGCTTCTTGAAGGGAAAGATGTAACTCTGTGAGATGAATTAACAGAACACAGAGCAGTTTCTCACAAAGCTTCTTTCCAGTTTTGAACGGAAGATATTTCCTTTTTCACCATAGCCCTCCATGGGCTTCCAAATATCCCTTTGCCAATTCCACAAGAACAACCTTAGCGAAAGGCT
Organism: Chlorocebus sabaeus; assembly: GCF_047675955.1. Taxonomy (NCBI): domain Eukaryota; kingdom Metazoa; phylum Chordata; class Mammalia; order Primates; family Cercopithecidae; genus Chlorocebus; species Chlorocebus sabaeus. The sequence continues at coordinate 1,909,257 of NW_027327448.1, read as the reverse complement.
TCTTGAAGGGAAAGATGTAACTCTGTGAGATGAATTAACAGAACACAGAGCAGTTTCTCAGAAAACTTCTTTCCAGTTTTGAACGGAAGATATTTCCTTTTTCACCATAGCCCTCTATGGGCTTCCAAATATCCCTTTGCCAATTCCACAAGAACAGCCTTAGCGAAAGGCTTCTTGAAGGGAAAGATGTAACTCTGTGAGACGAATTAACAGAACACAGAGCAGTTTCTCAGAAAGCTTCTTTCCAGTTTTGAACGGAAGATATTTCCTTTTTCACCATAGCCCTCTATGGGCTTCCAAATATCCCTTTGCCAATTCCACAAGAACAGCCTTAGCGAAAGGCTTCTTGAAGGGAAAGATGTAACTCTGTGAGACGAATTAACAGAACACAGAGCAGTTTCTCAGAAAGCTTCTTTCCAGTTTTGAACGGAAGATATTTCCTTTTTCACCATAGCCCTCTATGGGCTTCCAAATATCCTTTGCCAATTCCACAAGAACAGCCTTAGCGAAAGACTTCTTGAAGGGAAGATGTAACTCTGTGAGATGAATTAACAGAACACAGAGCAGTTTCTCAGAAAGTTTCTTTCCAGTTTTGAACGGAAGATATTTCCTTTTTCACCCTAGCTCTCTTTGGGCTTCCAAATATCCCTTTGCCAATTCCACAAGAACAGCCTTAGCGAAAGGCTTCTTGAAGGCACAGATGTAACACTGTGAGATGAATTAAAAGAACACAGAGCAGTTTCTCAGAAAGCTTTTTTCCAGTTTTGAAGGGAAGATATTTCCTTTTTCACCATAGCCCTCTATGGGCTTCCAAATATCCCTTTGCCAATTCCACAAGAACAGCCTTAGCGAAAGGCTTCTTGAAGGGAAAGATGTAACTCTGTGAGATGAATTAACAGAACACAGAGCAGTTTCTCAGAAAGCTTCTTTCCAGTTTTGAACGGAAGATATTTCCTTTTTCACCATAGCCCTCTATGGGCTTCCAAATATCCCTTTGCCAATTCCACAAGAACAGCCTTAGCGAAAGGCTTCTTGAAGGGAAAGATGTAACTCTGTGAGATGAATTAACAGAACACAGAGCACTTTCTCAGAAATCTTCTTTCCAGTTTTGAACGGAAGATATTTCCTTTTGCACCATAGCCCTCTATGGGCTTCCAAATATCCCTTTGCCAATTCCACAAGAACAGCCTTAGCGAAAGGCTTCTTGAAGGGAAAGATGTAACTCTGTGAGATGAATTAACAGAACACAGAGCAGTTTCTCAGAAAGCTTCTTTCCAGTTTTGAACGGAAGATATTTCCTTTTTCACCATAGCCCTCTATGGTCTTCCAAATATCCCTTTGCCAATTCCACAATAACAACCTTAGCGAAAGGCTTCTTGTAGGGAAAGATGTAACTCTGTGAGATGAATTAACAGAACACAGAGCAGTTTCTCAGAAAGCTTCTTTCCAGTTTTGAACGGAAGATATTTCCTTTTTCACCATAGCCCTCTATGGGCTTCCAAATATCCCTTTGATAATTCCACAAGAACAGCCTTAGCGAAAGGCTTCTTGAAGGGAAAGATGTAACTCTGTGAGATGAATTAACAGAACACAGAGCAATTTCTCAGAAAGCTTCTTTCCAGTTTTAAACGGAAGATATTTCCTTTTTCACCATAGCCCTCTATGGGCTTCCAAATATCCCTTTGCCAATTACACAAGAACAGCCTTAGCGAAAGGCTTCTTGAAGGGAAAGATGTAACACTGTGAGATGAATTAACAGAACACAGAGCAGTTTCTCAGAAAGCTTTTTTCCAGTTTTGAAGGGAAGATATTTCCTTTTTCACCATAGCCCTCTATGGGCTTCCAAATATCCCTTTGCCAATTCCACAAGAACAGCCTTAGCGAAAGGCTTCTTGAAGGGAAAGATGTAACTCTGTAAGATGAATTAACAGAACACAGAGCAGTTTCTCAGAAAGCTTCTTTCCAGTTTTGAACGGAAGATATTTCCTTTTTCACCATAGCCCTCTATGGGCTTCCAAATATCCCTTTGCCAATTGCACAAGAACAGCCTTAGCGAAAGGCTTCTTGAAGGGATAGATGTAACTCTGTGAGATGAATTAACAGAACACAGAGCTGTTTCTCAGAAAGCTTCTTTCCAGTTTTGAACGGAAGATATTTCCTTTTTCACCATAGGCCTCTATGGGCTTCCAAATATCCCTTTGCCAATTCCACAAGAACAGCCTTAGCGAAAGGCTTCTTGAAGGGAAAGATGTAACACTGTGAGATGAATTAACAGAACACAGAGCAGTTTCTCAGAAAGCTTCTTTCCAGTTTTGAACGGAAGATATTTCCTTTTTCACCATAGCCCTCTATGGGCTTCCAAATATCCCTTTGCCAATTCCACAAGAACAGCCTTAGCGAAAGGCTTCTTGAAGGGAAAGATGTAACTCTGTGAGATGAATTAACAGAACACAGAGCAGTTTCTCACAAAGCTTCTTTCCAGTTTTGAACGGAAGATATTTCCTTTTTCACCATAGCCCTCCATGGGCTTCCAAATATCCCTTTGCCAATTCCACAAGAACAACCTTAGCGAAAGGCTTCTTGAAGGGAAAGATGTAACTCTGTGAGATGAATTAACAGAACACAGAGCAGTTTCTCAGAAAACTTCTTTCCAGTTTTGAACGGAAGATATTTCCTTTTTCACCATAGCCCTCTATGGGCTTCCAAATATCCCTTTGCCAATTCCACAAGAACAGCCTTAGCGAAAGGCTTCTTGAAGGGAAAGATGTAACTCTGTGAGACGAATTAACAGAACACAGAGCAGTTTCTCAGAAAGCTTCTTTCCAGTTTTGAACGGAAGATATTTCCTTTTTCACCATAGCCCTCTATGGGCTTCCAAATATCCCTTTGCCAATTCCACAAGAACAGCCTTAGCGAAAGGCTTCTTGAAGGGAAAGATGTAACTCTGTGAGACGAATTAACAGAACACAGAGCAGTTTCTCAGAAAGCTTCTTTCCAGTTTTGAACGGAAGATATTTCCTTTTTCACCATAGCCCTCTATGGGCTTCCAAATATCCTTTGCCAATTCCACAAGAACAGCCTTAGCGAAAGACTTCTTGAAGGGAAGATGTAACTCTGTGAGATGAATTAACAGAACACAGAGCAGTTTCTCAGAAAGTTTCTTTCCAGTTTTGAACGGAAGATATTTCCTTTTTCACCCTAGCTCTCTTTGGGCTTCCAAATATCCCTTTGCCAATTCCACAAGAACAGCCTTAGCGAAAGGCTTCTTGAAGGTACAGATGTAACACTGTGAGATGAATTAAAAGAACACAGAGCAGTTTCTCAGAAAGCTTTTTTCCAGTTTTGAAGGGAAGATATTTCCTTTTTCACCATAGCCCTCTATGGGCTTCCAAATATCCCTTTGCCAATTCCACAAGAACAGCCTTAGCGAAAGGCTTCTTGAAGGGAAAGATGTAACTCTGTGAGATGAATTAACAGAACACAGAGCAGTTTCTCAGAAAGCTTCTTTCCAGTTTTGAACGGAAGATATTTCCTTTTTCACCATAGCCCTCTATGGGCTTCCAAATATCCCTTTGCCAATTCCACAAGAACAGCCTTAGCGAAAGGCTTCTTGAAGGGAAAGATGTAACTCTGTGAGATGAATTAACAGAACACAGAGCAGTTTCTCAGAAAGCTTCTTTCCAGTTTTGAACGGAAGATATTTCCTTTTTCACCATAGCCCTCTATGGGCTTCCAAATATCCCTTTGCCAATTCCACAAGAACAGCCTTAGCGAAAGACTTCTTGAAGTGAAAGATGTAACTCTGTGAGATGAATTAACAGAACACAGAGCAGTTTCTCAGAAAGCTTCCTTCCAGTTTTGAACGGAAGATATTTCCTTTTTCACCATAGCCCTCTATGGGCTTCCAAATATCCCCTTGCCAATTCCACAAGAACAGCCTTAGCGAAAGGCTTCTTGAAGGGAAAGATGTAACTCTGTGAGATGAATTAACAGAACACAGAGCAGTTTCTCAGAAAGCTTCTTTCCAGTTTTGAACGGAAGATATTTCCTTTTTCACCATAGCCCTCTATGGGCTTCCAAATATCCCTTTGCCAATTCCACAAGAACAGCATTAGCGAAAGACTTCTTGAAGGGAAAGATGTAACTCTGTGAGATGAATTAACAGAACACAGAGCAGTTTCTCAGAAAGCTTCTTTCCAGTTTTGAACGGAAGATATTTCCTTTTTCACCATAGCCCTCTATGGGCTTCCAAATATCCCTTTGCCAATTCCACAAGAACAGCCTTAGCGAAAGGCTTCTTGAAGGGAAACATGTAACTCTGTGAGACGAATTAACAGAACACAGAGCAGTTTCTCAGAAAGCTTCTTTCCAGTTTTGAACGGAAGATATTTCCTTTTTCACCATAGCCCTCTATGGGCTTCCAAATATCCCTTTGCCAATTGCACAAGAACAGCCTTAGCGAAAGGCTTCTTGAAGGGATAGATGTAACTCTGTGAGATGAATTAACAGAACACAGAGCTGTTTCTCAGAAAGCTTCTTTCCAGTTTTGAACGGAAGATATTTCCTTTTTCACCATAGGCCTCTATGGGCTTCCAAATATCCCTTTGCCAATTCCACAAGAACAGCCTTAGCGAAAGGCTTCTTGAAGGGAAAGATGTAACTCTGTGAGATGAATTAACAGAACACAGAGCAGTTTCTCAGAAAGCTTCTTTCCAGTTTTGAACGGAAGATATTTCCTTTTTCACCATAGCCCTCTATGGGCTTCCAAATATCCCTTTGCCAATTCCACAAGAACAGCCTTAGCGAAAGGCTTCTTGAAGGGAAAGATGTAACTCTGTGAGATGAATTAACAGAACACAGAGCAGTTTCTCAGAAAGCTTCTTTCCAGTTTTGAACGGAAGATATTTCCTTTTTCACCATAGCCCTCTATGGGCTTCCAAATATCCCTTTGCCAATTCCACAAGAACAGCCTTAGCGAAAGACTTCTTGAAGGGAAAGATGTAACTCTGTGAGATGAATTAACAGAACACAGAGCAGTTTCTCAGAAAGCTTCCTTCCAGTTTTGAACGGAAGATATTTCCTTTTTCACCATAGCCCTCTATGGGCTTCCAAATATCCCCTTGCCAATTCCACAAGAACAGCCTTAGCGAAAGGCTTCTTGAAGGGAAAGATGTAACTCTGTGAGATGAATTAACAGAACACAGAGCAGTTTCTCAGAAAGCTTCTTTCCAGTTTTGAACGGAAGATATTTCCTTTTTCACCATAGCCCTCTATGGGCTTCCAAATATCCCTTTGCCAATTCCACAAGAACAGCATTAGCGAAAGACTTCTTGAAGGGAAAGATGTAACTCTGTGAGATGAATTAACAGAACACAGAGCAGTTTCTCAGAAAGCTTCTTTCCAGTTTTGAACGGAAGATATTTCCTTTTTCACCATAGCCCTCTATGGGCTTCCAAATATCCCTTTGCCAATTCCACAAGAACAGCCTTAGCGAAAGGCTTCTTGAAGGGAAACATGTAACTCTGTGAGACGAATTAACAGAACACAGAGCAGTTTCTCAGAAAGCTTCTTTCCAGTTTTGAACGGAAGATATTTCCTTTTTCACCATAGCCCTCTATGGGCTTCCAAATATCCTTTGCCAATTCCACAAGAACAGCCTTAGCGAAAGACTTCTTGAAGGGAAAGATGTAACTCTGTGAGACGAATTAACAGAACACAGAGCCGTTTCTCAGAAGGCTTCTTTCCAGTTTTGAACGGAAGATATTTCCTTTTTCACCATAGCCCTCTATGGGCTTCCAAATATCCCTTTGCCAATTCCACAAGAACAGACTTAGCGAAAGACTTCTTGAAGGGAAAGATGTAACTCTGTGAGATGAATTAACAGAACACAGAGCAGTTTCTCAGAAAGAGTCTTTCCAGTTTTGAACGGAAGATATTTCCTTTTTCACCATAGCCCTCTACGGGCTTCCAAATATCCCTTTGCCAATTCCACAAGAACAGCCTTAGCGAAAGGCTTCTTTAAGGGAAAGATGTAACTCTGTGAGACGAATTAACAGAACACAGAGCAGTTTCTCAGAAAGCTTCCTTCCAGTTTTGAACGGAAGATATTTCCTTTTTCACCATAGCCCTCTATGGGCTTCCAAATATCCCCTTGCCAATTCCACAAGAACAGCCTTAGCGAAAGGCTTCTTGAAGGGAAAGATGTAACTCTGTGAGATGAATTAACAGAACACAGAGCAGTTTCTCAGAAAGCTTCTTTCCAGTTTTGAACGGAAGATATTTCCTTTTTCACCATAGCCCTCTATGGGCTTCCAAATATCCCTTTGCCAATTCCACAAGAACAGCCTTAGCGAAAGACTTCTTGAAGGGAAAGAAGTAACTCTGTGAGATGAATTAACAGAACACAGAGCAGTTTCTCAGAAAGCTTCTTTCCATTTTTGAACGGAAGATATTTCCTTTTTCACCATAGCCCTCTATGGGCTTCCAAATATCCCTTTGCCAATTCCACAAGAACAGCCTTAGCGAAAGGCTTCTTGAAGGGAAACATGTAACTCTGTGAGACGAATTAACAGAACACAGAGCAGTTTCTCAGAAAGCTTCTTTCCAGTTTTGAACGGAAGATATTTCCTTTTTCACCATAGCCCTCTATGGGCTTCCAAATATCCTTTGCCAATTCCACAAGAACAGCCTTAGCGAAAGACTTCTTGAAGGGAAAGATGTAACTCTGTGAGATGAATTAACAGAACACAGAGCAGTTTCTCAGAAAGTTTCTTTCCAGTTTTGAACGGAAGATATTTCCTTTTTCACCATAGCCCTCTATGGGCTTCCAAATATCCCTTTGCCAATTCCACAAGAACAGCCTTAGCGAAAGGCTTCTTTAAGGGAAAGATGTAACTCTGTGAGATGAATTAACAGAACACAGAGCAGTTTCTCAGAAAGCTTCCTTCCAGTTTTGAACGGAAGATATTTCCTTTTTCACCATAGCCCTCTATGGGCTTCCAAATATCCCCTTGCCAATTCCACAAGAACAGCCTTAGCGAAAGGCTTCTTGAAGGGAAAGATGTAACTCTGTGAGATGAATTAACAGAACACAGAGCAGTTTCTCAGAAAGCTTCTTTCCAGTTTTGAACGGAAGATATTTCCTTTTTCACCATAGCCCTCTATGGGCTTCCAAATATCCCTTTGCCAATTCCACAAGAACAGCATTAGCGAAAGACTTCTTGAAGGGAAAGATGTAACTCTGTGAGATGAATTAACAGAACACAGAGCAGTTTCTCAGAAAGCTTCTTTCCAGTTTTGAACGGAAGATATTTCCTTTTTCACCATAGCCCTCTATGGGCTTCCAAATATCCCTTTGCCAATTCCACAAGAACAGCCTTAGCGAAAGGCTTCTTGAAGGGAAACATGTAACTCTGTGAGACGAATTAACAGAACACAGAGCAGTTTCTCAGAAAGCTTCTTTCCAGTTTTGAACGGAAGATATTTCCTTTTTCACCATAGCCCTCTATGGGCTTCCAAATATCCTTTGCCAATTCCACAAGAACAGCCTTAGCGAAAGACTTCTTGAAGGGAAAGATGTAACTCTGTGAGATGAATTAACAGAACACAGAGCAGTTTCTCAGAAAGTTTCTTTCCAGTTTTGAACGGAAGATATTTCCTTTTTCACCATAGCCCTCTATGGGCTTCCAAATATCCCTTTGCCAATTCCACAAGAACAGCCTTAGCGAAAGGCTTCTTGAAGGGAAAGATGTAACTCTGTGAGATGAATTAACAGAACACAGAGCAGTTTCTCAGAAAGCTTCTTTCCAGTTTTGAACGGAAGATATTTCTTTTTTCACCATAGCCCTCTAGGGGCTTCCAAATATCCCTTTGCCTATTCCACAAGAACAGCCTTAACGAAAGGCTTCTTGAAGGGAAAGATGTAACTCTGTGAGATGAATTAACAGAACACAGAGCAGTTTCTCAGAAAGCTTCTTTCCAGTTTTGAACGGAAGATATTTCCTTTTTCACCATAGCCCTCTATGGGCTTCCAAATATCCCTTTGCCAATTCCACAAGAACAGCCTTAGTGAACGGCTTCTTGAAGGGAAAGATGTAACACTGTGAGATAAATTAACAGAACACAGAGCAGTTTCTCAGAAAGCTTCTTTCCAGTTTTGAACGGAAGATATTTCCTTTTTCACCATAGCCCTCTATGGGCTTCCAAATATCCCTTTGCCAATTCCACAAGAACAGCCTTAGCGAAAGGCTTCTTGAAGGGAAAGATGTAACTCTGTGAGACGAATTAACAGAACACAGAGCCGTTTCTCAGAAAGCTTCTTTCCAGTTTTGAACGGAAGATATTTCCTTTTTCACCATAGCCCTCTATGGGCTTCCAAATATCCCTTTGCCAATTCCACAAGAACAGACTTAGCGAAAGACTTCTTGAAGGGAAATATGTAACTCTGTGAGATGAATTAACAGAACACAGAGCAGTTTCTCAGAAAGTTTCTTTCCAGTTTTGAACGGAAGATATTTCCTTTTTCACCATAGCCCTCTATGGGCTTCCAAATATCCCTTTGCCAATTGCACAAGAACAGCCTTAGCGAAAGGCTTCTTGAAGGCATAGATGTAACTCTGTGAGATGAATTAACAGAACACAGAGCTGTTTCTCAGAAAGCTTCTTTCCAGTTTTGAACGGAAGATATTTCCTTTTTCACCATAGCCCTCTATGGGCTTCCAAATATCCCTTTGCCAATTCCACAAGAACAGCCTTAGCGAAAGGCTTCTTTAAGGGAAAGATGTAACTCTGTGAGATGAATTAACAGAACACAGAGCAGTTTCTCAGAAAGCTTGTTTCCAGTTTTGAAGGGAAGATATTTCCTTTTTCACCATAGCCCTCTATGGGCTTCCAAATATCCCTTTGCCAATTCCACAAGAACAGCCTTAGCGAAAGGTTTCCTGAAGGGAAAGATGTAACTCTGTGAGATGAATTAACAGAACACAGAGCAGTTTCTCAGAAAGCTTCTTTCCAGTTTTCAACGGAAGATATTTCCTTTTTCACCATAGCCCTCTATGGGCTTCCAAATATCCCTTTGCCAATTCCACAAGAACAGCCTTAGCGAAAGGCTTCTTGAAGGGAAAGATGTAACTCTGTGAGATGAATTAACAGAACACAGAGCATTTTCTCAGAAAGCTTCTTTCCAGTTTTGAACGGAAGATATTTCCTTTTTCACCATAGCACTCTATGGGCTTCCAAATATCCCTTTGCCAATTCCACAAGAACAGCCTTAGCGAAAGGCTTCTTGAAGGGAAAGATGTAACTCTGTGAGATGGATTAACAGAACACAGAGCAGTTTCTCAGAAGGCTTCTTTCCAGTTTTGAACGGAAGATATTCCCTTTTTCACCGTAGCCCTCTATGGGCTTCCAAATATCCCTTTGCCAATTCCACAAGAACAGCCTTAGCGAAAGGCTTCTTGAAGGGAAAGATGTAACTCTGTGAGATGAATTAACAGAACACAGAGCAGTTTCTCAGAAAGCTTCTTTCCAATTTTGAACGGAAGATATTTCCTTTTTCACCATAGCCCTCTATGGGCTTCCAAATATCCCTTTGCCAATTCCACAAGAACAGCCTTAGCGAAAGGCTTCTTGAAGGGAAAGATGTAACTCTGTGAGATGAATTAACAGTACACAGAGCAGTTTCTCAGAAAGCTTCTTTCCAGTTTTGAATGGAAGATATTTCCTTTTTCACCGTAGCCCTCTAAGGGCTTCCAAATATCCCTTTGCCAATTCCACAAGAACAGCCTTAGCGAAAGGCTTCTTGAAGGGAAAGATGTAACTCTGTGAGATGAATTAACAGAACACAGAGCAGTTTCTCAGAAACCTTCTTTCCAGTTTTGAACGGAAGATATTTCCTTTTTCACCATAGCCCTCTATGGGCTTCCAAATATCCCTTTGCCAATTCCACAAGAACAGCCTTAGCGAAAGTCTTCTTGAAGGGAAAGATGTAACTCTGTGAGATGAATTAACAGAACACAGAGCAGTTTCTCACAAAGCTTCTTTCCAGTTTTGAACGGAAGATATTTCCTTTTTCACCATAGCCCTCTATGGGCTTCCAAATATCCCTTTGCCAATTCCACAAGAACAACCTTAGCGAAAGGCTTCTTGAAGGGAAAGATGTAACTCTGTGAGATGAATTAATAGAACACAGAGCAGTTTCTCAGAAAACTTCTTTCCAGTTTTGAACGGAAGATATTTCCTTTTTCACCATAGCCCTCTATGGGCTTCCAAATATCCCTTTGCCAATTCCACAAGAACAGCCTTAGCGAAAGGCTTCTTGAAGGGAAAGATGTAACTCTGTGAGATGAATTAACAGAACACAGAGCAGTTTCTCAGAAAGCTTCTTTCCAGTTTTGAACGGAAGATATTTCCTTTTTCACCATAGCCCTCTATGGGCTTCCAAATATCCCTTTGCCAATTCCACAAGAACAGCCTTAGCGAAAGGCTTCTTGAAGGGAAAGATGTAACTCTGTGAGACGAATTAACAGAACACAGAGCAGTTTTTCAGAAAGCTTCTTTCCAGTTTTGAACGGAAGATATTTCCTTTTTCACCATAGCCCTCTATGGGCTTCCAAATATCCCTTTGCCAATTCCACAAGAACAGCCTTAGCGAAAGACTTCTTGAAGGGAAAGATGTAACTCTGTGAGATGAATTAACGGAACACAGAGCAGTTTCTCAGAAAGTTTCTTTCCAGTTTTGAACGGAAGATATTTCCTTTTTCACCATAGCCCTCTATGGGCTTCCAAATATCCCTTTGCCAATTCCACAAGAACAGCCTTAGTGAAAGGCTTCTTGAAGGGAAAGATGTAACTCTGTGAGATGAATTAACAGAACACAGAGCAGTTTCTCAGAAAGCTTCCTTCCAGTTTTGAACGGAAGATATTTCCTTTTTCACCATAGCCCTCTATGGGCTTCCAAATATCCCCTTGCCAATTCCACAAGAACAGCCTTAGCGAAAGGCTTCTTGAAGGGAAAGATGTAACTCTGTGAGATGAATTAACAGAACACAGAGCAGTTTCTCAGAAAGCTACTTTCCAGTTTTGAACGGAAGATATTTCCTTATTCACCATAGCCCTCTATGGGCTTCCAAATATCCCTTTGCCAATTCCACAAGAACAGCCTTAGCGAAAGACTTCTTGAAGGGAAAGATGTAACTCTGTGAGACGAATTAACAGAACACAGAGCAGTTTCTCAGAAAGCTTCTTTCCAGTTTTGAACGGAAGATATTTCCTTTTTCACCATAGCCCTCTATGGGCTTCCAAATATCCCTTTGCCAATTCCACAAGAACAGCCTTAGCGAAAGGCTTCTTGAAGGGAAACATGTAACTCTGTGAGACGAATTAACAGAACACAGAGCAGTTTCTCAGAAAGCTTCTTTCCAGTTTTGAACGGAAGATATTTCCTTTTTCACCATAGCCCTCTATGGACTTCCAAATATCCTTTGCCAATTCCACAAGAACAGCCTTAGCGAAAGACTTCTTGAAGGGAAGATGTAACTCTGTGAGATGAATTAACAGAAAACAGAGCAGTTTCTCAGAAAGTTTCTTTCCAGTTTTGAACGGAAGATATTTCCTTTTTCACCCTAGCTCTCTTTGGGCTTCCAAATATCCCTTTGCCAATTCCACAAGAACAGCCTTAGCGAAAGGCTTCTTGAAGGTACAGATGTAACACTGTGAGATGAATTAAAAGAACACAGAGCAGTTTCTCAGAAAGCTTTTTTCCAGTTTTGAAGGGAAGATAATTCCTTTTTCACCATAGCCCTCTATGGGCTTCCAAATATCCCTTTGCCAATTCCACAAGAACAGCCTTAGCGAAAGGCTTCTTGAAGGGAAAGATGTAACTCTGTGAGATGAATTAACAGAACACAGAGCAGTTTATCAGAAAGCTTCTTTCCAGTTTTGAACGGAAGATATTTCCTTTTTCACCATAGCCCTCTATGGGCTTCCAAATATCCCTTTGCCAATTCCACAAGAACAGCCTTAGCGAAAGGCTTCTTGAAGGGAAAGATGTAACTCTGTGAGACGAATTAACAGAACACAGAGCAGTTTCTCAGAAAGCTTCTTTCCAGTTTTGAACGGAAGATATTTCCTTTTTCACCATAGCCCTCTATGGGCTTCCAAATATCCCTTTGCAAATTCCACAAGAACAGACTTAGCGAAAGACTTCTTGAAGGGAAAGATGTAACTCTGTGAGATGAATTAACAGAACACAGAGCAGTTTCTCAGAAAGTTTCTTTCCAGTTTTGAACGGAAGATATTTCCTTTTTCACCATAGCCCTCTATGGGCTTCCAAATATCCCTTTGCCAATTCCACAAGAACAGCCTTAGCGAAAGGCTTCTTTAAGGGAAAGATGTAACTCTGTGAGACGAATTAACAGAACACAGAGCAGTTTCTCAGAAAGCTTCCTTCCAGTTTTGAACGGAAGATATTTCCTTTTACACCTTAGCCCTCTATGGGCTTCCAAATATCCCTTTGCCAATTCCACAAGAACAGCCTTAACGAAAGGGTTCTTGAAGGGAAAGATTTAACACTGTGAGATGAATTAACAGAACACAGAGCAGTTTCTCACAAAGCTTGTTTCCAGTTTTGAAAGGAAGATATTTCCTTTTTCACCATAGCCCTCTATGGGCTTCCAAATATCCCTTTGCCAATTCCACAAGAACAGCCTTAGCGAAAGGTTTCTTGAAGGGAAAGATGTAACTCTGTGAGATGAATTAACAGAACACAGAGCAGTTTCTCAGAAAGCTTCTTTCTAGTTTTGAACGGAAGATATTTCGTTTTTCACCATAGCCCTCTATGGGCTTCCAAATATCCCTTTGCCAATTGCACAAGAACAGCCTTAGCGAAAGGCTTCTTGAAGGGAAAGATGTAACTCTGTGAGATGAATTAACAGAACACAGAGCAATTTCTCAGAAAGCTTCTTTCCAGTTTTGAACGGAAGATATTTCCTTTTTCACCATAGCCCTCTATGGGCTTCCAAATATCCCTTTGCCAATTACACAAGAACAGCCTTAGCGAAAGGCTTCTTGAAGGGAAAGATGTAACACTGTGAGATGAATTAACAGAACACAGAGCAGTTTCTCAGAAAGCTTTTTTCCAGTTTTGAAGGGAAGATATTTCCTTTTTCACCATAGCCCTCTATGGGCTTCCAAATATCCCTTTGCCAATTGCACAAGAACAGCCTTAGCGAAAGGCTTCTTGAAGGGAAAGATGTAACTCTGTGAGATGAATTAACAGAACACAGAGCAGTTTCTCAGAAAGCTTCTTTCCAGTTTTGAACGGAAGATATTTCCTTTTTCACCATAGCCCTCTATGGGCTTCCAAATATCCCTTTGCCAATTCCACAAGAACAGCCTTAGCGAAAGGCTTCTTGAAGGGAAAGATGTAACTCTGTGAGACGAATTAACAGAACACAGAGCAGTTTTTCAGAAAGCTTCTTTCCAGTTTTGAACGGAAGATATTTCCTTTTTCACCATAGCCCTCTATGGGCTTCCAAATATCCCTTTGCCAATTCCACAAGAACAGCCTTAGCGAAAGACTTCTTGAAGGGAAAGATGTAACTCTGTGAGATGAATTAACGGAACACAGAGCAGTTTCTCAGAAAGTTTCTTTCCAGTTTTGAACGGAAGATATTTCCTTTTTCACCATAGCCCTCTATGGGCTTCCAAATATCCCTTTGCCAATTCCACTAGAACAGCCTTAGTGAAAGGCTTCTTGAAGGGAAAGATGTAACTCTGTGAGATGAATTAACAGAACACAGAGCAGTTTCTCAGAAAGCTTCCTTCCAGTTTTGAACGGAAGATATTTCCTTTTTCACCATAGCCCTCTATGGGCTTCCAAATATCCCCTTGCCAATTCCACAAGAACAGCCTTAGCGAAAGGCTTCTTGAAGGGAAAGATGTAACTCTGTGAGATGAATTAACAGAACACAGAGCAGTTTCTCAGAAAGCTTCTTTCCAGTTTTGAACGGAAGATATTTCCTTATTCACCATAGCCCTCTATGGGCTTCCAAATATCCCTTTGCCAATTCCACAAGAACAGCCTTAGCGAAAGACTTCTTGAAGGGAAAGATGTAACTCTGTGAGACGAATTAACAGAACACAGAGCAGTTTCTCAGAAAGCTTCTTTCCAGTTTTGAACGGAAGATATTTCCTTTTTCACCATAGCCCTCTATGGGCTTCCAAATATCCCTTTGCCAATTCCACAAGAACAGCCTTAGCGAAAGGCTTCTTGAAGGGAAACATGTAACTCTGTGAGACGAATTAACAGAACACAGAGCAGTTTCTCAGAAAGCTTCTTTCCAGTTTTGAACGGAAGATATTTCCTTTTTCACCATAGCCCTCTATGGACTTCCAAATATCCTTTGCCAATTCCACAAGAACAGCCTTAGCGAAAGACTTCTTGAAGGGAAGATGTAACTCTGTGAGATGAATTAACAGAAAACAGAGCAGTTTCTCAGAAAGTTTCTTTCCAGTTTTGAACGGAAGATATTTCCTTTTTCACCCTAGCTCTCTTTGGGCTTCCAAATATCCCTTTGCCAATTCCACAAGAACAGCCTTAGCGAAAGGCTTCTTGAAGGTACAGATGTAACACTGTGAGATGAATTAAAAGAACACAGAGCAGTTTCTCAGAAAGCTTTTTTCCAGTTTTGAAGGGAAGATAATTCCTTTTTCACCATAGCCCTCTATGGGCTTCCAAATATCCCTTTGCCAATTCCACAAGAACAGCCTTAGCGAAAGGCTTCTTGAAGGGAAAGATGTAACTCTGTGAGATGAATTAACAGAACACAGAGCAGTTTATCAGAAAGCTTCTTTCCAGTTTTGAACGGAAGATATTTCCTTTTTCACCATAGCCCTCTATGGGCTTCCAAATATCCCTTTGCCAATTCCACAAGAACAGCCTTAGCGAAAGGCTTCTTGAAGGGAAAGATGTAACTCTGTGAGACGAATTAACAGAACACAGAGCAGTTTCTCAGAAAGCTTCTTTCCAGTTTTGAACGGAAGATATTTCCTTTTTCACCATAGCCCTCTATGGGCTTCCAAATATCCCTTTGCTAATTCCACAAGAACAGACTTAGCGAAAGACTTCTTGAAGGGAAAGATGTAACTCTGTGAGATGAATTAACAGAACACAGAGCAGTTTCTCAGAAAGTTTCTTTCCAGTTTTGAACGGAAGATATTTCCTTTTTCACCATAGCCCTCTATGGGCTTCCAAATATCCCTTTGCCAATTCCACAAGAACAGCCTTAGCGAAAGGCTTCTTTAAGGGAAAGATGTAACTCTGTGAGACGAATTAACAGAACACAGAGCAGTTTCTCAGAAAGCTTCCTTCCAGTTTTGAACGGAAGATATTTCCTTTTACACCTTAGCCCTCTATGGGCTTCCAAATATCCCTTTGCCAATTCCACAAGAACAGCCTTAACGAAAGGGTTCTTGAAGGGAAAGATTTAACACTGTGAGATGAATTAACAGAACACAGAGCAGTTTCTCACAAAGCTTGTTTCCAGTTTTGAAAGGAAGATATTTCCTTTTTCACCATAGCCCTCTATGGGCTTCCAAATATCCCTTTGCCAATTCCACAAGAACAGCCTTAGCGAAAGGTTTCTTGAAGGGAAAGATGTAACTCTGTGAGATGAATTAACAGAACACAGAGCAGTTTCTCAGAAAGCTTCTTTCTAGTTTTGAACGGAAGATATTTCGTTTTTCACCATAGCCCTCTATGGGCTTCCAAATATCCCTTTGCCAATTGCACAAGAACAGCCTTAGCGAAAGGCTTCTTGAAGGGAAAGATGTAACTCTGTGAGATGAATTAACAGAACACAGAGCAATTTCTCAGAAAGCTTCTTTCCAGTTTTGAACGGAAGATATTTCCTTTTTCACCATAGCCCTCTATGGGCTTCCAAATATCCCTTTGCCAATTACACAAGAACAGCCTTAGCGAAAGGCTTCTTGAAGGGAAAGATGTAACACTGTGAGATGAATTAACAGAACACAGAGCAGTTTCTCAGAAAGCTTTTTTCCAGTTTTGAAGGGAAGATATTTCCTTTTTCACCATAGCCCTCTATGGGCTTCCAAATATCCCTTTGCCAATTCCACAAGAACAGCCTTAGCGAAAGGCTTCTTGAAGGGAAAGATGTAACTCTGTAAGATGAATTAACAGAACACAGAGCAGTTTCTCAGAAAGCTTCTTTCCAGTTTTGAACGGAAGATATTTCCTTTTTCACCATAGCCCTCTATGGGCTTCCAAATATCCCTTTGCCAATTGCACAAGAACAGCCTTAGCGAAAGGCTTCTTGAAGGGATAGATGTAACTCTGTGAGATGAATTAACAGAACACAGAGCTGTTTCTGAGAAAGCTTCTTTCCAGTTTTGAACGGAAGATATTTCCTTTTTCACCATAGCCCTCTATGGGCTTCCAAATATCCCTTTGCCAATTCCACAAGAACAGCCTTAGCGAAAGGCTTCCTGAAGGGAAAGATGTAACTCTGTGAGATGAATTAACAGAACACAGAGCAGTTTCTCAGAAAGCTTGTTTCCAGTTTTGAAGGGAAGATATTTCCTTTTTCACCATAGCCCTCTATGGGCTTCCAAATATCCCTTTGCCAATTCCACAAGAACAGCCTTAGCGAAAGGTTTCTTGAAGGGAAAGATGTAACTCTGTGAGATGAATTAACAGAACACAGAGCAGTTTCTCAGAAAGCTTCTTTCCAGTTTTGAACGGAAGATATTTCCTTTTTCACCATAGCCCTCTATGGGCTTCCAAATATCCCTTTGCCAATTCCACAAGAACAGCCTTAGCGAAAGGCTTCTTGAAGGGAAAGATGTAACTCTGTGAGATGAATTAACAGAACACAGAGCAGTTTCTCAGAAAGCTTCTTTCCAGTTTTGAACGGAAGATATTTCCTTTTCCACCATAGCCCTCTATGGGCTTCCAAATATCCCTTTGCCAATTCCACAAGAACAGCCTTAGCGAAAGGCTTCTTGAAGGGAAAGATGTAACTCTGTGATATGAATTAACAGAACACAGAGCAGTTTCTCAGAAAGCTTCTTTCCGGTTTTGAACGGAAGATATTTCCTTTTTCACCATAGCCCTCTATGGGCTTCCAAATATCCCTTTGCCAATTTCACAAGAACAGCCTTAGCGAAAGGCTTCTTGAAGGTACAGATGTAACACTGTGAGATGAATTAAAAGAACACAGAGCAGTTTCTCAGAAAGCTTTTTTCCAGTTTTGAAGGGAAGATATTTCCTTTTTCACCATAGCCCTCTATGGGCTTCCAAATATCCCTTTGCCAATTCCACAAGAACAGCCTTAGCGAAAGGCTTCTTGAAGGGAAAGATGTAACTCTGTGAGATGAATTAACAGAACACAGAGCAGTTTCTCAGAAAGCTTCTTTCCAGTTTTGAACGGAAGATATTTCCTTTTTCACCATAGCCCTCTATGGGCTTCCAAATATCCCTTTGCAAATTCCACAAGAACAGCCTTAGCGAAAGGCTTCTTGAAGGGAAAGATGTAACTCTGTGAGACGAATTAACAGAACACAGAGCAGTTTCTCAGAAAGCTTCCTTCCAGTTTTGAACGGAAGATATTTCCTTTTTCACCATAGCCCTCTATGGGCTTCCAAATATCCCTTTGCCAATTCCACAAGAACAGCCTTAGCGAAAGACTTCTTGAAGGGAAAGATGTAACTCTGTGAGATGAATTAACAGAACACAGAGCAGTTTCTCAGAAAGTTTCTTTCCAGTTTTGAACGGAAGATATTTCCTTTTTCACCATAGCCCTCTATGGGCTTCCAAATATCCCTTTGCCAATTCCACAAGAACAGCCTTAGCGAAAGGCTTCTTTAAGGGAAAGATGTAACTCTGTGAGATGAATTAACAGAACACATAGCAGTTTCTCAGAAAGCTTCCTTCCAGTTTTGAACGGAAGATATTTCCTTTTTCACCATAGCCCTCTATGGGCTTCCAAATATCCCCTTGCCAATTCCACAAGAACAGCCTTAGCGAAAGACTTCTTGAAGGGAAAGATGTAACTCTGTGAGATGAATTAACAGAACACAGAGCAGTTTCTCAGAAAGCTTCTTTCCAGTTTTGAACGGAAGATATTTCCTTATTCACCTTAGCCCTCTATGGGCTTCCAAATATCCCTTTGCCAATTCCACAAGAACAGCCTTAGCGAAAGACTTCTTGAAGGGAAAGATGTAACTCTGTGAGACGAATTAACAAAACACAGAGCAGTTTCTCAGAAAGCTTCTTTCCAGTTTTGAACGGAAGATATTTCCTTTTTCACCATAGCCCTCTATGGGCTTCCAAATATCCCTTTGCCAATTCCACAAGAACAGCCCTAGCGAAAGGCTTCTTGAAGGGAAACATGTAACTCTGTGAGACGAATTAACAGAACACAGAGCAGTTTCTCAGAAAGCTTCTTTCCAGTTTTGAACGGAAGATATTTCCTTTTTCACCATAGCCCTCTATGGGCTTCTAAATATCCTTTGCCAATTCCACAAGAACAGCCTTAGCGAAAGGCTTCTTGAAGGGAAAATTGTAACTCTGTGGGATGAATTAACAGAACACAGAGCAGTTTCTCAGAAAGTTTCTTTCCAGTTTTGAACGGATGATATTTCCTTTTTCACCATAGCTCTCTATGGGCTTCCAAATATCCCTTTGCCAATTCCACAAGAACAGCCTTAGCGAAAGGCTTCTTGAAGGTACAGATGTAACACTGTGAGATGAATTAAAAGAACACAGAGCAGTTTCTCAGAAAGCATTTTTCCAGTTTTGAAGGGAAGATATTTCCTTTTTCACCATAGCCCTCTATGGGCTTCCAAATATCCCTTTGCCAATTCCACAAGAACAGCCTTAGCCAAAGGCTTCTTGAAGGGAAAGATGTAACTCTGTGAGATGAATTAACAGAACACAGAGCAGTTTCTCAGAAAGCTTCTTTCCAGTTTTGAACGGAAGATATTTCCTTTTTCACCATAGCCCTCTATGGGCTTCCAAATATCCCTTTGCCAATTCCACAAGAACAGCCTTAGCGAAAGGCTTCTTTAAGGGAAAGATGTAACTCTGTGAGATGAATTAACAGAACACAGAGCAGTTTCTCAGAAAGCTTCCTTCCAGTTTTGAACGGAAGATATTTCCTTTTTCACCATAGCCCTCTATGAGCTTCCAAATATCCCTTTGCCAATTCCACAAGAACAGCCTTAGCGAAAGGCTTCTTGAAGGGAAAGATGTAACTCTGTGAGATGAATTAACAGAACACAGAGCAGTTTCTCAGAAAGCTTCTTTCCAGTTTTGAACGGAAGATATTTCCTTTTTCACCATAGCCCTCTATGGGCTTCCAAATATCCCTTTGCCAATTCCACAAGAACAGCCTTAGCGAAAGACTTCTTGAAGGGAAAGATGTAACTCTGTGAGATGAATTAACAGAACACAGAGCAGTTTCTCAGAAAGCTTCTTTCCAGTTTTGAACGGAAGATATTTCCTTTTTCACCATAGCCCTCTATGGGCTTCCAAATATCCCTTTGCCAATTCCACAAGAACAGCCTTAGCGAAAGGCTTCTTGAAGGGAAACATGTAACTCTGTGAGACGAATTAAAGAACACAGAGCAGTTTCTCAGAAAGCTTCTTTCCAGTTTTGAACGGAAGATATTTCCTTTTTCACCATAGCCCTCTATGGGCTTCCAAATATCCTTTGCCAATTCCACAAGAACAGCCTTAGCGAAAGACTTCTTGAAGGGAAAGATGTAACTCTGTGAGATGAATTAACAGAACACAGAGCAGTTTCTCAGAAAGTTTCTTTCCAGTTTTGAACGGAAGATATTTCCTTTTTCACCATAGCCCTCTATGGGCTTCCAAATATCCCTTTGCCAATTCCACAAGAACAGCCTTAGCGAAAGGCTTCTTGAAGGGAAAGATGTAACTCTGTGAGATGAATTTACAGAACACAGAGCAGTTTCTCAGAAAGCTTCCTTCCAGTTTTGAACGGAAGATATTTCCTTTTTCACCATAGCCCTCTATGGGCTTCCAAATATCCCTTTGCCAATTCCACAAGAACAGCCTTAGCGAAAGGCTTCTTGAAGGGAAAGATGTAACTCTGTGAGATGAATTAACAGAACACAGAGCAGTTTCTCAGAAAGCTTCTTTCCAGTTTTGAACGGAAGATATTTCCTTTTTCACCATAGCCCTCTATGGGCTTCCAAATATCCCTTAGCCAATTCCACAAGAACAGCCTTAGCGAAAGGCTTCTTGAAGGGAAAGATGTAACTCTGTGAGACGAATCAACAGAACACAGAGCAGTTTCTCAGAAAGCTTCTTTCCAGTTTTGAACGGAAGATATTTCTTTTTTCACCATAGCCCTCTAGGGGCTTCCAAATATCCCTTTGCCAATTCCACAAGAACAGCCTTAACGAAAGGCTTCTTGAAGGGCAAGATGTAACTCTGTGAGATGAATTAACAGAACACAGAGCAGTTTCTCAGAAAGCTTCTTTCCAGTTTTGAACGGAAGATATTTCCTTTTTCACCATAGCCCTCTATGGGCTTCCAAATATCCCTTTGCCAATTCCACAAGAACAGCCTTAGCGAAAGGCTTCTTGAAGGGAAAGATGTAACTCTGTGAGATGAATTAACAGAACACAGAGCAGTTTCTCAGAAAGCTTGTTTCCAGTTTTGAACGGAAGATATTCCCTTTTTCACCATAGCCCTCTATGGGCTTCCAAATATCCCTTTGCCAATTCCACAAGAACAGCCTTAGCGAAAGGCTTCTTGAAGGGAAAGATGTAACTCTGTGAGATGAATTAACAGAACACAGAGCAGTTTCTCAGAAAGCTTCTTTCCAGTTTTGAACGGAAGATATTTCCTTTTTCACCATAGCCCTCTATGGGCTTCCAAATATCCCTTTGCCAATTCCACAAGAACAGCCTTAGCGAAAGGTTTCTTGAAGGGAAAGATGTAACTCTGTGAGATGAATTAACAGAACACAGAGCAGTTTCTCAGAAAGCTTCTTTCCAGTTTTGAACGGAAGATATTTCCTTTTCCACCATAGCCCTCTATGGGCTTCCAAATATCCCTTTGCCAATTCCACAAGAACAGCCTTAGCGAAAGGCTTCTTGAAGGGAAAGATGTAACTCTGTGAGATGAATTAACAGAACACAGAGCAGTTTCTCAGAAAGCTTCTTTCCAGTTTTGAACGGAATATATTTCCTTTTTCACCATTGCCCTCTATGGGCTTCCAAATACCCTTTGCCAATTTCAGAAGAACAGCCATAGCGAAAGGCTTCTTGAAGGTACAGATGTAACACTGTGAGATGAATTAAAAGAACACAGAGCAGTTTCTCAGAAAGCTTTTTTCCAGTTTTGAAGGGAAGATATTTCCTTTTTCACCATAGCCCTCTATGGGCTTCCAAATATCCCTTTGCCAATTCCACAAGAACAGCCTTAGCGAAAGGCTTCTTGAAGGGAAACATGTAACTCTGTGAGATGAATTAACAGAACACAGAGCAGTTTCTCAGAAAGCTTCTTTCCAGTTTTGAACGGAAGATATTTCCTTTTTCACCATAGCCCTCTACGGGCTTCCAAATATCCCTTTGCCAATTCCACAAGAACAGCCTTAGCGAAAGGCTTCTTGAAGGGAAAGATGTAACTCTGTGAGACGAATTAACAGAACACAGAGCAGTTTCTCAGAAAGCTTCTTTCCAGTTTTGAACGGAAGATATTTCCTTTTTCACCATAGCCCTCTATGGGCTTCCAAATATCCCGTTGCCAATTCCACAAGAACAGCCTTAGCGAAAGACTTCTTGAAGGGAAAGATGTAACTCTGTGAGATGAATTAACAGAACACAGAGCAGTTTCTCAGAAAGTTTCTTTCCAGTTTTGAACGGAAGATATTTCCTTTTTCACCATAGCCCTCTATGGGCTTCCAAATATCCCTTTGCCAATTCCACAAGAACAGCCTTAGCGAAAGGCTTCTTTAAGGGAAAGATGTAACTCTGTGAGATGAATTAACAGAACACAGAGCAGTTTCTCAGAAAGCTTCCTTCCAGTTTTGAACGGAAGATATTTCCTTTTTCACCATAGCCCTCTATGGGCTTCCAAATATCTCCTTGCCAATTCCACAAGAACAGCCTTAGCGAAAGACTTCTTGAAGGGAAAGATGTAACTCTGTGAGATGAATTAACAGAACACAGAGCAGTTTCTCAGAAAGCTTCTTTCCAGTTTTGAACGGAAGATATTTCCTTATTCACCTTAGCCCTCTATGGGCTTCCAAATATCCCTTTGCCAATTCCACAAGAACAGCCTTAGCGAAAGACTTCTTGAAGGGAAAGATGTAACTCTGTGAGACGAATTAACAGAACACAGAGCAGTTTCTCAGAAAGCTTCTTTCCAGTTTTGAACGGAAGATATTTCCTTTTTCACCATAGCCCTCTATGGGCTTCCAAATATCCTTTGCCAATTCCACAAGAACAGCCTTAGCGAAAGACTTCTTGAAGGGAAAGATGTAACTCTGTGAGATGAATTAACAGAACACAGAGCAGTTTCTCAGAAAGCTTCTTTCCAGTTTTGAACGGAAGATATTTCCTTTTCCACCATAGCCCCCTATGGGCTTCCAAATATCCCTTTGCCAATTCCACAAGAACAGCCTTAGCGAAAGGCTTCTTGAAGGGAAAGATGTAACTCTGTGAGATGAATTAACAGAACACAGAGCAGTTTCTCAGAAAGCTTCTTTCCAATTTTGAACGGAAGATATTTCCTTTTTCACCATAGCCCTCTATGGGCTTCCAAATATCCCTTTGAAAATTTCAGAAGAACAGCCTTAGCGAAAGGCTTCTTGAAGGTACAGATGTAACACTGTGAGATGAATTAAAAGAACACAGAGCAGTTTCTCAGAAAGCTTTTTTCCAGTTTTGAAGGGAAGATATTTCCTTTTTCACCATAGCCCTCTATGGGCTTCCAAATATCCCTTTGCCAATTCCACAAGAACAGCCTTAGCGAAAGGCTTCTTGAAGGGAAACATGTAACTCTGTGAGATGAATTAACAGAACACAGAGCAGTTTCTCAGAAAGCTTCTTTCCAGTTTTGAACGGAAGATATTTCCTTTTTCACCATAGCCCTCTATGGGCTTCCAAATATCCCTTTGCCAATTCCACAAGAACAGCCTTAGCGAAAGGCTTCTTGAAGGGAAAGATGTAACTCTGTGAGACGAATTAACAGAACACAGAGCAGTTTCTCAGAAAGCTTCTTTCCAGTTTTGAACGGAAGATATTTCCTTTTTCACCATAGCCCTCTATGGGCTTCCAAATATCCCTTTGCCAATTCCACAAGAACAGCCTTAGCGAAAGACTTCTTGAAGGGAAAGATGTAACTCTGTGAGATGAATTAACAGAACACAGAGCAGTTTCTCAGAAAGTTTCTTTCCAGTTTTGAACGGAAGATATTTCCTTTTTCACCATAGCCCTCTATGGGCTTCCAAATATCCCTTTGCCAATTCCACAAGAACAGCCTTAGCGAAAGGCTTCTTTAAGGGAAAGATGTAACTCTGTGAGATGAATTAACAGAACACAGAGCAGTTTCTCAGAAAGCTTCCTTCCAGTTTTGAACGGAAGATATTTCCTTTTTCACCATAGCCCTCTATGGGCTTCCAAATATCCCCTTGCCAATTCCACAAGAACAGCCTTAGCGAAAGACTTCTTGAAGGGAAAGATGTAACTCTGTGAGATGAATTAACAGAACACAGAGCAGTTTCTCAGAAAGCTTCTTTCCAGTTTTGAACGGAAGATATTTCCTTATTCACCTTAGCCCTCTATGGGCTTCCAAATATCCCTTTGCCAATTCCACAAGAACAGCCTTAGCGAAAGACTTCTTGAAGGGAAAGATGTAACTCTGTGAGACGAATTAACAGAACACAGAGCAGTTTCTCAGAAAGCTTCTTTCCAGTTTTGAACGGAAGATATTTCCTTCTTCACCATAGCCCTCTATGGGCTTCCAAATATCCCTTTGCCAATTCCACAAGAACAGCCCTAGCGAAAGGCTTCTTGAAGGGAAACATGTAACTCTGTGAGACGAAATAACAGAACACAGAGCAGTTTCTCAGAAAGCTTCTTTCCAGTTTTGAACGGAAGATATTTCCTTTTTCACCATAGCCCTCTATGGGCTTCCAAATATCCTTTGCCAATTCCACAAGAACAGCCTTAGCGAAAGACTTCTTGAAGGGAAAGATGTAACTCTGTGAGATGAATTAACAGAACACAGAGCAGTTTCTCAGAAAGTTTCTTTCCAATTTTGAACGGATGATATTTCCTTTTTCACCATAGCTCTCTATGGGCTTCCAAATATCCCTTTGCCAATTCCACAAGAACAGCCTTAGCGAAAGGCTTCTTGAAGGTACAGATGTAACACTGTGAGATGAATTAAAAGAACACAGAGCAGTTTCTCAGAAAGCTTTTTTCCAGTTTTGAACGGAAGATATTTCCTTTTTCACCATAGCCCTCTATGGGCTTCCAAATATCCCTTTGCCAATTCCACAAGAACAGCCTTAGCGAAAGGCTTCTTGAAGGGAAAGATGTAACTCTGTGAGATGAATTAACAGAACACAGAGCAGTTTCTCAGAAAGCTTGTTTCCAGTTTTGAACGGAAGATATTTCCTTTTCCACCATAGCCCTCTATGGGCTTCCAAATATCCCTTTGCCAATTCCACAAGAACAGCATTAGCGAAAGGCTTCTTGAAGGGAAAGATGTAACTCTGTGAGATGAATTAACAGAACACAGAGCAGTTTCTCAGAAAGCTTCTTTCCAGTTTTGAACGGAAGATATTTCCTTTTTCACCATAGCCTTCTATGGGCTTCCAAATATCCCTTTGCCAATTTCACAAGAACAGCCTTAGCGAAAGGCTTCTTGAAGGTACAGATGTAACACTGTGAGATGAATTAAAAGAACACAGAGCAGTTTCTCAGAAAGCTTTTTTCCAGTTTTGAAGGGAAGATATTTCCTTTTTCACCATAGCCCTCTATGGGCTTCCAAATATCCCTTTGCCAATTCCACAAGAACAGCCTTAGCGAAAGGCTTCTTGAAGGGAAAGATGTAACTCTGTGAGATGAATTAACAGAACACAGAGCAGTTTCTCAGAAAGCTTCTTTCCAGTTTTGAACGGAAGATATTTCCTTTTTCACCATAGCCCTCTATGGGCTTCCAAATATCCCTTTGCCAATTCCACAAGAACAGCCTTAGCGAAAGACTTCTTGAAGGGAAAGATGTAACTCTGTGAGATGAATTAACAGAACACAGAGCAGTTTCTCAGAAAGTTTCTTTCCAGTTTTGAACGGAAGATATTTCCTTTTTCACCATAGCCCTCTATGGGCTTCCAAATATCCCTTTGCCAATTCCACAAGAACAGCCTTAGCGAAAGGCTTCTTTAAGGGAAAGATGTAACTCTGTGAGATGAATTAACAGAACACAGAGCAGTTTCTCAGAAAGCTTCCTTCCAGTTTTGAACGGAAGATATTTCCTTTTTCACCATAGCCCTCTATGGGCTTCCAAATATCCCCTTGCCAATTCCACAAGAACAGCCTTAGCGAAAGACTTCTTGAAGGGAAAGATGTAACTCTGTGAGATGAATTAACAGAACACAGAGCAGTTTCTCAGAAAGCTTCTTTCCAGTTTTGAACGGAAGATATTTCCTTATTCACTTTAGCCCTCTATGGGCTTCCAAATATCCCTTTGCCAATTCCACAAGAACAGCCTTAGCGAAAGACATATTGAAGGGAAAGATGTAACTCTGTGAGACGAATTAACAGAACACAGAGCAGTTTCTCAGAAAGCTTCTTTCCAGTTTTGAACGGAAGATATTTCCTTTTTCACCATAGCCCTCTATGGGCTTCCAAATATCCCTTTGCCAATTCCACAAGAACAGCCCTAGCGAAAGGCTTCTTGAAGGGAAACATGTAACTCTGTGAGACGAATTAACAGAACACAGAGCAGTTTCTCAGAAAGCTTCTTTCCAGTTTTGAACGGAAGATATTTCCTTTTTCACCATAGCCCTCTATGGGCTTCCAAATATCCTTTGCCAATTCCACAAGAACAGCCTTAGCGAAAGACTTCTTGAAGGGAAAGATGTAACTCTGTGAGATGAATTAACAGAACACAGAGCAGTTTCTCAGAAAGTTTCTTTCCAGTTTTGAACGGAAGATATTTCCTTTTTCACCATAGCCCTCTATGGGCTTCCAAATATCCCTTTGCCAATTCCACAAGAACAGCCTTAGCGAAAGGCTTCTTTAAGGGAAAGATGTAACTCTGTGAGATGAATTAACAGAACACAGAGCAGTTTCTCAGAAAGCTTCTTTCCAGTTTTGAAGGGAAGATATTTCCTTTTTCACCATAGCCCTCTATGGGCTTCCAAATATCCCCTTGCCAATTCCACAAGAACAGCCTTAGCGAAAGACTTCTTGAAGGGAAAGATGTAACTCTGTGAGATGAATTAACAGAACACAGAGCAGTTTCTCAGAAAGCTTCTTTCCAGTTTTGAACGGAAGATATTTCCTTATTCACCTTAGCCCTCTATGGGCTTCCAAATATCCCTTTGCCAATTCCACAAGAACAGCCTTAGCGAAAGACTTCTTGAAGGGAAAGATGTAACTCTGTGAGACGAATTAACAGAACACAGAGCAGTTTCTCAGAAAGCTTCTTTCCAGTTTTGAACGGAAGATATTTCCTTTTTCACCATAGCCCTCTATGGGCTTCCAAATATCCCTTTGCCAATTCCACAAGAACAGCCCTAGCGAAAGGCTTCTTGAAGGGAAACATGTAACTCTGTGAGACGAATTAACAGAACACAGAGCAGTTTCTCAGAAAGCTTCTTTCCAGTTTTGAACGGAAGATATTTCCTTTTTCACCATAGCCCTCTATGGGCTTCCAAATATCCTTTGCCAATTCCACAAGAACAGCCTTAGCGAAAGACTTCTTGAAGGGAAAGATGTAACTCGGTGAGATGAATTAACAGAACACAGAGCAGTTTCTCAGAAAGTTTCTTTCCAGTTTTGAACGGATGATATTTCCTTTTTCACCATAGCTCTCTATGGGCTTCCAAATATCCCTTTGCCAATTCCACAAGAACAGCCTTAGCGAAAGGCTTCTTGAAGGTACAGATGTAACACTGTGAGATGAATTAAAAGAACACAGAGCAGTTTCTCAGAAAGCTTTTTTCCAGTTTTGAACGGAAGATATTTCCTTTTTCACCATAGCCCTCTATGGGCTTCCAAATATCCCTTTGCCAATTCCACAAGAACAGCCCTAGCGAAAGGCTTCTTGAAGGGAAACATGTAACTCTGTGAGACGAATTAACAGAACACAGAGCAGTTTCTCAGAAATCTTCTTTCCAGTTTTGAACGGAAGATATTTCCTTTTTCACCATAGCCCTCTATGGGCTTCCAAATATCCTTTGCCTATTCCACAAGAACAGCCTTAGCGAAAGACTTCTTGAAGGGAAAGATGTAACTCTGTGAGATGAATTAACAGAACACAGAGCAGTTTCTCAGAAAGTTTCTTTCCAGTTTTGAACGGATGATATTTCCTTTTTCACCATAGCTCTCTATGGGCTTCCAAATATCCCTTTGCCAATTCCACAAGAACAGCCTTAGCGAAAGGCTTCTTGAAGGGAAAGATGTAACTCTGTGAGATGAATTAACAGATCACAGAGCAGTTTCTCAGAAAGCTTCTTTCCAGTTTTGAACGGAAGATATTTCCTTTTTCACCATAGCCCTCTATGGGCTTCCAAATATCCCTTAGCCAATTCCACAAGAACAGCCTTAGCGAAAGGCTTCTTGAAGGGAAAGATGGAACTCTGTGAGACGAATTAACAGAACACAGAGCAGTTTCTCAGAAAGCTTCTTTCCAGTTTTGAACGGAAGATATTTCTTTTTTCACCATAGCCCTCTAGGGGCTTCCAAATATCCCTTTGCCAATTCCACAAGAACAGCCTTAACGAAAGGCTTCTTGAAGGGAAAGATGTAACTCTGTGAGATGAATTAACAGAACACAGAGCAGTTTCTCAGAAAGCTTCTTTCCAGTTTTGAACGGAAGATATTTCCTTTTTCACCATAGCCCTCTATGGGCTTCCAAATATCCCTTTGCCAATTCCACAAGAACAGCCTTAGTGAACGGCTTCTTGAAGGGAAAGATGTAACACTGTGAGATGAATTAACAGAACACAGAGCAGTTTCTCAGAAAGCTTTTTCCAGTTTTGAAGGGAAGATATTTCCTTTTTCACCATAGCCCTCTATGGTCTTCCAAATATCCCTTTGCCAATTCCACAAGAACAGCCTTAGCGAAAGGCTTCTTCAAGGGAAAGATGTAACTCTGTGAGATGAATTAACAGAACACAGAGCAGTTTCTCAGAAAGCTTTTTTCCAGTTTTGAAGGGAAGATATTTCCTTTTTCACCATAGCCCTCTATGGGCTTCCAAATATCCCTTTGCCAATTCCACAAGAACAGCCTTAGCGAAAGGCTTCTTGAAGGGAAAGATGTAACTCTGTGAGATGAATTAACAGAACACAGAGCAGTTTCTCAGAAAGCTTGTTTCCAGTTTTGAACGGAAGATATTTCCTTTTTCACCATAGCCCTCTATGGGCTTCCAAATATCCCTTTGCCAATTCCACAAGAACAGCCTTAGCGAAAGGCTTCTTGAAGGGAAAGATGTAACTCTGTGAGATGAATTAACAGAACACAGAGCAGTTTCTCAGAAAGCTTGTTTCCAGTTTTGAACGGAAGATATTCCCTTTTTCACCATAGCCCTCTATGGGCTTCCAAATATCCCTTTGCCAATTCCACAAGAACAGCCTTAGCGAAAGGCTTCTTGAAGGGAAAGATGTAACTCTGTGAGATGAATTAACAGAACACAGAGCAGTTTCTCAGAAAGCTTCTTTCCAATTTTGAACGGAAGATATTTCCTTTTTCACCATAGCCCTCTATGGGCTTCCAAATATCCCTTTGCCAATTCCACAAGAACAGCCTTAGCGAAAGGCTTCTTGAAGGGAAAGATGTAACTCTGTGAGATGAATTAACAGACACAGAGCAGTTTCTCAGAAAGCTTCTTTCCAGTTTTGAACGGAAGATATTTCCTTTTCCACCATAGCCCTCTATGGGCTTCCAAATATCCCTTTGCCAATTCCACAAGAACAGCCTTAGCGAAAGGCTTCTTGAAGGGAAAGATGTAACTCTGTGAGATGAATTAACAGAACACAGAGCAGTTTCTCAGAAAGCTTCTTTCCAGTTTTGAACGGAAGATATTTCCTTTTTCACCATAGCCCTCTATGGGCTTCCAAATATCCCTTTGCCAATTCCACAAGAACAGCCTTAGCGAAAGGCTTCTTGAAGGGAAAGATGTAACTCTGTGAGATGAATTAACAGAACACAGAGCAGTTTCTCAGTAAGCTTGTTTCCAGGTTTGAACGGAAGATATTTCCTTTTTCACCATAGCCCTCTATGGGTTTCCAAATATCCCTCTGTCAATTCCACAAGAACAGCCTTAGCGAAAGGCTTCTTGAAGGGAAAGATGTAACTCTGTGAGATGAATTAACAGAACATAGAGCAGTTTCTCAGAAAGCTTCTTTCCAGTTTTGAACGGAAGATATTTCCTTTTTCACCATAGCCCTCTATGGGCTTCCAAATATCCCTTTGCCAATTCCACAAGAACAGCCTTAGCGAAAGGCTTCTTTAAGGGAAAGATGTAACTCTGTGAGATGAATTAACAGAACACAGAGCAGTTTCTCAGAAAGCTTCCTTCCAGTTTTGAACGGAAGATATTTCCTTTTTCACCATAGCCCTCTATGGGCTTCCAAATATCCCCTTGCCAATTCCACAAGAACAGCCTTAGCGAAAGGCTTCTTGAAGGGAAAGATGTAACTCTGTGAGATGAATTAACAGAACACAGAGCAGTTTCTCAGAAAGCTTCTTTCCAGTTTTGAACGGAAGATATTTCCTTTTTCACCATAGCCCTCTATGGGCTTCCAAATATCCCTTTGCCAATTCCACAAGAACAGCCTTAGCGAAAGACTTCTTGAAGGGAAAGATGTAACTCTGTGAGATGAATTAACAGAACACAGAGCAGTTTCTCAGAAAGCTTCTTTCCAGTTTTGAACGGAAGATATTCCCTTTTTCACCATAGCCATCTATGGGCTTCCAAATATCCCTTTGCCAATTCCACAAGAACAACCTTAGCGAAAGGCTTCTTGAAGGGAAAGATGTAACTCTGTGAGATGAATTAACAGAACACAGAGCAGTTTCTCAGAAAGCTTCTTTCCAGTTTTGAACGGAAGATATTTCCTTTTTCACCATAGCCCTCTATGGGCTTCCAAATATCCCTTAGCCAATTCCACAAGAACAGCCTTAGCGAAAGGCTTCTTGAAGGGAAAGATGGAACTCTGTGAGACGAATTAACAGAACACAGAGCAGTTTCTCAGAAAGCTTCTTTCCAGTTTTGAACGGAAGATATTTCTTTTTTCACCATAGCCCTCTAGGGGCTTCCAAATATCCCTTTGCCAATTCCACAAGAACAGCCTTAACGAAAGGCTTCTTGAAGGGAAAGATGTAACTCTGTGAGATGAATTAACAGAACACAGAGCAGTTTCTCAGAAAGCTTCTTTCCAGTTTTGAATGGAAGATATTTCCTTTTTCACCATAGCCCTCTATGGGCTTCCAAATATCCCTTTGCCAATTCCACAAGAACAGCCTTAGTGAACGGCTTCTTGAAGGGAACTATGTAACACTGTGAGATGAATTAACAGAACACAGAGCAGTTTCTCAGAAAGCTTTTTCCAGTTTTGAAGGGAAGATATTTCCTTTTTCACCATAGCCCTCTATGGGCTTCCAAATATCCCTTTGCCAATTCCACAAGAACAGCCTTAGCGAAAGGCTTCTTGAAGGGAAAGATGTAACTCTGTGAGATGAATTAACAGAACACAGAGCAGTTTCTCAGAAAGCTTCTTTCCAGTTTTGAACGGAAGATATTTCCTTTTTCACCATAGCCCTCTATGGGCTTCCAAATATCCCTTTGCCAATTCCACAAGAACAGCCTTAGCGAAAGGCTTCTTGAAGGGAAAGATGTAACTCTGTGAGATGAATTAACAGAACACAGAGCAGTTTCTCAGAAAGCTTCTTTCCAGTTTTGAACGGAAGATATTTCCTTTTTCACCATAGCCCTCTATGGGCTTCCAAATATCCCTTTGCCAATTCCACAAGAACAGCCTTAGCGAAAGGCTTCTTGAAGGGAAAGATGTAACTCTGTGAGATGAATTAACAGAACACAGAGCAGTTTCTCAGAAAGCTTGTTTCCAGTTTTGAACGGAAGATATTCCCTTTTTCACCATAGCCCTCTATGGGCTTCCAAATATCCCTTTGCCAATTCCACAAGAACAGCCTTAGCGAAAGGCTTCTTGAAGGGAAAGATGTAACTCTGTGAGATGAATTAACAGAACACAGAGCAGTTTCTCCGAAAGCTTCTTTCTAGTTTCGAACGGAAGTTATTTCCTTTTTCACCATAGCCCTCTATGGGCTTCCAAATATCCCTTTGCCAATTCCACAAGAACAGCCTTAGCGAAAGGCTTCTTGAAGGGAAAGATGTAACTCTGTGAGATGAATTAACAGAACACAGAGCAGTTTCTCAGAAAGCTTCTTTCCAGTTTTGAACGGAAGATATTTCCTTTTTCACCATAGCCCTCTATGGGCTTCCAAATATCCCTTTGCCAATTCCACAAGAACAGCCTTAGCGAACTTCTTCTTGAAGGGAAAGATGTAACACTGTGAGATGAATTAACAGAACACAGAGCAGTTTCTCAGAAAGCTTTTTCCAGTTTTGAAGGGAATATATTTCCTTTTTCACCATAGCCCTCTATGGGCTTCCAAATATCCCTTTGCCAATTCCACAAGAACAGCCTTAGCGAAAGGCTTCTTGAAGGGAAAGATGTGACTCTGTGAGATGAATTAACAGAACACAGAGCAGTTTCTCAGAAAGCTTCTTTCCAGTTTTGAACGGAAGATATTTCCTTTTTCACCATAGCCCTCTATGGGCTTCCAAATATCCCTTTGCCAATTCCACAAGAACAGCCTTAGCGAAAGGCTTCTTGAAGGGAAAGATGTAACTCTGTGAGACGAATTAACAGAACACAGAGCAGTTTCTCAGAAAGCTTCTTTCCAGTTTTGAACGGAAGATATTTCCTTTTTCACCATAGCCCTCTTTGGGCTTCCAAATATCCCTTTGCCAATTCCACAAGAACAGCCTTAGCGAAAGACTTCTTGAAGGGAAAGATGTAACTCTGTGAGATGAATTAACAGAACACAGAGCAGTTTCTCAGAAAGTTTCTTTCCAGTTTTGAACGGAAGATATTTCCTTTTTCACCATAGCCCTCTATGGGCTTCCAAATATCCCTTTGCCAATTCCACAAGAACAGCCTTAGCGAAAGGCTTCTTTAAGGGAAAGATGTAACTCTGTGAGATGAATTAACAGAACACAGAGCAGTTTCTCAGAAAGCTTCCTTCCAGTTTTGAACGGAAGATATTTCCTTTTTCACCAAAGCCCTCTACGGGCTTCCAAATATCCCCTTGCCATTTCCACAAGAACAGATTTAGCGAAAGGCTTCTTGAAGGGAAAGATGTAACTCTGTGAGATGAATTAATAGAACACAGAGCAGTTTCTCAGAAAGCTTCTTTCCAGTTTTGAACGGAAGATATTTCCTTTTTCACCATAGCCCTCTATGGGCTTCCAAATATCCCTTTGCCAATTCCACAAGAACAGCCTTAGCGAAAGGCTTCTTGAAGGGAAAGATGTAACTCTGTGAGATGAATTAACAGAACACAGAGCAGTTTCTCAGAAAGCTTCTTTCCAGTTTTCAACGGAAGATACTTCCTTTTTCACCATAGCCCTCTATGGGCTTCCAAATATCCCTTTGCCAATTGCACAAGAACAGCCTTAGCGAAAGGCTTCTTGAAGGGATAGATGTAACTCTGTGAGATGAATTAACAGAACACAGAGCAGTTTCTCAGAAAGCTTGTTTCCAGTTTTGAAGGGAAGATATTTCCTTTTTCACCATAGCCCTCTATGGGCTTCCAAATATCTCTTTGCCAATTCCACAAGAACAGCCTTAGCGAACTTCTTCTTGAAGGGAAAGTTGTAACACTGTGAGATGAATTAACAGAACACAGAGCAGTTTCTCAGAAAGCTTTTTCCAGTTTTGAAGGGAAGATATTTCCTTTTTCACCATAGCCTTCTATGGGCTTCCAAATATCCCTTTGCCAATTCCACAAGAACAGCCTTAGCGAAAGTCTTCTTGAAGGGATAGATGTAACTCTGTGAGATGAATTAACAGAACACAGAGCAGTTTCTCAGAAAGCTTCTTTCCAGTTTTGAAGGGAAGATATTTCCTTTTTCACCATAGCCCTCTATGGGCTTCCAAATATCGCTTTGCCAATTCCACAAGAACAGCCTTAGCGAAAGGCTTCTTGAAGGGAAAGATGTAACTCTGTGAGATGAATTAACAGAACACCGAGCAGTTTCTCAGAAAGCTTCTTTCCAGTTTTGAACGGAAGATATTTCCTTTTTCACCATAGCCGTCTATGGGCTTCCAAATATCCCTTTGCCAATTCCACAAGAACAGCCTTAGCGAAAGTCTTCTTGAAGGGAAAGATGTAACTCTGTGAGATGAATTAACAGAACACAGAGCAGTTTCTCAGAAAGTTCTTTCCAGTTTTGAACGGAAGATATTTCCTTTTTCACCATAGCCCTCTATGGGCTTCCAAATATCCCTTTGCCAATTCCACAAGAACAGCCTTAGCGAAAGGCTTCTTGAAGGGAAAGATGTAACTCTGTGAGACGAATTAACAGAACACAGAGCCGTTTCTCAGAAAGCTTCTTTCCAGTTTTGAACGGAAGATATTTCCTTTTTCACCATAGCCCTCTATGGGCTTCCAAATATCCCTTTGCCAATTCCACAAGAACAGACTTAGCGAAAGACTTCTTGAAGGGAAAGATGTAACTCTGTGAGATGAATTAACAGAACACAGAGCAGTTTGTCAGAAAGTTTCTTTCCAGTTTTGAAGGGAAGATATTTCCTTTTTCACCATAGCCCTCTATGGGCTTCCAAATATCCCTTTGCCAATTCCACAAGAACAGCCTTAGCGAAAGGCTTCTTTAAGGGAAAGATGTAACTCTGTGAGATGAATTAACAGAACACAGAGCAGTTTCTCAGAAAGCTTCCTTCCAGTTTTGAACGGAAGATATTTCCTTTTTCACCATAGCCCTCTATGGGCTTCCAAATATCCCCTTGCCAATTCCACAAGAACAGCCTTAGCGAAAGGCTTCTTGAAGGGAAAGATGTAACTCTGTGAGATGAATTAACAGAACACAGAGCAGTTTCTCAGAAAGCTTCTTTCCAGTTTTGAACGGAAGATATTTCCTTTTTCACCATAGCCCTCTATGGGCTTCCAAATATCCCTTTGCCAATTCCACAAGAACAGCCTTAGCGAAAGACTTCTTGAACGGAAAGATGTAACTCTGTGAGATGAATTAACAGAACACAGAGCAGTTTCTCAGAAAGCTTCTTTCCAGTTTTGAACGGAAGATATTTCCTTTTTCACCATAGCCCTCTATGGGCTTCCAAATATCCCTTTGCCAATTCCACAAGAACAGCCTTAGCGAAAGGCTTCTTGAAGGGAAACATGTAACTCTGTGAGACGAATTAAAGAACACAGAGCAGTTTCTCAGAAAGCTTCTTTCCAGTTTTGAACGGAAGATATTTCCTTTTTCACCATAGCCCTCTATGGGCTTCAAAATATCCTTTGCCAATTCCACAAGAACAGCCTTAGCGAAAGACTTCTTGAAGGGAAAGATGTAACTCTGTGAGATGAATTAACAGAACACAGAGCAGTTTCTCAGAAAGTTTCTTTCCAGTTTTGAACGGAAGATATTTGCTTTTTCACCATAGCCCTCTACGGGCTTCCAAATATCCCTTTGCCAATTCCACAAGAACAGCCTTAGCGAAAGGCTTCTTGAAGGGAAAGATGTAACTCTGTGAGATGAATTAACAGAACACAGAGCAGTTTCTCAGAAAGCTTCCTTCCAGTTTTGAACGGAAGATATTTCCTTTTTCACCACAGCCCTCTATGGGCTTCCAAATATCCCTTTGCCAATTCCACAAGAACAGCCTTAGCGAAAGGCTTCTTGAAGGGAAAGATGTAACTCTGTGAGATGAATTAACAGAACACAGAGCAGTTTCTCAGAAAGCTTCTTTCCAGTTTTGAACGGAAGATATTTCCTTTTTCACCATAGCCCTCTATGGCTTCCAAATATCCCTTAGCCAATTCCACAAGAACAGCCTTAGCGAAAGGCTTCTTGAAGGGAAAGATGTAACTCTGTGAGACGAATTAACAGAACACAGAGCAGTTTCTCAGAAAGCTTCTTTCCAGTTTTGAACGGAAGATATTTCTTTTTTCACCATAGCCCTCTAGGGGCTTCCAAATATCCCCTTGCCAATTCCACAAGAACAGCCTTAACGAAAGGCTTCTTGAAGGGCAAGATGTAACTCTGTGAGATGAATTAACAGAACACAGAGCAGTTTCTCAGAAAGCTTCTTTCCAGTTTTGAACGGAAGATATTTCCTTTTTCACCATAGCCCTCTATGGGCTTCCAAATATCCCTTTGCCAATTCCACAAGAACAGCCTTAGCGAAAGGCTTCTTGAAGGGAAAGATGTAACTCTGTGAGATGAATTAACAGAACACAGAGCAGTTTCTCAGAAAGCTTCTTTCCAGTTTTCAACGGAAGATACTTCCTTTTTCACCATAGCCCTCTATGGGCTTCCAAATATCCCTTTGCCAATTGCACAAGAACAGCCTTAGCGAAAGGCTTCTTGAAGGGATAGATGTAACTCTGTGAGATGAATTAACAGAACACAGAGCAGTTTCTCAGAAAGCTTCTTTCCAGTTTTGAAGGGAAGATATTTCCTTTTTCACCATAGCCCTCTATGGGCTTCCAAATATCTCTTTGCCAATTCCACAAGAACAGCCTTAGCGAACTTCTTCTTGAAGGGAAAGTTGTAACACTGTGAGATGAATTAACAGAACACAGAGCAGTTTCTCAGAAAGCTTTTTCCAGTTTTGAAGGGAAGATATTTCCTTTTTCACCATAGCCTTCTATGGGCTTCCAAATATCCCTTTGCCAATTACACAAGAACAGCCTTAGCGAAAGTCTTCTTGAAGGGATAGATGTAACTCTGTGAGATGAATTAACAGAACACAGAGCAGTTTCTCAGAAAGCTTCTTTCCAGTTTTGAAGGGAAGATATTTCCTTTTTCACCATAGCCCTCTATGGGCTTCCAAATATCCCTTTGCCAATTCCACAAGAACAGCCTTAGCGAAAGGCTTCTTGAAGGGAAAGATGTAACTCTGTGAGATGAATTAACAGAACACAGAGCAGTTTCTCAGAAAGCTTCTTTCCAGTTTTGAACGGAAGATATTTCCTTTTTCACCATAGCCCTCTATGGGCTTCCAAATATCCCTTTGCCAATTCCACAAGAACAGCCTTAGCGAAAGACTTCTTGAACGGAAAGATGTAACTCTGTGAGATGAATTAACAGAACACAGAGCAGTTTCTCAGAAAGCTTCTTTCCAGTTTTGAACGGAAGATATTTCCTTTTTCACCATAGCCCTCTATGGGCTTCCAAATATCCCTTTGCCAATTCCACAAGAACAGCCTTAGCGAAAGACTTCTTGAACGGAAAGATGTAACACTGTGAGATGAATTAACAGAACACAGAGCAGTTTCTCAGAAAGCTTTTTCCAGTTTTGAAGGGAAGATATTTCCTTTTTCACCATAGCCCTCTATGGGCTTCCAAATATCCCTTTGCCAATTCCACAAGAACAGCCTTAGCGAAAGGCTTCTTGAAGGGAAAGATGTAACTCTGTGAGACGAATTAACAGAACACAGAGCAGTTTCTCAGAAAGCTTCTTTCCAGTTTTGAACGGAAGATATTTCCTTTTTCACCATAGCCCTCTATGGGCTTCCAAATATCCTTTGCCAATTCCACAAGAACAGCCTTAGCGAAAGGCTTCTTGAAGGGAAAGATGTAACTCTGTGAGATGAATTAACAGAACACAGAGCAGTTTCTCAGAAAGTTTCTTTCCAGTTTTGAACGGAAGATATTTCCTTTTTCACCATAGCCCTCTATGGGCTTCCAAATATCCCTTTGCCAATTACACAAGAACAGCCTTAGCGAAAGGCTTCTTGAAGGGAAACATGTAACTCTGTGAGATGAATTAACAGAACACAGAGCAGTTTCTCAGAAAGCTTCCTTCCAGTTTTGAACGGAAGATATTTCCTTTTTCACCACAGCCCTCTATGGGCTTCCAAATATCCCTTTGCCAATTCCACAAGAACAGCCTTAGCGAAAGGCTTCTTGAAGGGAAAGATGTAACTCTGTGAGATGAATTAACAGAACACAGAGCAGTTTCTCAGAAAGCTTCTTTCCAGTTTTGAACGGAAGATATTTCCTTTTTCACCATAGCCCTCTATGGGCTTCCAAATATCCCTTAGCCAATTCCACAAGAACAGCCTTAGCGAAAGGCTTCTTGAAGGGAAAGATGTAACTCTGTGAGACGAATTAACAGAACACAGAGCAGTTTCTCAGAAAGCTTCTTTCCAGTTTTGAACGGAAGATATTTCTTTTTTCACCATAGCCCTCTAGGGGCTTCCAAATATCCCTTTGCCAATTCCACAAGAACAGCCTTAACGAAAGGCTTCTTGAAGGGCAAGATGTAACTCTGTGAGATGAATTAACAGCACACAGAGCAGTTTCTCAGAAAGCTTCTTTCCAGTTTTGAACGGAAGATATTTCCTTTTTCACCATAGCCCTCTATGGGCTTCCAAATATCCCTTTGCCAATTCCACAAGAACAGCCTTAGCGAAAGGCTTCTTGAAGGGAAAGATGTAACTCTGTGAGATGAATTAACAGAACACAGACCAGTTTCTCAGAAAGCTTGTTTCCAGTTTTGAACGGAAGATATTCCCTTTTTCACCATAGCCCTCTATGGGCTTCCAAATATCCCTTTGCCAATTCCACAAGAACAGCCTTAGCGAAAGGCTTCTTGAAGGGAAAGATGTAACTCTGTGAGATGAATTAACAGAACACAGAGCAGTTTCTCAGAAAGCTTCTTTCCAGTTTTGAACGGAAGATATTTCCTTTTTCACCATAGCCCTCTATGGGCTTCCAAATATCCCTTTGCCAATTCCACAAGAACAGCCTTAGCGAAAGGCTTCTTGAAGGGAAAGATGTAACTCTGTGAGATGAATTAACAGAACACAGAGCAGTTTCTCAGAAAGCTTCTTTCCAGTTTTGAACGGAAGATATTTCCTTTTCCACCATAGCCCTCTATGGGCTTCCAAATATCCCTTTGCCAATTCCACAAGAACAGCCTTAGCGAAAGGCTTCTTGAAGGGAAAGATGTAACTCTGTGAGATGAATTAACAGAACACAGAGCAGTTTCTCAGAAAGCTTCTTTCCAGTTTTGAACGGAAGATATTTCCTTTTTCACCATAGCCCTCTATGGGCTTCCAAATATCCCTTTGCCAATTTCACAAGAACAGCCTTAGCGAAAGGCTTCTTGAAGGTACAGATGTAACACTGTGAGATGAATTAAAAGAACACAGAGCAGTTTCTCAGAAAGCTTTTTTCCAGTTTTGAAGGGAAGATATTTCCTTTTTCACCATAGCCCTCTATGGGCTTCCAAATATCCCTTTGCCAATTCCACAAGAACAGCCTTAGCGAAAGGCTTCTTGAAGGGAAAGATGTAACTCTGTGAGATGAATTAACAGAACACAGAGCAGTTTCTCAGAAAGCTTCTTTCCAGTTTTGAACGGAAGATATTTCCTTTTTCACCATAGCCCTCTATGGGCTTCCAAATATCCCTTTGCCAATTCCACAAGAACAGCCTTAGCGAAAGACTTCTTGAAGGGAAAGATGTAACTCTGTGAGATGAATTAACAGAACACAGAGCAGTTTCTCAGAAAGTTTCTTTCCAGTTTTGAACGGAAGATATTTCCTTTTTCACCATAGCCCTCTATGGGCTTCCAAATATCCCTTTGCCAATTAAACAAGAACAGCCTTAGCGAAAGACTTCTTGAAGGGAAAGATGTAACTCTGTGAGATGAATTAACAGAACACAGAGCAGTTTCTCAGAAAGCTTCTTTCCAGTTTTGAACGGAAGATATTTCCTTACTCACCTTAGCCCTCTATGGGCTTCCAAATATCCCTTTGCCAATTCCACAAGAACAGCCTTAGCGAAAGACTTCTTGAAGGGAAAGATGTAACTCTGTGAGACGAATTAACAGAACACAGAGCAGTTTCTCAGAAAGCTTCTTTCCAGTTTTGAACGGAAGATATTTCCTTTTTCACCATAGCCCTCTATGGGCTTCCAAATATCCCTTTGCCAATTCCACAAGAACAGCCTTAGCGAAAGGCTTCTTGAAGGGAAAGATGTAACTCTGTGAGATGAATTAACAGAACACAGAGCAGTTTCTCAGAAAGCTTCTTTCCAGTTTTGAACGGAAGATATTTCCTTTTTCACCATAGCCCTCTATGGGCTTCCAAATATCCCTTTGCCAATTCCACAAGAACAGCCTTAGCGAAAGGCTTCTTGAAGGGAAAGATGTAACTCTGTGAGATGAATTAACAGAACACAGAGCAGTTTCTCAGAAAGCTTCTTTCCAGTTTTGAACGGAAGATATTTCCTTTTCCACCATAGCCCTCTATGGGCTTCCAAATATCCCTTTGCCAATTCCACAAGAACAGCCTTAGCGAAAGGCTTCTTGAAGGGAAAGATGTAACTCTGTGAGATGAATTAACAGAACACAGAGCAGTTTCTCAGAAAGCTTCTTTCCAGTTTTGAACGGAAGATATTTCCTTTTTCACCATAGCCCTCTATGGGCTTCCAAATATCCCTTTGCCAATTTCACAAGAACAGCCTTAGCGAAAGGCTTCTTGAAGGTACAGATGTAACACTGTGAGATGAATTAAAAGAACACAGAGCAGTTTCTCAGAAAGCTTTTTTCCAGTTTTGAAGGGAAGATATTTCCTTTTTCACCATAGCCCTCTATGGGCTTCCAAATATCCCTTTGCCAATTCCACAAGAACAGCCTTAGCGAAAGGCTTCTTGAAGGGAAAGATGTAACTCTGTGAGATGAATTAACAGAACACAGAGCAGTTTCTCAGAAAGCTTCTTTCCAGTTTTGAACGGAAGATATTTCCTTTTTCACCATAGCCCTCTATGGGCTTCCAAATATCCCTTTGCCAATTCCACAAGAACAGCCTTAGCGAAAGACTTCTTGAAGGGAAAGATGTAACTCTGTGAGATGAATTAACAGAACACAGAGCAGTTTCTCAGAAAGTTTCTTTCCAGTTTTGAACGGAAGATATTTCCTTTTTCACCATAGCCCTCTATGGGCTTCCAAATATCCCTTTGCCAATTAAACAAGAACAGCCTTAGCGAAAGGCTTCTTTAAGGGAAAGATGTAACTCTGTGAGATGAATTAACAGAACACAGAGCAGTTTCTCAGAAAGCTTCTTTCCAGTTTTGAACGGAAGATATTTCCTTATTCACCTTAGCCCTCTATGGGCTTCCAAATATCCCTTTGCCAATTCCACAAGAACAGCCTTAGCGAAAGACTTCTTGAAGGGAAAGATGTAACTCTGTGAGACGAATTAACAGAACACAGAGCAGTTTCTCAGAAAGCTTCTTTCCAGTTTTGAACGGAAGATATTTCCTTTTTCACCATAGCCCTCTATGGGCTTCCAAATATCCCTTTGCCAATTCCACAAGAACAGCCCTAGCGAAAGGCTTCTTGAAGGGAAACATGTAACTCTGTGAGATGAATTAACAGAACACAGAGCAGTTTCTCAGAAAGCTTCTTTCCAGTTTTGAACGGAAGATATTTCCTTTTTCACCATAGCCCTCTATGGGCTTCCAAATATCCTTTGCCAATTCCACAAGAACAGCCTTAGCGAAAGACTTCTTGAAGGGAAAGATGTAACTCTGTGAGATGAATTAACAGAACACAGAGCAGTTTCTCAGAAAGTTTCTTTCCAGTTTTGAACGGATGATATTTCCTTTTTCACCATAGCTCTCTATGGGCTTCCAAATATCCCTTTGCCAATTCCACAAGAACAGCCTTAGCGAAAGGCTTCTTGAAGGTACAGATGTAACACTGTGAGATGAATTAAAAGAACACAGAGCAGTTTCTCAGAAAGCTTTTTTCCAGTTTTGAAGGGAAGATATTTCCTTTTTCACCATAGCCCTCTATGGGCTTCCAAATATCCCTTTGCCAATTCCACAAGAACAGCCTTAGCGAAAGGCTTCTTGAAGGGAAAGATGTAACTCTGTGAGATGAATTAACAGAACACAGAGCAGTTTCTCAGAAAGCTTGTTTCCAGTTTTGAACGGAAGATATTTCCTTTTTCACCATAGCCCTCTATGAGCTTCCAAATATCCCTTAGCCAATTCCACAAGAACAGCCTTAGCGAAAGGCTTCTTGAAGGGAAAGATGGAACTCTGTGAGACGAATTAACAGAACACAGAGCAGTTTCTCAGAAAGCTTCTTTCCAGTTTTGAACGGAAGATATTTCTTTTTTCACCATAGCCCTCTAGGGGCTTCCAAATATCCCTTTGCCAATTCCACAAGAACAGCCTTAACGAAAGGCTTCTTGAAGGGAAAGATGTAACTCTGTGAGATGAATTAACAGAACACAGAGCAGTTTCTCAGAAAGCTTCTTTCCAGTTTTGAACGGAAGATATTTCCTTTTTCACCATAGCCCTCTATGGGCTTCCAAATATCCCTTTGCCAATTCCACAAGAACAGCCTTAGCGAAAGGCTTCTTGAAGGGAAAGATGTAACTCTGTGAGATGAATTAACAGAACACAGAGCAGTTTCTCAGAAAGCTTTTTCCAGTTTTGAAGGGAAGATATTTCCTTTTTCACCATAGCCCTCTATGGTCTTCCAAATATCCCTTTGCCAATTACACAAGAACAGCCTTAGCGAAAGGCTTCTTGAAGGGAAAGATGTAACTCTGTGAGATGAATTAACAGAACACAGAGCAGTTTCTCAGAAAGCTTGTTTCCAGTTTTCAAGGGAAGATATTTCCTTTTTCACCATAGCCCTCTATGGGCTTCCAAATATCCCTTTGCCAATTCCACAAGAACAGCCTTAGCGAAAGGCTTCTTGAACGGAAAGATGTAACTCTGTGAGATGAATTAACAGAACACAGAGCAGTTTCTCAGAAAGCTTCTTTCCAGTTTTGAACGGAAGATATTTCCTTTTTCACCATAGCCCTCTATGGGCTTCCAAATATCCCTTTGCCAATTCCACAAGAACAGCCTTAGCGAAAGGCTTCTTGAAGGGAAAGATGTAACTCTGTGAGATGAATTAACAGAACACAGAGCAGTTTCTCAGAAAGCTTGTTTCCAGTTTTGAACGGAAGATATTTCCTTTTGCACCATAGCCCTCTATGGGCTTCCAAATATCCCTTTGCCAATTCCACAAGAACAGCCTTAGCGAAAGGCTTCTTGAAGGGAAAGATGTAACTCTGTGAGATGAATTAACAGAACACAGAGCAGTTTCTCAGAAAGCTTCTTTCCAGTTTTGAACGGAAGATATTTCCTTTTTCACCATAGCCCTCTATGGGCTTCCAAATATCCCTTTGCCAATTCCACAAGAACAGCCTTAGCGAAAGGCTTCTTGAAGGGAAAGATGTAACTCTGTGAGATGAATTAACAGAACACAGAGCAGTTTCTCAGAAAGCTTCTTTCCAGTTTTGAACGGAAGATATTTCCTTTTCCACCATAGCCCTCTATGGGCTTCCAAATATCCCTTTGCCAATTCCACAAGAACAGCCTTAGCGAAAGGCTTCTTGAAGGGAAAGATGTAACTCTGTGAGATGAATTAACAGAACACAGAGCAGTTTCTCAGAAAGCTTCTTTCCAGTTTTGAACGGAAGATATTTCCTTTTTCACCATAGCCCTCTATGTGCTTCCAAATATCCCTTTGCCAATTCCACAAGAACAGCCTTAGCGAAAGGCTTCTTGAAGGGAAAGATGTAACTCTGTGAGATGAATTAACAGAACACAGAGCAGTTTCTCAGAAAGCTTCTTTCCAGTTTTGAACGGAAGATATTTCCTTTTTCACCATAGCCCTCTATGGGCTTCCAAATATCCCTTTGCCAATTCCACAAGAACAGCCTTAGCGAAAGGCTTCTTGAAGGGAAAGATGTAACTCTGTGAGATGAATTAACAGAACACAGAGCAGTTTCTCAGAAAGCTTCTTTCCAGTTTTGAACGGAAGATATTTCCTTTTTCACCATAGCCCTCTATGGGCTTCCAAATATCCCTTTGCCAATTCCACAAGAACAGCCTTAGCGAAAGGCTTCTTGAAGGGAAAGATGTAACTCTGTGAGATGAATTAACAGAACACAGAGCAGTTTCTCAGAAAGCTTCTTTCCAGTTTTGAACGGAAGATATTTCCTTTTTCACCATAGCCCTCTATGTGCTTCCAAATATCCCTTTGCCAATTCCACAAGAACAGCCTTAGCGAAAGGCTTCTTGAAGGGAAAGATGTAACTCTGTGAGATGAATTAACAGAACACAGAGCAGTTTCTCAGAAAGCTTCTTTCCAGTTTTGAACGGAAGATATTTCCTTTTTCACCATAGCCCTCTATGGGCTTCCAAATATCCCTTTGCCAATTCCACAAGAAC
The DNA here is from genome assembly GCF_047675955.1 of Chlorocebus sabaeus. Classification (NCBI taxonomy): domain Eukaryota; kingdom Metazoa; phylum Chordata; class Mammalia; order Primates; family Cercopithecidae; genus Chlorocebus; species Chlorocebus sabaeus. The sequence goes on along the minus strand of NW_027327448.1, from coordinate 1,865,448 downwards.
AGCCTTAGCGAAAGGCTTCTTGAAGGGAAAGATGTAACTCTGTGAGATGAATTAACAGAACACAGAGCAGTTTCTCAGTAAGCTTCTTTCCAGGTTTGAACGGAAGATATTTCCTTTTTCACCATAGCCCTCTATGGGTTTCCAAATATCCCTCTGTCAATTCCACAAGAACAGCCTTAGCGAAAGGCTTCTTGAAGGCAAAGATGTAACTCTGTGAGATGAATTAACAGAACATAGAGCAGTTTCTCAGAAAGCTTCTTTCCAGTTTTGAACGGAAGATATTTCCTTTTTCACCATAGCCCTCTATGGGCTTCCAAATATCCCTTTGCCAATTCCACAAGAACAGCCTTAGCGAAAGGCTTCTTTAAGGGAAAGATGTAACTCTGTGAGATGAATTAACAGAACACAGAGCAGTTTCTCAGAAAGCTTCCTTCCAGTTTTGAACGGAAGATATTTCCTTTTTCACCATAGCCCTCTATGGGCTTCCAAATATCCCCTTGCCAATTCCACAAGAACAGCCTTAGCGAAAGGCTTCTTGAAGGGAAAGATGTAACTCTGTGAGATGAATTAACAGAACACAGAGCAGTTTCTCAGAAAGCTTCTTTCCAGTTTTGAACGGAAGATATTTCCTTTTTCACCATAGCCCTCTATGGGCTTCCAAATATCCCTTTGCCAATTCCACAAGAACAGCCTTAGCGAAAGACTTCTTGAAGGGAAAGATGTAACTCTGTGAGATGAATTAACAGAACACAGAGCAGTTTCTCAGAAAGCTTCTTTCCAGTTTTGAACGGAAGATATTTCCTTTTTCACCATAGCCCTCTATGGGCTTCCAAATATCCCTTTGCCAATTCCACAAGAACAGCCTTAGCGAAAGGCTTCTTGAAGGGAAACATGTAACTCTGTGAGACGAATTAACAGAACACAGAGCAGTTTCTCAGAAAGCTTCTTTCCAGTTTTGAACGGAAGATATTTCCTTTTTCACCATAGCCCTCTATGGGCTTCCAAATATCCTTTGCCAATTCCACAAGAACAGCCTTAGCGAAAGACTTCTTGAAGGGAAAGATGTAACTCTGTGAGATGAATTAACAGAACACAGAGCACTTTCTCAGAAAGTTTCTTTCCAGTTTTGAAAGGAAGATATTTCCTTTTTCACCATAGCCCTCTATGGGCTTCCAAATATCCCTTTGCCAATTCCACAAGAACAACCTTAGCGAAAGGCTTCTTGAAGGGAAAGATGTAACTCTGTGAGATGAATTAACAGAACACAGAGCAGTTTCTCAGAAAGCTTCCTTCCAGTTTTGAACGGAAGATATTTCCTTTTTCACCATAGCCCTCTATGGGCTTCCAAATATCCCTTTGCCAATTCCACAAGAACAGCCTTAGCGAAAGGCTTCTTGAAGGGAAAGATGTAACTCTGTGAGATGAATTAACAGAACACAGAGCAGTTTCTCAGAAAGCTTGTTTCCAGTTTTGAACGGAAGATATTCCCTTTTTCACCATAGCCCTCTATGGGCTTCCAAATATCCCTTTGCCAATTCCACAAGAACAGCCTTAGCGAAAGGCTTCTTGAAGGGAAAGATGTAACTCTGTGAGATGAATTAACAGAACACAGAGCAGTTTCTCAGAAAGCTTCTTTCCAGTTTTGAACGGAAGATATTTCCTTTTTCACCATAGCCCTCTATGGGCTTCCAAATATCCCTTTGCCAATTCCACAAGAACAGCCTTAGCGAAAGGCTTCTTGAAGGGAAAGATGTAACTCTGTGAGATGAATTAACAGAACACAGAGCAGTTTCTCAGAAAGCTTCTTTCCAGTTTTGAACGGAAGATATTTCCTTTTCCACCATAGCCCTCTATGGGCTTCCAAATATCCCTTTGCCAATTCCACAAGAACAGCCTTAGCGAAAGGCTTCTTGAAGGGAAAGATGTAACTCTGTGAGATGAATTAACAGAACACAGAGCAGTTTCTCAGAAAGCTTCTTTCCAGTTTTGAACGGAAGAAATTTCCTTTTTCACCATAGCCCTCTATGTGCTTCCAAATATCCCTTTGCCAATTCCACAAGAACAGCCTTAGTGAACGGCTTCTTGAAGGGAAAGATGTAACACTGTGAGATGAATTAACAGAACACAGAGCAGTTTCTCAGAAAGCTTTTTCCAGTTTTGAAGGGAAGATATTTCCTTTTTCACCATAGCCCTCTATGGTCTTCCAAATATCCCTTTGCCAATTCCACAAGAACAGCCTTAGCGAAAGGCTTCTTCAAGGGAAAGATGTAACTCTGTGAGATGAATTAACAGAACACAGAGCAGTTTCTCAGAAAGCTTCCTTCCAGTTTTGAACGGAAGATATTTCCTTTTTCACCATAGCCCTCTATGGGCTTCCAAATATCCCTTTGCCAATTCCACAAGAACAGCCTTAGCGAAAGGCTTCTTGAAGGGAAAGATGTAACTCTGTGAGATGAATTAACAGAACACAGAGCAGTTTCTCAGAAAGCTTGTTTCCAGTTTTGAACGGAAGATATTTCCTTTTTCACCATAGCCCTCTATGGGCTTCCAAATATCCCTTTGCCAATTCCACAAGAACAGCCTTAGCGAAAGGCTTCTTGAAGGGAAAGATGTAACTCTGTGAGATGAATTAACAGAACACAGAGCAGTTTCTCAGAAAGCTTGTTTCCAGTTTTGAACGGAAGATATTCCCTTTTTCACCATAGCCCTCTATGGGCTTCCAAATATCCCTTTGCCAATTCCACAAGAACAGCCTTAGCGAAAGGCTTCTTGAAGGGAAAGATGTAACTCTGTGAGATGAATTAACAGAACACAGAGCAGTTTCTCAGAAAGCTTCTTTCCAGTTTTGAACGGAAGATATTTCCTTTTTCACCATAGCCCTCTATGGGCTTCCAAATATCCCTTTGCCAATTCCACAAGAACAGCCTTAGCGAAAGGCTTCTTGAAGGGAAAGATGTAACTCTGTGAGATGAATTAACAGAACACAGAGCAGTTTCTCAGAAAGCTTCTTTCCAGTTTTGAACGGAAGATATTTCCTTTTCCACCATAGCCCTCTATGGGCTTCCAAATATCCCTTTGCCAATTCCACAAGAACAGCCTTAGCGAAAGGCTTCTTGAAGGGAAAGTTGTAACTCTGTGAGATGAATTAACAGAACACAGAGCAGTTTCTCAGAAAGCTTCTTTCCAGTTTTGAACGGAAGATATTTCCTTTTTCACCATAGCCCTCTATGTGCTTCCAAATATCCCTTTGCCAATTCCACAAGAACAGCCTTAGCGAAAGGCTTCTTGAAGGGAAAGATGTAACTCTGTGAGATGAATTAACAGAAGACAGAGCAGTTTCTCAGAAAGCTTCTTTCCGGTTTTGAACGGAAGATATTTCCTTTTTCACCATAGCCCTCTATGGGCTTCCAAATATCCCTTTGCCAATTCCACAAGAACAGCCTTAGCGAAAGGCTTCTTGAAGGGAAAGATGTAACTCTGTGAGATGAATTAACAGAACACAGAGCAGTTTCTCAGAAAGCTTCTTTCCAGTTTTGAACGGAAGATATTTCCTTTTTCACCATAGCCCTCTATGGGCTTCCAAATATCCCTTTGCCAATTCCACAAGAACAGCCTTAGCGAAAGGCTTCTTGAAGGGAAAGATGTAACTCTGTGAGATGAATTAACAGAACACAGAGCAGTTTCTCAGAAAGCTTGTTTCCAGTTTTGAACGGAAGATATTCCCTTTTTCACCATAGCCCTCTATGGGCTTCCAAATATCCCTTTGCCAATTCCACAAGAACAGCCTTAGCGAAAGGCTTCTTGAAGGGAAAGATGTAACTCTGTGAGATGAATTAACAGAACACAGAGCAGTTTCTCAGAAAGCTTCTTTCTAGTTTTGAACGGAAGATATTTCCTTTTTCACCATAGCCCTCTATGGGCTTCCAAATATCCCTTTGCCAATTCCACAAGAACAGCCTTAGCGAAAGGCTTCTTGAAGGGAAAGATGTAACTCTGTGAGATGATTTAACAGAACACAGAGCAGTTTCTCAGAAAGCTTCTTTCCAGTTTTGAACGGAAGATATTTCCTTTTTCACCATAGCCCTCTATGAGCTTCCAAATATCCCTTTGCCAATTCCACAAGAACAGCCTTAGCGAACTTCTTCTTGAAGGGAAAGATGTAACTCTGTGAGATGAATTAACAGAACACAGAGCAGTTTCTCAGAAAGCTTTTTCCAGTTTTGAAGGGAAGATATTTCCTTTTTCACCATAGCCCTCTATGGGCTTCCAAATATCCCTTTGCCAATTCCACAAGAACAGCCTTAGCGAAAGGCTTCTTGAAGGGAAAGATGTGACTCTGTGAGATGAATTAACAGAACACAGAGCAGTTTCTCAGAAAGTTTCTTTCCAGTTTTGAACGGAAGATATTTCCTTTTTCACCATAGCCCTCTATGGGCTTCCAAATATCCCTTTGCCAATTCCACAAGAACAGCCTTAGCGAAAGGCTTCTTGAAGGGAAACATGTAACTCTGTGAGACGAATTAACAGAACACAGAGCAGTTTCTCAGAAAGCTTCTTTCCAGTTTTGAACGGAAGATATTTCCTTTTTCACCATAGCCCTCTATGGGCTTCCAAATATCCCTTTGCCAATTCCACAAGAACAGCCTTAGCCAAAGGCTTCTTGAAGGGAAAGATGTAACTCTGTGAGATGAATTAACAGAACACAGAGCAGTTTCTCAGAAAGCTTCTTTCCAGTTTTGAACGGAAGATATTTCCTTTTTCACCATAGCCCTCTATGGGCTTCCAAATATCCCTTTGCCAATTCCACAAGAACAGCCTTAGCGAAAGGCTTCTTGAAGGGAAAGATGTAACTCTGTGAGACGAATTAACAGAACACAGAGCCGTTTCTCAGAAAGCTTCTTTCCAGTTTTGAACGGAAGATATTTCCTTTTTCACCATAGCCCTCTATGGGCTTCCAAATATCCCTTTGCCAATTCCACAAGAACAGACTTAGCGAAAGACTTCTTGAAGGGAAAGATGTAACTCTGTGAGATGAATTAACAGAACACAGAGCAGTTTGTCAGAAAGTTTCTTTCCAGTTTTGAAGGGAAGATATTTCCTTTTTCACCATAGCCCTCTATGGGCTTCCAAATATCCCTTTGCCAATTCCACAAGAACAGCCTTAGCGAAAGGCTTCTTTAAGGGAAAGATGTAACTCTGTGAGATGAATTAACAGAACACAGAGCAGTTTCTCAGAAAGCTTCCTTCCAGTTTTGAACGGAAGATATTTCCTTTTTCACCATAGCCCTCTATGGGCTTCCAAATATCCCCTTGCCAATTCCACAAGAACAGCCTTAGCGAAAGGCTTCTTGAAGGGAAAGATGTAACTCTGTGAGATGAATTAACAGAACACAGAGCAGTTTCTCAGAAAGCTTCTTTCCAGTTTTGAACGGAAGATATTTCCTTTTTCACCATAGCCCTCTATGGGCTTCCAAATATCCCTTTGCCAATTCCACAAGAACAGCCTTAGCGAAAGACTTCTTGAAGGGAAAGATGTAACTCTGTGAGATGAATTAACAGAACACAGAGCAGTTTCTCAGAAAGCTTCTTTCCAGTTTTGAACGGAAGATATTTCCTTTTTCACCATAGCCCTCTATGGGCTTCCAAATATCCCTTTGCCAATTCCACAAGAACAGCCTTAGCGAAAGGCTTCTTGAAGGGAAACATGTAACTCTGTGAGACGAATTAAAGAACACAGAGCAGTTTCTCAGAAAGCTTCTTTCCAGTTTTGAACGGAAGATATTTCCTTTTTCACCATAGCCCTCTATGGGCTTCAAAATATCCTTTGCCAATTCCACAAGAACAGCCTTAGCGAAAGACTTCTTGAAGGGAAAGATGTAACTCTGTGAGATGAATTAACAGAACACAGAGCAGTTTCTCAGAAAGTTTCTTTCTAGTTTTGAACGGAAGATATTTCCTTTTTCACCATAGCCCTCTATGGGCTTCCAAATATCCCTTTGCCAATTCCACAAAAACAGCCTTAGCGAAAGGCTTCTTGAAGGGAAAGATGTAACTCTGTGAGATGAATTAACAGAACACAGAGCAGTTTCTCAGAAAGCTTCCTTCCAGTTTTGAACGGAAGATATTTCCTTTTTCACCATAGCCCTCTATGGGCTTCCAAATATCCCTTTGCCAATTCCACAAGAACAGCCTTAGCGAAAGGCTTCTTGAAGGGAAAGATGTAACTCTGTGAGATGAATTAACAGAACACAGAGCAGTTTCTCAGAAAGCTTCTTTCCAGTTTTGAACGGAAGATATTTCCTTTTTCACCATAGCCCTCTATGGCTTCCAAATATCCCTTAGCCAATTCCACAAGAACAGCCTTAGCGAAAGGCTTCTTGAAGGGAAAGATGTAACTCTGTGAGACGAATTAACAGAACACAGAGCAGTTTCTCAGAAAGCTTCTTTCCAGTTTTGAACGGAAGATATTTCTTTTTTCACCATAGCCCTCTAGGGGCTTCCAAATATCCCCTTGCCAATTCCACAAGAACAGCCTTAACGAAAGGCTTCTTGAAGGGCAAGATGTAACTCTGTGAGATGAATTAACAGAACACAGAGCAGTTTCTCAGAAAGCTTGTTTCCAGTTTTGAACGGAAGATATTTCCTTTTTCACCATAGCCCTCTATGGGCTTCCAAATATCCCTTTGCCAATTCCACAAGAACAGCCTTAGCGAAAGGCTTCTTGAAGGGAAAGATGTAACTCTGTGAGATGAATTAACAGAACACAGAGCAGTTTCTCAGAAAGCTTCTTTCCAGTTTGCAACGGAAGATACTTCCTTTTTCACCATAGCCCTCTATGGGCTTCCAAATATCCCTTTGCCAATTGCACAAGAACAGCCTTAGCGAAAGGCTTCTTGAAGGGATAGATGTAACTCTGTGAGATGAATTAACAGAACACAGAGCAGTTTCTCAGAAAGCTTGTTTCCAGTTTTGAAGGGAAGATATTTCCTTTTTCACCATAGCCCTCTATGGGCTTCCAAATATCTCTTTGCCAATTCCACAAGAACAGCCTTAGCGAACTTCTTCTTGAAGGGAAAGTTGTAACACTGTGAGATGAATTAACAGAACACAGAGCAGTTTCTCAGAAAGCTTTTTCCAGTTTTGAAGGGAAGATATTTCCTTTTTCACCATAGCCTTCTATGGGCTTCCAAATATCCCTTTGCCAATTCCACAAGAACAGCCTTAGCGAAAGTCTTCTTGAAGGGATAGATGTAACTCTGTGAGATGAATTAACAGAACACAGAGCAGTTTCTCAGAAAGCTTCTTTCCAGTTTTGAAGGGAAGATATTTCCTTTTTCACCATAGCCCTCTATGGGCTTCCAAATATCCCTTTGCCAATTCCACAAGAACAGCCTTAGCGAAAGGCTTCTTGAAGGGAAAGATGTAACTCTGTGAGATGAATTAACAGAACACCGAGCAGTTTCTCAGAAAGCTTCTTTCCAGTTTTGAACGGAAGATATTTCCTTTTTCACCATAGCCGTCTATGGGCTTCCAAATATCCCTTTGCCAATTCCACAAGAACAGCCTTAGCGAAAGTCTTCTTGAAGGGAAAGATGTAACTCTGTGAGATGAATTAACAGAACACAGAGCAGTTTCTCAGAAAGCTTCTTTCCAGTTTAGAACGGAAGATATTTCCTTTTTCACCATAGCCCTCTATGGGCTTCCAAATATCCCTTTGCCAATTCCACAAGAACAGCCTTAGCGAACTTCTTCTTGAAGGGAAAGATGTAACACTGTGAGATGAATTAACAGAACACAGAGCAGTTTCTCAGAAAGCTTTTTCCAGTTTTGAAGGGAAGATATTTCCTTTTTCACCATAGCCCTCTATGGGCTTCCAAATATCCCTTTGCCAATTCCACAAGAACAGCCTTAGCGAAAGGCTTCTTGAAGGGAAAGATGTAACTCTGTGAGACGAATTAACAGAACACAGAGCAGTTTCTCAGAAAGCTTCTTTCCAGTTTTGAACGGAAGATATTTCCTTTTTCACCATAGCCCTCTATGGGCTTCCAAATATCCTTTGCCAATTCCACAAGAACAGCCTTAGCGAAAGGCTTCTTGAAGGGAAAGATGTAACTCTGTGAGATGAATTAACAGAACACAGAGCAGTTTCTCAGAAAGTTTCTTTCCAGTTTTGAAGGGAAGATATTTCCTTTTTCACCATAGCCCTCTATGGGCTTCCAAATATCCCTTTGCCAATTCCACAAGAACAGCCTTAGCGAACGGCTTCTTTAAGGGAAAGATGTAACTCTGTGAGATGAATTAACAGAACACAGAGCAGTTTCTCAGAAAGCTTCCTTCCAGTTTTGAACGGAAGATATTTCCTTTTTCACCATAGCCCTCTATGGGCTTCCAAATATCCCCTTGCCAATTCCACAAGAACAGCCTTAGCGAAAGGCTTCTTGAAGGGAAAGATGTAACTCTGTGAGATGAATTAACAGAACACAGAGCAGTTTCTCAGAAAGCTTCTTTCCAGTTTTGAACGGAAGATATTTCCTTTTTCACCATAGCCCTCTATGGGCTTCCAAATATCCCTTTGCCAATTCCACAAGAACAGCCTTAGCGAAAGACTTCTTGAAGGGAAAGATGTAACTCTGTGAGATGAATTAACAGAACACAGAGCAGTTTCTCAGAAAGCTTCTTTCCAGTTTTGAACGGAAGATATTTCCTTTTTCACCATAGCCCTCTATGGGCTTCCAAATATCCCTTTGCCAATTCCACAAGAACAGCCTTAGCGAAAGGCTTCTTGAAGGGAAACATGTAACTCTGTGAGACGAATTAAAGAACACAGAGCAGTTTCTCAGAAAGCTTCTTTCCAGTTTTGAACGGAAGATATTTCCTTTTTCACCATAGCCCTCTATGGGCTTCAAAATATCCTTTGCCAATTCCACAAGAACAGCCTTAGCGAAATACTTCTTGAAGGGAAAGATGTAACTCTGTGAGATGAATTAACAGAACACAGAGCAGTTTCTCAGAAAGTTTCTTTCCAGTTTTGAACGGAAGATATTTCCTTTTTCACCATAGCCCTCTATGGGCTTCCAAATATCCCTTTGCCAATTCCACAAGAACAGCCTTAGCGAAAGGCTTCTTGAAGGGAAACATGTAACTCTGTGAGATGAATTAACAGAACACAGAGCAGTTTCTCAGAAAGCTTCCTTCCAGTTTTGAACGGAAGATATTTCCTTTTTCACCACAGCCCTCTATGGGCTTCCAAATATCCCTTTGCCAATTCCACAAGAACAGCCTTAGCGAAAGGCTTCTTGAAGGGAAAGATGTAACTCTGTGAGATGAATTAACAGAACACAGAGCAGTTTCTCAGAAAGCTTCTTTCCAGTTTTGAACGGAAGATATTTCCTTTTTCACCATAGCCCTCTATGGGCTTCCAAATATCCCTTTGCCAATTCCACAAGAACAGCCTTAGCGAAAGGCTTCTTGAAGGGAAAGATGTAACTCTGTGAGACGAATTAACAGAACACAGAGCAGTTTCTCAGAAAGCTTCTTTCCAGTTTTGAACGGAAGATATTTCTTTTTTCACCATAGCCCTCTAGGGGCTTCCAAATATCCCTTTGCCAATTCCACAAGAACAGCCTTAACGAAAGGCTTCTTGAAGGGCAAGATGTAACTCTGTGAGATGAATTAACAGCACACAGAGCAGTTTCTCAGAAAGCTTCTTTCCAGTTTTGAACGGAAGATATTTCCTTTTTCACCATAGCCCTCTATGGGCTTCCAAATATCCCTTTGCCAATTCCACAAGAACAGCCTTAGCGAAAGGCTTCTTGAAGGGAAAGATGTAACTCTGTGAGATGAATTAACAGAACACAGAGCAGTTTCTCAGAAAGCTTGTTTCCAGTTTTGAACGGAAGATATTCCCTTTTTCACCATAGCCCTCTATGGGCTTCCAAATATCCCTTTGCCAATTCCACAAGAACAGCCTTAGCGAAAGGCTTCTTGAAGGGAAAGATGTAACTCTGTGAGATGAATTAACAGAACACAGAGCAGTTTCTCAGAAAGCTTCTTTCCAGTTTTGAACGGAAGATATTTCCTTTTTCACCATAGCCCTCTATTGGCTTCCAAATATCCCTTTGCCAATTCCACAAGAACAGCCTTAGCGAAAGGCTTCTTGAAGGGAAAGATGTAACTCTGTGAGATGAATTAACAGAACACAGAGCAGTTTCTCAGAAAGCTTCTTTCCAGTTTTGAACGGAAGATATTTCCTTTTCCACCATAGCCCTCTATGGGCTTCCAAATATCCCTTTGCCAATTCCACAAGAACAGCCTTAGCGAAAGGCTTCTTGAAGGGAAAGATGTAACTCTGTGAGATGAATTAACAGAACACAGAGCAGTTTCTCAGAAAGCTTCTTTCCAGTTTTGAACGGAAGATATTTCCTTTTTCACCATAGCCCTCTATGGGCTTCCAAATATCCCTTTGCCAATTTCACAAGAACAGCCTTAGCGAAAGGCTTCTTGAAGGTACAGATGTAACACTGTGAGATGAATTAAAAGAACACAGAGCAGTTTCTCAGAAAGCTTTTTTCCAGTTTTGAAGGGAAGATATTTCCTTTTTCACCATAGCCCTCTATGGGCTTCCAAATATCCCTTTGCCAATTCCACAAGAACAGCCTTAGCGAAAGGCTTCTTGAAGGGAAAGATGTAACTCTGTGAGATGAATTAACAGAACACAGAGCAGTTTCTCAGAAAGCTTCTTTCCAGTTTTGAACGGAAGATATTTCCTTTTTCACCATAGCCCTCTATGGGCTTCCAAATATCCCTTTGCCAATTCCACAAGAACAGCCTTAGCGAAAGACTTCTTGAAGGGAAAGATGTAACTCTGTGAGATGAATTAACAGAACACAGAGCAGTTTCTCAGAAAGTTTCTTTCCAGTTTTGAACGGAAGATATTTCCTTTTTCACCATAGCCCTCTATGGGCTTCCAAATATCCCTTTGCCAATTAAACAAGAACAGCCTTAGCGAAAGGCTTCTTTAAGGGAAAGATGTAACTCTGTGAGATGAATTAACAGAACACAGAGCAGTTTCTCAGAAAGCTTCCTTCCAGTTTTGAACGGAAGATATTTCCTTTTTCACCATAGCCCTCTATGGGCTTCCAAATATCCCCTTGCCAATTCCACAAGAACAGCCTTAGCGAAAGACTTCTTGAAGGGAAAGATGTAACTCTGTGAGATGAATTAACAGAACACAGAGCAGTTTCTCAGAAAGCTTCTTTCCAGTTTTGAACGGAAGATATTTCCTTATTCACCTTAGCCCTCTATGGGCTTCCAAATATCCCTTTGCCAATTCCACAAGAACAGCCTTAGCGAAAGACTTCTTGAAGGGAAAGATGTAACTCTGTGAGACGAATTAACAGAACACAGAGCAGTTTCTCAGAAAGCTTCTTTCCAGTTTTGAACGGAAGATATTTCCTTTTTCACCATAGCCCTCTATGGGCTTCCAAATATCCCTTTGCCAATTCCACAAGAACAGCCCTAGCGAAAGGCTTCTTGAAGGGAAACATGTAACTCTGTGAGATGAATTAACAGAACACAGAGCAGTTTCTCAGAAAGCTTCTTTCCAGTTTTGAACGGAAGATATTTCCTTTTTCACCATAGCCCTCTATGGGCTTCCAAATATCCTTTGCCAATTCCACAAGAACAGCCTTAGCGAAAGACTTCTTGAAGGGAAAGATGTAACTCTGTGAGATGAATTAACAGAACACAGAGCAGTTTCTCAGAAAGTTTCTTTCCAGTTTTGAACGGATGATATTTCCTTTTTCACCATAGCTCTCTATGGGCTTCCAAATATCCCTTTGCCAATTCCACAAGAACAGCCTTAGCGAAAGGCTTCTTGAAGGTACAGATGTAACACTGTGAGATGAATTAAAAGAACACAGAGCAGTTTCTCAGAAAGCTTTTTTCCAGTTTTGAAGGGAAGATATTTCCTTTTTCACCATAGCCCTCTATGGGCTTCCAAATATCCCTTTGCCAATTCCACAAGAACAGCCTTAGCGAAAGGCTTCTTGAAGGGAAAGATGTAACTCTGTGAGATGAATTAACAGAACACAGAGCAGTTTCTCAGAAAGCTTCTTTCCAGTTTTGAACGGAAGATATTTCCTTTTTCACCATAGCCCTCTATGGGCTTCCAAATATCCCTTAGCCAATTCCACAAGAACAGCCTTAGCGAAAGGCTTCTTGAAGGGAAAGATGGAACTCTGTGAGACGAATTAACAGAACACAGAGCAGTTTCTCAGAAAGCTTCTTTCCAGTTTTGAACGGAAGATATTTCTTTTTTCACCATAGCCCTCTAGGGGCTTCCAAATATCCCTTTGCCAATTCCACAAGAACAGCCTTAACGAAAGGCTTCTTGAAGGGAAAGATGTAACTCTGTGAGATGAATTAACAGAACACAGAGCAGTTTCTCAGAAAGCTTCTTTCCAGTTTTGAACGGAAGATATTTCCTTTTTCACCATAGCCCTCTATGGGCTTCCAAATATCCCTTTGCCAATTCCACAAGAACAGCCTTAGTGAACGGATTCTTGAAGGGAAAGATGTAACACTGTGAGATGAATTAACAGAACACAGAGCAGTTTCTCAGAAAGCTTTTTCCAGTTTTGAAGGGAAGATATTTCCTTTTTCACCATAGCCCTCTATGGTCTTCCAAATATCCCTTTGCCAATTCCACAAGAACAGCCTTAGCGAAAGGCTTCTTGAACGGAAAGATGTAACTCTGTGAGATGAATTAACAGAACACAGAGCAGTTTCTCAGAAAGCTTCTTTCCAGTTTTGAACGGAAGATATTTCCTTTTTCACCATAGCCCTCTATGGGCTTCCAAATATCCCTTTGCCAATTCCACAAGAACAGCCTTAGCGAAAGGCTTCTTGAAGGGAAAGATGTAACTCTGTGAGATGAATTAACAGAACACAGAGCAGTTTCTCAGAAAGCTTGTTTCCAGTTTTGAACGGAAGATATTCCCTTTTTCACCATAGCCCTCTATGGGCTTCCAAATATCCCTTTGCCAATTCCACAAGAACAGCCTTAGCGAAAGGCTTCTTGAAGGGAAAGATGTAACTCTGTGAGATGAATTAACAGAACACAGAGCAGTTTCTCAGAAAGCTTCTTTCCAGTTTTGAACGGAAGATATTTCCTTTTTCACCATAGCCCTCTATGGGCTTCCAAATATCCCTTTGCCAATTCCACAAGAACAGCCTTAGCGAAAGGCTTCTTGAAGGGAAAGATGTAACTCTGTGAGATGAATTAACAGAACACAGAGCAGTTTCTCAGAAAGCTTCTTTCCAGTTTTGAACGGAAGATATTTCCTTTTCCACCATAGCCCTCTATGGGCTTCCAAATATCCCTTTGCCAATTCCACAAGAACAGCCTTAGCGAAAGGCTTCTTGAAGGGAAAGATGTAACTCTGTGAGATGAATTAACAGAACACAGAGCAGTTTCTCAGAAAGCTTCTTTCCAGTTTTGAACGGAAGATATTTCCTTTTTCACCATAGCCCTCTATGTGCTTCCAAATATCCCTTTGCCAATTCCACAAGAACAGCCTTAGCGAAAGGCTTCTTGAAGGGAAAGATGTAACTCTGTGAGATGAATTTACAGAACACAGAGCAGTTTCTCAGAAAGCTTCTTTCCAGTTTTGAACGGAAGATATTTCCTTTTTCACCATAGCCCTCTATGGGCTTCCAAATATCCCTTTGCCAATTCCACAAGAACAGCCTTAGCGAAAGGCTTCTTGAAGGGAAAGATGTAACTCTGCGAGATGAATTAACAGAACACAGAGCAGTTTCTCAGAAAGCTTCTTTCCAGTTTTGAACGGAAGATATTTCCTTTTTCACCATAGCCCTCTATGGGCTTCCAACTATCCCTTTGCCAATTCCACAAGAACAGCCTTAGCGAAAGGCTTCTTGAAGGGAAAGATGTAACTCTGTGAGATGAATTAACAGAACACAGAGCAGTTTCTCAGAAAGCTTCTTTCCAGTTTTGAACGGAAGATATTTCCTTTTTCACCATAGCCCTCTATGTGCTTCCAAATATCCCTTTGCCAATTCCACAAGAACAGCCTTAGCGAAAGGCTTCTTGAAGGGAAAGATGTAACTCTGTGAGATGAATTAACAGAACACAGAGCAGTTTCTCAGAAAGCTTCTTTCCAGTTTTGAACGGAAGATATTTCCTTTTTCACCATAGCCCTCTATGGGCTTCCAAATATCCCTTTGCCAATTCCACAAGAACAGCCTTAGCGAAAGGCTTCTTGAAGGGAAAGATGTAACTCTGTGAGATGAATTAACAGAACACAGAGCAGTTTCTCAGTAAGCTTCTTTCCAGGTTTGAACGGAAGATATTTCCTTTTTCACCATAGCCCTCTATGGGTTTCCAAATATCCCTCTGTCAATTCCACAAGAACAGCCATAGCGAAAGGCTTCTTGAAGGGAAAGATGTAACTCTGTGAGATGAATTAACAGAACATAGAGCAGTTTCTCAGAAAGCTTCTTTCCAGTTTTGAACGGAAGATATTTCCTTTTTCACCATAGCCCTCTATGGGCTTCCAAATATCCCTTTGCCAATTCCACAAGAACAGCCTTAGCGAAAGGCTTCTTGAAGGGAAAGATGTAACTCTGTGAGATGAATTAACAGAACACAGAGCAGTTTCTCAGAAAGCTTCTTTCCAGTTTTGAACGGAAGATATTTCCTTTTTCACCATAGCCCTCTATTGGCTTCCAAATATCCCTTTGCCAATTCCAAAAGAACAGCCTTAGCGAAAGGCTTCTTGAAGGGAAAGATGTAACTCTGTGAGATGAATTAACAGAACACAGAGCAGTTTCTCAGAAAGCTTCTTTCCAGTTTTGAACGGAAGATATTTCCTTTTCCACCATAGCCCTCTATGGGCTTCCAAATATCCCTTTGCCAATTCCACAAGAACAGCCTTAGCGAAAGGCTTCTTGAAGGGAAAGATGTAACTCTGTGAGATGAATTAACAGAACACAGAGCAGTTTCTCAGAAAGCTTCTTTCCAGTTTTGAACGGAAGATATTTCCTTTTTCACCATAGCCCTCTATGGGCTTCCAAATATCCCTTTGCCAATTTCACAAGAACAGCCTTAGCGAAAGGCTTCTTGAAGGTACAGATGTAACACTGTGAGATGAATTAAAAGAACACAGAGCAGTTTCTCAGAAAGCTTTTTTCCAGTTTTGAAGGGAAGATATTTCCTTTTTCACCCTAGCCCTCTATGGGCTTCCAAATATCCCTTTGCCAATTCCACAAGAACAGCCTTAGCGAAAGGCTTCTTGAAGGGAAAGATGTAACTCTGTGAGATGAATTAACAGAACACAGAGCAGTTTCTCAGAAAGCTTCTTTCCAGTTTTGAACGGAAGATATTTCCTTTTTCACCATAGCCCTCTATGGGCTTCCAAATATCCCTTTGCCAATTCCACAAGAACAGCCTTAGCGAAAGACTTCTTGAAGGGAAAGATGTAACTCTGTGAGATGAATTAACAGAACACAGAGCAGTTTCTCAGAAAGTTTCTTTCCAGTTTTGAACGGAAGATATTTCCTTTTTCACCATAGCCCTCTATGGGCTTCCAAATATCCCTTTGCCAATTAAACAAGAACAGCCTTAGCGAAAGGCTTCTTTAAGGGAAAGATGTAACTCTGTGAGATGAATTAACAGAACACAGAGCAGTTTCTCAGAAAGCTTCCTTCCAGTTTTGAACGGAAGATATTTCCTTTTTCACCATAGCCCTCTATGGGCTTCCAAATATCCCCTTGCCAATTCCACAAGAACAGCCTTAGCGAAAGACTTCTTGAAGGGAAAGATGTAACTCTGTGAGATGAATTAACAGAACACAGAGCAGTTTCTCAGAAAGCTTCTTTCCAGTTTTGAACGGAAGATATTTCCTTATTCACCTTAGCCCTCTATGGGCTTCCAAATATCCCTTTGCCAATTCCACAAGACCAGCCTTAGCGAAAGACTTCTTGAAGGGAAAGATGTAACTCTGTGAGACGAATTAACAGAACACAGAGCAGTTTCTCAGAAAGCTTCTTTCCAGTTTTGAACGGAAGATATTTCCTTTTTCACCATAGCCCTCTATGGGCTTCCAAATATCCCTTTGCCAATTCCACAAGAACAGCCCTAGCGAAAGGCTTCTTGAAGGGAAACATGTAACTCTGTGAGATGAATTAACAGAACACAGAGCAGTTTCTCAGAAAGCTTCTTTCCAGTTTTGAACGGAAGATATTTCCTTTTTCACCATAGCCCTCTATGGGCTTCCAAATATCCTTTGCCAATTCCACAAGAACAGCCTTAGCGAAAGACTTCTTGAAGGGAAAGATGTAACTCTGTGAGATGAATTAACAGAACACAGAGCAGTTTCTCAGAAAGTTTCTTTCCAGTTTTGAACGGATGATATTTCCTTTTTCACCATAGCTCTCTATGGGCTTCCAAATATCCCTTTGCCAATTCCACAAGAACAGCCTTAGCGAAAGGCTTCTTGAAGGTACAGATGTAACACTGTGAGATGAATTAAAAGAACACAGAGCAGTTTCTCAGAAAGCTTTTTTCCAGTTTTGAAGGGAAGATATTTCCTTTTTCACCATAGCCCTCTATGGGCTTCCAAATATCCCTTTGCCAATTCCACAAGAACAGCCTTAGCGAAAGGCTTCTTGAAGGGAAAGATGTAACTCTGTGAGATGAATTAACAGAACACAGAGCAGTTTCTCAGAAAGCTTCTTTCCAGTTTTGAACGGAAGATATTTCCTTTTTCACCATAGCCCTCTATGGGCTTCCAAATATCCCTTAGCCAATTCCACAAGAACAGCCTTAGCGAAAGGCTTCTTGAAGGGAAAGATGGAACTCTGTGAGACGAATTAACAGAACACAGAGCAGTTTCTCAGAAAGCTTCTTTCCAGTTTTGAACGGAAGATATTTCTTTTTTCACCATAGCCCTCTAGGGGCTTCCAAATATCCCTTTGCCAATTCCACAAGAACAGCCTTAACGAAAGGCTTCTTGAAGGGAAAGATGTAACTCTGTGAGATGAATTAACAGAACACAGAGCAGTTTCTCAGAAAGCTTCTTTCCAGTTTTGAACGGAAGATATTTCCTTTTTCACCATAGCCCTCTATGGGCTTCCAAATATCCCTTTGCCAATTCCACAAGAACAGCCTTAGTGAACGGATTCTTGAAGGGAAAGATGTAACACTGTGAGATGAATTAACAGAACACAGAGCAGTTTCTCAGAAAGCTTTTTCCAGTTTTGAAGGGAAGATATTTCCTTTTTCACCATAGCCCTCTATGGTCTTCCAAATATCCCTTTGCCAATTCCACAAGAACAGCCTTAGCGAAAGGCTTCTTGAACGGAAAGATGTAACTCTGTGAGATGAATTAACAGAACACAGAGCAGTTTCTCAGAAAGCTTCTTTCCAGTTTTGAACGGAAGATATTTCCTTTTTCACCATAGCCCTCTATGGGCTTCCAAATATCCCTTTGCCAATTCCACAAGAACAGCCTTAGCGAAAGGCTTCTTGAAGGGAAAGATGTAACTCTGTGAGATGAATTAACAGAACACAGAGCAGTTTCTCAGAAAGCTTGTTTCCAGTTTTGAACGGAAGATATTCCCTTTTTCACCATAGCCCTCTATGGGCTTCCAAATATCCCTTTGCCAATTCCACAAGAACAGCCTTAGCGAAAGGCTTCTTGAAGGGAAAGATGTAACTCTGTGAGATGAATTAACAGAACACAGAGCAGTTTCTCAGAAAGCTTCTTTCCAGTTTTGAACGGAAGATATTTCCTTTTTCACCATAGCCCTCTATGGGCTTCCAAATATCCCTTTGCCAATTCCACAAGAACAGCCTTAGCGAAAGGCTTCTTGAAGGGAAAGATGTAACTCTGTGAGATGAATTAACAGAACACAGAGCAGTTTCTCAGAAAGCTTCTTTCCAGTTTTGAACGGAAGATATTTCCTTTTCCACCATAGCCCTCTATGGGCTTCCAAATATCCCTTTGCCAATTCCACAAGAACAGCCTTAGCGAAAGGCTTCTTGAAGGGAAAGATGTAACTCTGTGAGATGAATTAACAGAACACAGAGCAGTTTCTCAGAAAGCTTCTTTCCAGTTTTGAACGGAAGATATTTCCTTTTTCACCATAGCCCTCTATGTGCTTCCAAATATCCCTTTGCCAATTCCACAAGAACAGCCTTAGCGAAAGGCTTCTTGAAGGGAAAGATGTAACTCTGTGAGATGAATTAACAGAACACAGAGCAGTTTCTCAGAAAGCTTCTTTCCAGTTTTGAACGGAAGATATTTCCTTTTTCACCATAGCCCTCTATGGGCTTCCAAATATCCCTTTGCCAATTCCACAAGAACAGCCTTAGCGAAAGGCTTCTTGAAGGGAAAGATGTAACTCTGCGAGATGAATTAACAGAACACAGAGCAGTTTCTCAGAAAGCTTCTTTCCAGTTTTGAACGGAAGATATTTCCTTTTTCACCATAGCCCTCTATGGGCTTCCAACTATCCCTTTGCCAATTCCACAAGAACAGCCTTAGCGAAAGGCTTCTTGAAGGGAAAGATGTAACTCTGTGAGATGAATTAACAGAACACAGAGCAGTTTCTCAGAAAGCTTCTTTCCAGTTTTGAACGGAAGATATTTCCTTTTTCACCATAGCCCTCTATGTGCTTCCAAATATCCCTTTGCCAATTCCACAAGAACAGCCTTAGCGAAAGGCTTCTTGAAGGGAAAGATGTAACTCTGTGAGATGAATTAACAGAACACAGAGCAGTTTCTCAGAAAGCTTCTTTCCAGTTTTGAACGGAAGATATTTCCTTTTTCACCATAGCCCTCTATGGGCTTCCAAATATCCCTTTGCCAATTCCACAAGAACAGCCTTAGCGAAAGGCTTCTTGAAGGGAAAGATGTAACTCTGTGAGATGAATTAACAGAACACAGAGCAGTTTCTCAGTAAGCTTCTTTCCAGGTTTGAACGGAAGATATTTCCTTTTTCACCATAGCCCTCTATGGGTTTCCAAATATCCCTCTGTCAATTCCACAAGAACAGCCATAGCGAAAGGCTTCTTGAAGGGAAAGATGTAACTCTGTGAGATGAATTAACAGAACATAGAGCAGTTTCTCAGAAAGCTTCTTTCCAGTTTTGAACGGAAGATATTTCCTTTTTCACCATAGCCCTCTATGGGCTTCCAAATATCCCTTTGCCAATTCCACAAGAACAGCCTTAGCGAAAGGCTTCTTGAAGGGAAAGATGTAACTCTGTGAGATGAATTAACAGAACACAGAGCAGTTTCTCAGAAAGCTTCCTTCCAGTTTTGAACGGAAGATATTTCCTTTTTCACCATAGCCCTCTATGGGCTTCCAAATATCCCCTTGCCAATTCCACAAGAACAGCCTTAGCGAAAGGCTTCTTGAAGGGAAAGATGTAACTCTGTGAGATGAATTAACAGAACACAGAGCAGTTTCTCAGAAAGCTTCTTTCCAGTTTTGAACGGAAGATATTTCCTTTTTCACCATAGCCCTCTATGGGCTTCCAAATATCCCTTTGCCAATTCCACAAGAACAGCCTTAGCGAAAGACTTCTTGAAGGGAAAGATGTAACTCTGTGAGATGAATTAACAGAACACAGAGCAGTTTCTCAGAAAGCTTCTTTCCAGTTTTGAACGGAAGATATTTCCTTTTTCACCATAGCCCTCTATGGGCTTCCAAATATCCCTTTGCCAATTCCACAAGAACAGCCTTAGCGAAAGGCTTCTTGAAGGGAAACATGTAACTCTGTGAGACGAATTAACAGAACACAGAGCAGTTTCTCAGAAAGCTTCTTTCCAGTTTTGAACGGAAGATATTTCCTTTTTCACCATAGCCCTCTATGGGCTTCCAAATATCCTTTGCCAATTCCACAAGAACAGCCTTAGCGAAAGACTTCTTGAAGGGAAAGATGTAACTCTGTGAGATGAATTAACAGAACACAGAGCACTTTCTCAGAAAGTTTCTTTCCAGTTTTGAAAGGAAGATATTTCCTTTTTCACCATAGCCCTCTATGGGCTTCCAAATATCCCTTTGCCAATTCCACAAGAACAACCTTAGCGAAAGGCTTCTTGAAGGGAAAGATGTAACTCTGTGAGATGAATTAACAGAACACAGAGCAGTTTCTCAGAAAGCTTCCTTCCAGTTTTGAACGGAAGATATTTCCTTTTTCACCATAGCCCTCTATGGGCTTCCAAATATCCCTTTGCCAATTCCACAAGAACAGCCTTAGCGAAAGGCTTCTTGAAGGGAAAGATGTAACTCTGTGAGATGAATTAACAGAACACAGAGCAGTTTCTCAGAAAGCTTGTTTCCAGTTTTGAACGGAAGATATTCCCTTTTTCACCATAGCCCTCTATGGGCTTCCAAATATCCCTTTGCCAATTCCACAAGAACAGCCTTAGCGAAAGGCTTCTTGAAGGGAAAGATGTAACTCTGTGAGATGAATTAACAGAACACAGAGCAGTTTCTCAGAAAGCTTCTTTCCAGTTTTGAACGGAAGATATTTCCTTTTTCACCATAGCCCTCTATGGGCTTCCAAATATCCCTTTGCCAATTCCACAAGAACAGCCTTAGCGAAAGGCTTCTTGAAGGGAAAGATGTAACTCTGTGAGATGAATTAACAGAACACAGAGCAGTTTCTCAGAAAGCTTCTTTCCAGTTTTGAACGGAAGATATTTCCTTTTCCACCATAGCCCTCTATGGGCTTCCAAATATCCCTTTGCCAATTCCACAAGAACAGCCTTAGCGAAAGGCTTCTTGAAGGGAAAGATGTAACTCTGTGAGATGAATTAACAGAACACAGAGCAGTTTCTCAGAAAGCTTCTTTCCAGTTTTGAACGGAAGATATTTCCTTTTTCACCATAGCCCTCTATGTGCTTCCAAATATCCCTTTGCCAATTCCACAAGAACAGCCTTAGCGAAAGGCTTCTTGAAGGGAAAGATGTAACTCTGTGAGATGAATTAACAGAACACAGAGCAGTTTCTCAGAAAGCTTCTTTCCAGTTTTGAACGGAAGATATTTCCTTTTTCACCATAGCCCTCTATGGGCTTCCAAATATCCCTTTGCCAATTCCACAAGAACAGCCTTAGCGAAAGGCTTCTTGAAGGGAAAGATGTAACTCTGTGAGATGAATTAACAGAACACAGAGCAGTTTCTCAGAAAGCTTCTTTCCAGTTTTGAACGGAAGATATTTCCTTTTTCACCATAGCCCTCTATGGGCTTCCAAATATCCCTTTGCCAATTCCACAAGAACAGCCTTAGGGAAAGGCTTCTTGAAGGGAAAGATGTAACTCTGTGAGATGAATTAACAGAACACAGAGCAGTTTCTCAGAAAGCTTCTTTCCAGTTTTGAACGGAAGTTATTTCCTTTTCCACCATAGCCCTCTATGGGCTTCCAAATATCCCTTTGCCCATTCCACAAGAACAGCCTTAGCGAAAGGCTTCTTGAAGGGAAAGATGTAACTCTGTGAGATGAATTAACAGAACACAGAGCAGTTTCTCAGAAAGCTTCTTTCCAGTTTTGAACGGAAGATATTTCCTTTTTCACCATAGCCCTCTATGTGCTTCCAAATATCCCTTTGCCAATTCCACAAGAACAGCCTTAGCGAAAGGCTTCTTGAAGGGAAAGATGTAACTCTGTGAGATGAATTAACAGAACACAGAGCAGTTTCTCAGAAAGCTTCTTTCCAGCTTTGAAGGGAAGATATTTCCTTTTTCACCCTAGGCATCTATGGGCTTCCAAATATCCCTTTGCCAATTCCACAAGAACAGCCTTAGCGAAAGGCTTCTTGAAGGGAAAGATGTAACTCTGTGAGATGAATTAACAGAACACAGAGCAGTTTCTCAGAAAGCTTCTTTCTAGTTTTGAACGGAAGATATTTCCTTTTTCACCATAGCCCTCTATGGGCTTCCAAATATCCCTTTGCCAATTCCACAAGAACAGCCTTAGCGAAAGGCTTCTTGAAGGGAAAGATGTAACTCTGTGAGATGAATTAACAGAACACAGAGCAGTTTCTCAGAAAGCTTCTTTCCAGTTTTGAACGGAAGATATTTCCTTTTTCACCATAGCCCTCTATGGGCTTCCAAATATCCCTTTGCCAATTCCACAAGAACAGCCTTAGCGAACTTCTTCTTGAAGGGAAAGATGTAACACTGTGAGATGAATTAACAGAACACAGAGCAGTTTCTCAGAAAGCTTTTTCCAGTTTTGAAGGGAAGATATTTCCTTTTTCACCATAGCCCTCTATGGGCTTCCAAATATCCCTTTGCCAATTCCACAAGAACAGCCTTAGCGAAAGGCTTCTTGAAGGGAAAGATGTGACTCTGTGAGATGAATTAACAGAACACAGAGCAGTTTCTCAGAAAGCTTCTTTCCAGTTTTGAACGGAAGATATTTCCTTTTTCACCATAGCCCTCTATGGGCTTCCAAATATCCCTTTGCCAATTCCACAAGAACAGCCTTAGCGAAAGGCTTCTTGAAGGGAAAGATGTAACTCTGTGAGACGAATTAACAGAACACAGAGCAGTTTCTCAGAAAGCTTCTTTCCAGTTTTGAACGGAAGATATTTCCTTTTTCACCATAGCCCTCTATGGGCTTCCAAATATCCCTTTGCCAATTCCACAAGAACAGCCTTAGCGAAAGGCTTCTGGAAGGGAAAGATGTAACTCTGTGAGATGAATTAACAGAACACAGAGCAGTTTCTCAGAAAGCTTGTTTCCAGTTTTGAACGGAAGATATTCCCTTTTTCACCATAGCCCTCTATGGGCTTCCAAATATCCCTTTGCCAATTCCACAAGAACAGCCTTAGCGAAAGGCTTCTTGAAGGGAAAGATGTAACTCTGTGAGATGAATTAACAGAACACAGAGCAGTTTCTCAGAAAGCTTCTTTCCAGTTTTGAACGGAAGATATTTCCTTTTTCACCATAGCCCTCTATGGGCTTCCAAATATCCCTTTGCCAATTCCACAAGAACAGCCTTAGCGAAAGGCTTCTTGAAGGGAAAGATGTAACTCTGTGAGATGAATTAACAGAACACAGAGCAGTTTCTCAGAAAGCTTGTTTCCAGTTTTGAACGGAAGATATTCCCTTTTTCACCATAGCCCTCTAAGGGCTTCCAAATATCCCTTTGCCAATTCCACAAGAACAGCCTTAGCGAAAGGCTTCTTGAAGGGAAAGATGTAACTCTGTGAGATGAATTAACAGAACACAGAGCAGTTTCTCAGAAAGCTTCTTTCCAGTTTTGAACGGAAGATATTTCCTTTTTCACCATAGCCCTCTATGGGCTTCCAAATATCCCTTTGCCAATTCCACAAGAACAGCCTTAGTGAACGGCTTCTTGAAGGGAAAGATGTAACACTGTGAGATGAATTAACAGAACACAGAGCAGTTTCTCAGAAAGCTTTTTCCAGTTTTGAAGGGAAGATATTTCCTTTTTCACCATAGCCCTCTATGGGCTTCCAAATATCCCTTTGCCAATTCCACAAGAACAGACTTAGCGAACTTCTTCTTGAAGGGAAAGTTGTAACACTGTGAGATGAATTAACAGAACACAGAGCAGTTTCTCAGAAAGCTTTTTCCAGTTTTGAAGGGAAGATATTTCCTTTTTCACCATAGCCTTCGATGGGCTTCCAAATATCCCTTTGCCAATTCCACAAGAACAGCCATAGCGAAAGTCTTCTTGAAGGGATAGATGTAACTCTGTGAGATGAATTAACAGAACACAGAGCAGTTTCTCAGAAAGCTTCTTTCCAGCTTTGAAGGGAAGATATTTCCTTTTTCACCCTAGGCCTCTATGGGCTTCCAAATATCCCTTTGCCAATTCCACAAGAACAGCCTTAGCGAAAGGCTTCTTGAAGGGAAAGATGTAACTCTGTGAGATGAATTAACAGAACACAGAGCAGTTTCTCAGAAAGCTTCTTTCTAGTTTTGAACGGAAGATATTTCCTTTTTCACCATAGCCCTCTATGGGCTTCCAAATATCCCTTTGCCAATTCCACAAGAACAGCCTTAGCGAAAGGCTTCTTGAAGGGAAAGATGTAACTCTGTGAGATGAATTAACAGAACACAGAGCAGTTTCTCAGAAAGCTTCTTTCCAGTTTTGAACGGAAGATATTTCCTTTTTCACCATAGCCCTCTATGGGCTTCCAAATATCCCTTTGCCAATTCCACAAGAACAGCCTTAGCGAACTTCTTCTTGAAGGGAAAGATGTAACACTGTGAGATGAATTAACAGAACACAGAGCAGTTTCTCAGAAAGCTTTTTCCAGTTTTGAAGGGAAGATATTTCCTTTTTCACCATAGCCCTCTATGGGCTTCCAAATATCCCTTTGCCAATTCCACAAGAACAGCCTTAGCGAAAGGCTTCTTGAAGGGAAAGATGTGACTCTGTGAGATGAATTAACAGAACACAGAGCAGTTTCTCAGAAAGCTTCTTTCCAGTTTTGAACGGAAGATATTTCCTTTTTCACCATAGCCCTCTATGGGCTTCCAAATATCCCTTTGCCAATTCCACAAGAACAGCCTTAGCGAAAGGCTTCTTGAAGGGAAAGATGTAACTCTGTGAGACGAATTAACAGAACACAGAGCAGTTTCTCAGAAAGCTTCTTTCCAGTTTTGAACGGAAGATATTTCCTTTTTCACCATAGCCCTCTATGGGCTTCCAAATATCCCTTTGCCAATTCCACAAGAACAGCCTTAGCGAAAGGCTTCTTGAAGGGAAAGATGTAACTCTGTGAGATGAATTAACAGAACACAGAGCAGTTTCTCAGAAAGCTTGTTTCCAGTTTTGAACGGAAGATATTCCCTTTTTCACCATAGCCCTCTATGGGCTTCCAAATATCCCTTTGCCAATTCCACAAGAACAGCCTTAGCGAAAGGCTTCTTGAAGGGAAAGATGTAACTCTGTGAGATGAATTAACAGAACACAGAGCAGTTTCTCAGAAAGCTTCTTTCCAGTTTTGAACGGAAGATATTTCCTTTTTCACCATAGCCCTCTATGGGCTTCCAAATATCCCTTTGCCAATTCCACAAGAACAGCCTTAGCGAAAGGCTTCTTGAAGGGAAAGATGTAACTCTGTGAGATGAATTAACAGAACACAGAGCAGTTTCTCAGAAAGCTTCTTTCCAGTTTTGAACGGAAGATATTTCCTTTTTCACCATAGCCCTCTATGGGCTTCCAAATATCCCTTTGCCAATTCCACAAGAACAGCCTTAGCGAAAGGCTTCTTGAAGGGAAACATGTAACTCTGTGAGACGAATTAACAGAACACAGAGCAGTTTCTCAGAAAGCTTCTTTCCAGTTTTGAACGGAAGATATTTCCTTTTTCACCATAGCCCTCTATGGGCTTCCAAATATCCTTTGCCAATTCCACAAGAACAGCCTTAGCGAAAGACTTCTTGAAGGGAAAGATGTAACTCTGTGAGATGAATTAACAGAACACAGAGCACTTTCTCAGAAAGTTTCTTTCCAGTTTTGAAAGGAAGATATTTCCTTTTTCACCATAGCCCTCTATGGGCTTCCAAATATCCCTTTGCCAATTCCACAAGAACAACCTTAGCGAAAGGCTTCTTGAAGGGAAAGATGTAACTCTGTGAGATGAATTAACAGAACACAGAGCAGTTTCTCAGAAAGCTTCCTTCCAGTTTTGAACGGAAGATATTTCCTTTTTCACCATAGCCCTCTATGGGCTTCCAAATATCCCTTTGCCAATTCCACAAGAACAGCCTTAGCGAAAGGCTTCTTGAAGGGAAAGATGTAACTCTGTGAGATGAATTAACAGAACACAGAGCAGTTTCTCAGAAAGCTTGTTTCCAGTTTTGAACGGAAGATATTCCCTTTTTCACCATAGCCCTCTATGGGCTTCCAAATATCCCTTTGCCAATTCCACAAGAACAGCCTTAGCGAAAGGCTTCTTGAAGGGAAAGATGTAACTCTGTGAGATGAATTAACAGAACACAGAGCAGTTTCTCAGAAAGCTTCTTTCCAGTTTTGAACGGAAGATATTTCCTTTTTCACCATAGCCCTCTATGGGCTTCCAAATATCCCTTTGCCAATTCCACAAGAACAGCCTTAGCGAAAGGCTTCTTGAAGGGAAAGATGTAACTCTGTGAGATGAATTAACAGAACACAGAGCAGTTTCTCAGAAAGCTTCTTTCCAGTTTTGAACGGAAGATATTTCCTTTTCCACCATAGCCCTCTATGGGCTTCCAAATATCCCTTTGCCAATTCCACAAGAACAGCCTTAGCGAAAGGCTTCTTGAAGGGAAAGATGTAACTCTGTGAGATGAATTAACAGAACACAGAGCAGTTTCTCAGAAAGCTTCTTTCCAGTTTTGAACGGAAGATATTTCCTTTTTCACCATAGCCCTCTATGTGCTTCCAAATATCCCTTTGCCAATTCCACAAGAACAGCCTTAGCGAAAGGCTTCTTGAAGGGAAAGATGTAACTCTGTGAGATGAATTAACAGAACACAGAGCAGTTTCTCAGAAAGCTTCTTTCCAGTTTTGAACGGAAGATATTTCCTTTTTCACCATAGCCCTCTATGGGCTTCCAAATATCCCTTTGCCAATTCCACAAGAACAGCCTTAGCGAAAGGCTTCTTGAAGGGAAAGATGTAACTCTGTGAGATGAATTAACAGAACACAGAGCAGTTTCTCAGAAAGCTTCTTTCCAGTTTTGAACGGAAGATATTTCCTTTTTCACCATAGCCCTCTATGGGCTTCCAAATATCCCTTTGCCAATTCCACAAGAACAGCCTTAGCGAAAGGCTTCTTGAAGGGAAAGATGTAACTCTGTGAGATGAATTAACAGAACACAGAGCAGTTTCTCAGAAAGCTTCTTTCCAGTTTTGAACGGAAGATATTTCCTTTTCCACCATAGCCCTCTATGGGCTTCCAAATATCCCTTTGCCAATTCCACAAGAACAGCCTTAGCGAAAGGCTTCTTGAAGGGAAAGATGTAACTCTGTGAGATGAATTAACAGAACACAGAGCAGTTTCTCAGAAAGCTTCTTTCCAGTTTTGAACGGAAGATATTTCCTTTTTCACCATAGCCCTCTATGTGCTTCCAAATATCCCTTTGCCAATTCCACAAGAACAGCCTTAGCGAAAGGCTTCTTGAAGGGAAAG
Source organism: Chlorocebus sabaeus (assembly GCF_047675955.1). Classification (NCBI taxonomy): domain Eukaryota; kingdom Metazoa; phylum Chordata; class Mammalia; order Primates; family Cercopithecidae; genus Chlorocebus; species Chlorocebus sabaeus. Next base: position 1,838,262 of record NW_027327448.1, on the reverse strand, counting down.
ATGTAACTCTGTGAGATGAATTAACAGAACACAGAGCAGTTTCTCAGAAAGCTTCTTTCCAGCTTTGAAGGGAAGATATTTCCTTTTTCACCATAGGCATCTATGGGCTTCCAAATATCCCTTTGCCAATTCCACAAGAACAGCCTTAGCGAAAGGCTTCTTGAAGGGAAAGATGTAACTCTGTGAGATGAATTAACAGAACACAGAGCAGTTTCTCAGAAAGCTTCTTTCCAGTTTTGAACGGAAGATATTTCCTTTTTCACCATAGCCCTCTATGGGCTTCCAAATATCCCTTTGCCAATTCCACAAGAACAGCCTTAGCGAAAGGCTTCTTGAAGGGAAAGATGTAACTCTGTGAGATGAATTAACAGAACACAGAGCAGTTTCTCAGAAAGCTTCTTTCCAGTTTTGAACGGAAGATATTTCCTTTTCCACCATAGCCCTCTATGGGCTTCCAAATATCCCTTTGCCAATTCCACAAGAACAGCCTTAGCGAAAGGCTTCTTGAAGGGAAAGATGTAACTCTGTGAGATGAATTAACAGAACACAGAGCAGTTTCTCAGAAAGCTTCTTTCCAGTTTTGAACGGAAGATATTTCCTTTTTCACCATAGCCCTCTATGTGCTTCCAAATATCCCTTTGCCAATTCCACAAGAACAGCCTTAGCGAAAGGCTTCTTGAAGGGAAAGATGTAACTCTGTGAGATGAATTAACAGAACACAGAGCAGTTTCTCAGAAAGCTTCTTTCCAGTTTTGAACGGAAGATATTTCCTTTTTCACCATAGCCCTCTATGGGCTTCCAAATATCCCTTTGCCAATTCCACAAGAACAGCCTTAGCGAAAGGCTTCTTGAAGGGAAAGATGTAACTCTGTGAGATGAATTAACAGAACACAGAGCAGTTTCTCAGAAAGCTTCTTTCCAGTTTTGAACGGAAGATATTTCCTTTTTCACCATAGCCCTCTATGGGCTTCCAAATATCCCTTTGCCAATTCCACAAGAACAGCCTTAGCGAAAGGCTTCTTGAAGGGAAAGATGTAACTCTGTGAGATGAATTAACAGAACACAGAGCAGTTTCTCAGAAAGCTTCTTTCCAGTTTTGAACGGAAGATATTTCCTTTTTCACCATAGCCCTCTATGTGCTTCCAAATATCCCTTTGCCAATTCCACAAGAACAGCCTTAGCGAAAGGCTTCTTGAAGGGAAAGATGTAACTCTGTGAGATGAATTAACAGAACACAGAGCAGTTTCTCAGAAAGCTTCTTTCCAGTTTTGAACGGAAGATATTTCCTTTTTCACCATAGCCCTCTATGGGCTTCCAAATATCCCTTTGCCAATTCCACAAGAACAGCCTTAGCGAAAGGCTTCTTGAAGGGAAAGATGTAACTCTGTGAGATGAATTAACAGAACACAGAGCAGTTTCTCAGTAAGCTTCTTTCCAGGTTTGAACGGAAGATATTTCCTTTTTCACCATAGCCCTCTATGGGTTTCCAAATATCCCTCTGTCAATTCCACAGGAACAGCCTTAGCGAAAGGCTTCTTGAAGGGAAAGATGTAACTCTGTGAGATGAATTAACAGAACATAGAGCAGTTTCTCAGAAAGCTTCTTTCCAGTTTTGAACGGAAGATATTTCCTTTTTCACCATAGCCCTCTATGGGCTTCCAAATATCCCTTTGCCAATTCCACAAGAACAGCCTTAGCGAAAGGCTTCTTTAAGGGAAAGATGTAACTCTGTGAGATGAATTAACAGAACACAGAGCAGTTTCTCAGAAAGCTTCCTTCCAGTTTTGAACGGAAGATATTTCCTTTTTCACCATAGCCCTCTATGGGCTTCCAAATATCCCCTTGCCAATTCCACAAGAACAGCCTTAGCGAAAGGCTTCTTGAAGGGAAAGATGTAACTCTGTGAGATGAATTAACAGAACACAGAGCAGTTTCTCAGAAAGCTTCTTTCCAGTTTTGAACTGAAGATATTTCCTTTTTCACCATAGCCCTCTATGGGCTTCCAAATATCCCTTTGCCAATTCCACAAGAACAGCCTTAGTGAAAGACTTCTTGAAGGGAAAGATGTAACTCTGTGAGATGAATTAACAGAACACAGAGCAGTTTCTCAGAAAGCTTCTTTCCAGTTTTGAACGGAAGATATTTCCTTTTTCACCATAGCCCTCTATGGGCTTCCAAATATCCCTTTGCCAATTCCACAAGAACAGCCTTAGCGAAAGGCTTCTTGAAGGGAAACATGTAACTCTGTGAGACGAATTAACAGAACACAGAGCAGTTTCTCAGAAAGCTTCTTTCCAGTTTTGAACGGAAGATATTTCCTTTTTCACCATAGCCCTCTATGGGCTTCCAAATATCCTTTGCCAATTCCACAAGAACAGCCTTAGCGAAAGACTTCTTGAAGGGAAAGATGTAACTCTGTGAGATGAATTAACAGAACACAGAGCACTTTCTCAGAAAGTTTCTTTCCAGTTTTGAAAGGAAGATATTTCCTTTTTCACCATAGCCCTCTATGGGCTTCCAAATATCCCTTTGCCAATTCCACAAGAACAACCTTCGCGAAAGGCTTCTTGAAGGGAAAGATGTAAATCTGTGAGATGAATTAACAGAACACAGAGCAGTTTCTCAGAAAGCTTCCTTCCAGTTTTGAACGGAAGATATTTCCTTTTTCACCATAGCCCTCTATGGGCTTCCAAATATCCCTTTGCCAATTCCACAAGAACAGCCTTAGCGAAAGGCTTCTTGAAGGGAAAGATGTAACTCTGTGAGATGAATTAACAGAACACAGAGCAGTTTCTCAGAAAGCTTCTTTCCAGTTTTGAACGGAAGATATTTCCTTTTTCACCATAGCCCTCTATGGGCTTCCAAATATCCCTTTGCCAATTCCACAAGAACAGCCTTAGTGAACGGCTTCTTGAAGGGAAAGATGTAACACTGTGAGATGAATTAACAGAACACAGAGCAGTTTCTCAGAAAGCTTTTTCCAGTTTTGAAGGGAAGATATTTCCTTTTTCACCATAGCCCTCTAAGGGCTTCCAAATATCCCTTTGCCAATTCCACAAGAACAGCCTTAGCGAAAGGCTTCTTGAAGGGAAAGATGTAACTCTGTGAGATGAATTAACAGAACACAGAGCAGTTTCTCAGAAAGCTTCTTTCCAGTTTTGAACGGAAGATATTTCCTTTTTCACCATAGCCCTCTATGGGCTTCCAAATATCCCTTTGCCAATTCCACAAGAACAGCCTTAGCGAAAGGCTTCTTGAAGGGAAAGATGTAACTCTGTGAGATGAATTAACAGAACACAGAGCAGTTTCTCAGAAAGCTTGTTTCCAGTTTTGAACGGAAGATATTTCCTTTTTCACCATAGCCCTCTATGGGCTTCCAAATATCCCTTTGCCAATTCCACAAGAACAGCCTTAGCGAAAGGCTTCTTGAAGGGAAAGATGTAACTCTGTGAGATGAATTAACAGAACACAGAGCAGTTTCTCAGAAAGCTTGTTTCCAGTTTTGAACGGAAGATATTCCCTTTTTCACCATAGCCCTCTATGGGCTTCCAAATATCCCTTTGCCAATTCCACAAGAACAGCCTTAGCCAAAGGCTTCTTGAAGGGAAAGATGTAACTCTGTGAGATGAATTAACAGAACACAGAGCAGTTTCTCAGAAAGCTTCTTTCCAGTTTTGAACGGAAGATATTTCCTTTTTCACCATAGCCCTCTAGGGGCTTCCACATATCCCTTTGCCAATTCCACAAGAACAGCCTTAGCGAAAGGCTTCTTGAAGGGAAAGATGTAACTCTGTGAGATGAATTAACAGAACACAGAGCAGTTTCTCAGAAAGCTTCTTTCCAGTTTTGAACGGAAGATATTTCCTTTTCCACCATAGCCCTCTATGGGCTTCCAAATATCCCTTTGCCAATTCCACAAGAACAGCCTTAGCGAAAGGCTTCTTGAAGGGAAAGATGTAACTCTGTGAGATGAATTAACAGAACACAGAGCAGTTTCTCAGAAAGCTTCTTTCCAGTTTTGAACGGAAGATATTTCCTTTTTCACCATAGCCCTCTATGTGCTTCCAAATATCCCTTTGCCAATTCCACAAGAACAGCCTTAGCGAAAGGCTTCTTGAAGGGAAGGATGTAACTCTGTGAGATGAATTAACAGAACACAGAGCAGTTTCTCAGAAAGCTTCTCTCCAGTTTTGAACGGAAGATATTTCCTTTTTCACCATAGCCCTCTAAGGGCTTCCAAATATCCCTTTGCCAATTCCACAAGAACAGCCTTAGCGAAAGGCTTCTTGAAGGGAAAGATGTAACTCTGTGAGATGAATTAACAGAACACAGAGCAGTTTCTCAGAAAGCTTCTTTCCAGTTTTGAACGGAAGATATTTCCTGTTTCACCATAGCCCTCTATGGGCTTCCAAATATCCCTTTGCCAATTCCACAAGAACAGCCTTAGCGAAAGGCTTCTTGAAGGGAAAGATGTAACTCTGTGAGTTGAATTAACAGAACACAGAGCAGTTTCTCAGAAAGCTTCTTTCCAGTTTTGAACGGAAGATATTTCCTTTTTCACCATAGCCCTCTAAGTGCTTCCAAATATCCCTTTGCCAATTCCACAAGAACAGCCTTAGCGAAAGGCTTCTTGAAGGGAAAGGTGTAACTCTGTGAGATGAATTAACAGAACACAGAGCAGTTTCTCAGAAAGGTTCTTTCCAGTTTTCAACGGAAGATATTTCCTTTTTCACCATAGCCCTCTATGGGCTTCCAAATATCCCTTTGCCAATTGCACAAGAACAGCCTTAGCGAAAGGCTTCCTGAAGGGATAGATGTAACTCTGTGAGATGAATTAACAGAACACAGAGCAGTTTCTCAGAAAGCTTGTTTCCAGTTTTGAAGGGAAGATATTTCCTTTTTCACCATAGCCCTCTATGGGCTTCCAAATATCCCTTTGCCAATTCCACAAGAACAGACTTAGCGAACTTCTTCTTGAAGGGAAAGTTGTAACACTGTGAGATGAATTAACAGAACACAGAGCAGTTTCTCAGAAAGCTTTTTCCAGTTTTGAAGGGAAGATATTTCCTTTTTCACCATAGCCTTCTATGGGCTTCCAAATATCCCTTTGCCAATTCCACAAGAACAGCCATAGCGAAAGTCTTCTTGAAGGGATAGATGTAACTCTGTGAGATGAATTAACAGAACACAGAGCAGTTTCTCAGAAAGCTTCTTTCCTGCTTTGAAGGGAAGATATTTCCTTTTTCACCCTAGGCCTCTATGGGCTTCCAAATATCCCTTTGCCAATTCCACAAGAACAGCCTTAGCGAAAGGCTTCTTGAAGGGAAAGATGTAACTCTGTGAGATGAATTAACAGAACACAGAGCAGTTTCTCAGAAAGCTTCTTTCTAGTTTTGAACGGAAGATATTTCCTTTTTCACCATAGCCCTCTATGGGCTTCCAAATATCCCTTTGCCAATTCCACAAGAACAGCCTTAGCGAAAGGCTTCTTGAACGGAAAGATGTAACTCTGTGAGATGAATTAACAGAACACAGAGCAGTTTCTCAGAAAGCTTCTTTCCAGTTTTGAACGGAAGATATTTCCTTTTTCACCATAGCCCTCTATGGGCTTCCAAATATCCCTTTGCCAATTCCACAAGAACAGCCTTAGCGAACTTCTTCTTGAAGGGAAAGATGTAACACTGTGAGATGAATTAACAGAACACAGAGCAGTTTCTCAGAAAGCTTTTTCCAGTTTTGAAGGGAAGATATTTCCTTTTTCACCATAGCCCTCTATGGGCTTCCAAATATCCCTTTGCCAATTCCACAAGAACAGCCTTAGCGAACGGCTTCTTGAAGGGAAAGATGTGACTCTGTGAGATGAATTAACAGAACACAGAGCAGTTTCTCAGAAAGCTTCTTTCCAGTTTTGAACGGAAGATATTTCCTTTTTCACCATAGCCCTCTATGGGCTTCCAAATATCCCTTTGCCAATTCCACAAGAACAGCCTTAGCGAAAGGCTTCTTGAAGGGAAAGATGTAACTCTGTGAGACGAATTAACAGAACACAGAGCAGTTTCTCAGAAAGCTTCTTTCCAGTTTTGAACGGAAGATATTTCCTTTTTCACCATAGCCCTCTATGGGCTTCCAAATATCCCTTTGCCAATTCCACAAGAACAGCCTTAGCGAAAGGCTTCTTGAAGGGAAAGATGTAACTCTGTGAGATGAATTAACAGAACACAGAGCAGTTTCTCAGAAAGCTTGTTTCCAGTTTTGAACGGAAGATATTCCCTTTTTCACCATAGCCCTCTATGGGCTTCCAAATATCCCTTTGCCAATTCCACAAGAACAGACTTAGCGAACTTCTTCTTGAAGGGAAAGTTGTAACACTGTGAGATGAATTAACAGAACACAGAGCAGTTTCTCAGAAAGCTTTTTCCAGTTTTGAAGGGAAGATATTTCCTTTTTCACCATAGCCTTCTATGGGCTTCCAAATATCCCTTTGCCAATTCCACAAGAACAGCCATAGCGAAAGTCTTCTTGAAGGGATAGATGTAACTCTGTGAGATGAATTAACAGAACACAGAGCAGTTTCTCAGAAAGCTTCTTTCCAGCTTTGAAGGGAAGATATTTCCTTTTTCACCCTAGGCCTCTATGGGCTTCCAAATATCCCTTTGCCAATTCCACAAGAACAGCCTTAGCGAAAGGCTTCTTGAAGGGAAAGATGTAACTCTGTGAGATGAATTAACAGAACACAGAGCAGTTTCTCAGAAAGCTTCTTTCTAGTTTTGAACGGAAGATATTTCCTTTTTCACCATAGCCCTCTATGGGCTTCCAAATATCCCTTTGCCAATTCCACAAGAACAGCCTTAGCGAAAGGCTTCTTGAAGGGAAAGATGTAACTCTGTGAGATGAATTAACAGAACACAGAGCAGTTTCTCAGAAAGCTTCTTTCCAGTTTTGAACGGAATATATTTCCTTTTTCACCATAGCCCTCTATGGGCTTCCAAATATCCCTTTGCCAATTCCACAAGAACAGCCTTAGCGAACTTCTTCTTGAAGGGAAAGATGTAACACTGTGAGATGAATTAACAGAACACAGAGCAGTTTCTCAGAAAGCTTTTTCCAGTTTTGAAGGGAAGATATTTCCTTTTTCACCATAGCCCTCTATGGGCTTCCAAATATCCCTTTGCCAATTCCACAAGAACAGCCTTAGCGAAAGGCTTCTTGAAGGGAAAGATGTGACTCTGTGAGATGAATTAACAGAACACAGAGCAGTTTCTCAGAAAGCTTCTTTCCAGTTTTGAACGGAAGATATTTCCTTTTTCACCATAGCCCTCTATGGGCTTCCAAATATCCCTTTGCCAATTCCACAAGAACAGCCTTAGCGAAAGGCTTCTTGAAGGGAAAGATGTAACTCTGTGAGACGAATTAACAGAACACAGAGCAGTTTCTCAGAAAGCTTCTTTCCAGTTTTGAACGGAAGATATTTCCTTTTTCACCATAGCCCTCTATGGGCTTCCAAATATCCCTTTGCCAATTCCACAAGAACAGCCTTAGCGAAAGGCATCTTGAAGGGAAAGATGTAACTCTGTGAGATGAATTAACAGAACACAGAGCAGTTTCTCAGAAAGCTTGTTTCCAGTTTTGAACGGAAGATATTCCCTTTTTCACCATAGCCCTCTATGGGCTTCCAAATATCCCTTTGCCAATTCCACAAGAACAGCCTTAGCGAAAGGCTTCTTGAAGGGAAAGATGTAACTCTGTGAGATGAATTAACAGAACACAGAGCAGTTTCTCAGAAAGCTTCTTTCCAGTTTTGAACGGAAGATATTTCCTTTTTCACCATAGCCCTCTATGGGCTTCCAAATATCCCTTTGCCAATTCCACAAGAACAGCCTTAGCGAAAGGCTTGTTGAAGGGAAAGATGTAACTCTGTGAGATGAATTAACAGAACACAGAGCAGTTTCTCAGAAAGCTTCTTTCCAGTTTTGAACGGAAGATATTTCCTTTTCCACCATAGCCCTCTATGGGCTTCCAAATATCCCTTTGCCAATTCCACAAGAACAGCCTTAGCGAAAGGCTTCTTGAAGGGAAAGATGTAACTCTGTGAGATGAATTAACAGAACACAGAGCAGTTTCTCAGAAAGCTTCTTTCCAGTTTTGAACGGAAGATATTTCCTTTTTCACCATAGCCCTCTATGTGCTTCCAAATATCCCTTTGCCAATTCCACAAGAACAGCCTTAGCGAAAGGCTTCTTGAAGGGAAAGATGTAACTCTGTGAGATGAATTAACAGAACACAGAGCAGTTTCTCAGAAAGCTTCTTTCCAGTTTTGAACGGAAGATATTTCCTTTTTCACCATAGCCCTCTATGGGCTTCCAAATATCCCTTTGCCAATTCCACAAGAACAGCCTTAGCGAAAGGCTTCTTGAAGGGAAAGATGTAACTCTGTGAGATGAATTAACAGAACACAGAGCAGTTTCTCAGAAAGCTTCTTTCCAGTTTTGAACGGAAGATATTTCCTTTTTCACCATAGCCCTCTATGGGCTTCCAAATATCCCTTTGCCAATTCCACAAGAACAGCCTTAGCGAAAGGCTTCTTGAAGGGAAAGATGTAACTCTGTGAGATGAATTAACAGAACACAGAGCAGTTTCTCAGAAAGCTTCTTTCCAGTTTTGAACGGAAGATATTTCCTTTTTCACCATAGCCCTCTATGTGCTTCCAAATATCCCTTTGCCAATTCCACAAGAACAGCCTTAGCGAAAGGCTTCTTGAAGGGAAAGATGTAACTCTGTGAGATGAATTAACAGAACACAGAGCAGTTTCTCAGAAAGCTTCTTTCCAGTTTTGAACGGAAGATATTTCCTTTTTCACCATAGCCCTCTATGGGCTTCCAAATATCCCTTTGCCAATTCCACAAGAACAGCCTTAGCGAAAGGCTTCTTGAAGGGAAAGATGTAACTCTGTGAGATGAATTAACAGAACACAGAGCAGTTTCTCAGTAAGCTTCTTTCCAGGTTTGAACGGAAGATATTTCCTTTTTCACCATAGCCCTCTATGGGTTTCCAAATATCCCTCTGTCAATTCCACAAGAACAGCCTTAGCGAAAGGCTTCTTGAAGGGAAAGATGTAACTCTGTGAGATGAATTAACAGAACATAGAGCAGTTTCTCAGAAAGCTTCTTTCCAGTTTTGAACGGAAGATATTTCCTTTTTCACCATAGCCCTCTATGGGCTTCCAAATATCCCTTTGCCAATTCCACAAGAACAGCCTTAGCGAAAGGCTTCTTTAAGGGAAAGATGTAACTCTGTGAGATGAATTAACAGAACACAGAGCAGTTTCTCAGAAAGCTTCCTTCCAGTTTTGAACGGAAGATATTTCCTTTTTCACCATAGCCCTCTATGGGCTTCCAAATATCCCCTTGCCAATTCCACAAGAACAGCCTTAGCGAAAGGCTTCTTGAAGGGAAAGATGTAACTCTGTGAGATGAATTAACAGAACACAGAGCAGTTTCTCAGAAAGCTTCTTTCCAGTTTTGAACTGAAGATATTTCCTTTTTCACCATAGCCCTCTATGGGCTTCCAAATATCCCTTTGCCAATTCCACAAGAACAGCCTTAGTGAAAGACTTCTTGAAGGGAAAGATGTAACTCTGTGAGATGAATTAACAGAACACAGAGCAGTTTCTCAGAAAGCTTCTTTCCAGTTTTGAACGGAAGATATTTCCTTTTTCACCATAGCCCTCTATGGGCTTCCAAATATCCCTTTGCCAATTCCACAAGAACAGCCTTAGCGAAAGGCTTCTTGAAGGGAAACATGTAACTCTGTGAGACGAATTAACAGAACACAGAGCAGTTTCTCAGAAAGCTTCTTTCCAGTTTTGAACGGAAGATATTTCCTTTTTCACCATAGCCCTCTATGGGCTTCCAAATATCCTTTGCCAATTCCACAAGAACAGCCTTAGCGAAAGACTTCTTGAAGGGAAAGATGTAACTCTGTGAGATGAATTAACAGAACACAGAGCACTTTCTCAGAAAGTTTCTTTCCAGTTTTGAAAGGAAGATATTTCCTTTTTCACCATAGCCCTCTATGGGCTTCCAAATATCCCTTTGCCAATTCCACAAGAACAACCTTAGCGAAAGGCTTCTTGAAGGGAAAGATGTAACTCTGTGAGATGAATTAACAGAACACAGAGCAGTTTCTCAGAAAGCTTCCTTCCAGTTTTGAACGGAAGATATTTCCTTTTTCACCATAGCCCTCTATGGGCTTCCAAATATCCCTTTGCCAATTCCACAAGAACAGCCTTAGCGAAAGGCTTCTTGAAGGGAAAGATGTAACTCTGTGAGATGAATTAACAGAACACAGAGCAGTTTCTCAGAAAGCTTCTTTCCAGTTTTGAACGGAAGATATTTCCTTTTTCACCATAGCCCTCTATGGGCTTCCAAATATCCCTTTGCCAATTCCACAAGAACAGCCTTAGTGAACGGCTTCTTGAAGGGAAAGATGTAACACTGTGAGATGAATTAACAGAACACAGAGCAGTTTCTCAGAAAGCTTTTTCCAGTTTTGAAGGGAAGATATTTCCTTTTTCACCATAGCCCTCTAAGGGCTTCCAAATATCCCTTTGCCAATTCCACAAGAACAGCCTTAGCGAAAGGCTTCTTGAAGGGAAAGATGTAACTCTGTGAGATGAATTAACAGAACACAGAGCAGTTTCTCAGAAAGCTTCTTTCCAGTTTTGAACGGAAGATATTTCCTTTTTCACCATAGCCCTCTATGGGCTTCCAAATATCCCTTTGCCAATTCCACAAGAACAGCCTTAGCGAAAGGCTTCTTGAAGGGAAAGATGTAACTCTGTGAGATGAATTAACAGAACACAGAGCAGTTTCTCAGAAAGCTTCTTTCCAGTTTTGAACGGAAGATATTTCCTTTTTCACCATAGCCCTCTATGGGCTTCCAAATATCCCTTTGCCAATTCCACAAGAACAGCCTTAGCGAAAGGCTTCTTGAAGGGAAAGATGTAACTCTGTGAGATGAATTAACAGAACACAGAGCAGTTTCTCAGAAAGCTTGTTTCCAGTTTTGAACGGAAGATATTCCCTTTTTCACCATAGCCCTCTATGGGCTTCCAAATATCCCTTTGCCAATTCCACAAGAACAGCCTTAGCCAAAGGCTTCTTGAAGGGAAAGATGTAACTCTGTGAGATGAATTAACAGAACACAGAGCAGTTTCTCAGAAAGCTTCTTTCCAGTTTTGAACGGAAGATATTTCCTTTTTCACCATAGCCCTCTAGGGGCTTCCAAATATCCCTTTGCCAATTCCACAAGAACAGCCTTAGCGAAAGGCTTCTTGAAGGGAAAGATGTAACTCTGTGAGATGAATTAACAGAACACAGAGCAGTTTCTCAGAGAGCTTCTTTCCAGTTTTGAACGGAAGATATTTCCTTTTCCACCATAGCCCTCTATGGGCTTCCAAATATCCCTTTGCCAATTCCACAAGAACAGCCTTAGCGAAAGGCTTCTTGAAGGGAAAGATGTAACTCTGTGAGATGAATTAACAGAACACAGAGCAGTTTCTCAGAAAGCTTCTTTCCAGTTTTGAACGGAAGATATTTCCTTTTTCACCATAGCCCTCTATGTGCTTCCAAATATCCCTTTGCCAATTCCACAAGAACAGCCTTAGTGAAAGGCTTCTTGAAGGGAAAGATGTAACTCTGTGAGATGAATTAACAGAACACAGAGCAGTTTCTCAGAAAGCTTCTCTCCAGTTTTGAACGGAAGATATTTCCTTTTTCACCATAGCCCTCTAAGGGCTTCCAAATATCCCTTTGCCAATTCCACAAGAACAGCCTTAGCGAAAGGCTTCTTGAAGGGAAAGATGTAACTCTGTGAGATGAATTAACAGAACACAGAGCAGTTTCTCAGAAAGCTTCTTTCCAGTTTTGAACGGAAGATATTTCCTGTTTCACCATAGCCCTCTATGGGCTTCCAAATATCCCTTTGCCAATTCCACAAGAACAGCCTTAGCGAAAGGCTTCTTGAAGGGAAAGATGTAACTCTGTGAGTTGAATTAACAGAACACAGAGCAGTTTCTCAGAAAGCTTCTTTCCAGTTTTGAACGGAAGATATTTCCTTTTTCACCATAGCCCTCTAAGTGCTTCCAAATATCCCTTTGCCAATTCCACAAGAACAGCCTTAGCGAAAGGCTTCTTGAAGGGAAAGGTGTAACTCTGTGAGATGAATTAACAGAACACAGAGCAGTTTCTCAGAAAGGTTCTTTCCAGTTTTCAACGGAAGATATTTCCTTTTTCACCATAGCCCTCTATGGGCTTCCAAATATCCCTTTGCCAATTGCACAAGAACAGCCTTAGCGAAAGGCTTCCTGAAGGGATAGATGTAACTCTGTGAGATGAATTAACAGAACACAGAGCAGTTTCTCAGAAAGCTTGTTTCCAGTTTTGAAGGGAAGATATTTCCTTTTTCACCATAGCCCTCTATGGGCTTCCAAATATCCCTTTGCCAATTCCACAAGAACAGACTTAGCGAACTTCTTCTTGAAGGGAAAGTTGTAACACTGTGAGATGAATTAACAGAACACAGAGCAGTTTCTCAGAAAGCTTTTTCCAGTTTTGAAGGGAAGATATTTCCTTTTTCACCATAGCCTTCTATGGGCTTCCAAATATCCCTTTGCCAATTCCACAAGAACAGCCATAGCGAAAGTCTTCTTGAAGGGATAGATGTAACTCTGTGAGATGAATTAACAGAACACAGAGCAGTTTCTCAGAAAGCTTCTTTCCTGCTTTGAAGGGAAGATATTTCCTTTTTCACCCTAGGCCTCTATGGGCTTCCAAATATCCCTTTGCCAATTCCACAAGAACAGCCTTAGCGAAAGGCTTCTTGAAGGGAAAGATGTAACTCTGTGAGATGAATTAACAGAACACAGAGCAGTTTCTCAGAAAGCTTCTTTCTAGTTTTGAACGGAAGATATTTCCTTTTTCACCATAGCCCTCTATGGGCTTCCAAATATCCCTTTGCCAATTCCACAAGAACAGCCTTAGCGAAAGGCTTCTTGAAGGGAAAGATGTAACTCTGTGAGATGAATTAACAGAACACAGAGCAGTTTCTCAGAAAGCTTCTTTCCAGTTTTGAACGGAAGATATTTCCTTTTTCACCATAGCCCTCTATGGGCTTCCAAATATCCCTTTGCCAATTCCACAAGAACAGCCTTAGCGAACTTCTTCTTGAAGGGAAAGATGTAACACTGTGAGATGAATTAACAGAACACAGAGCAGTTTCTCAGAAAGCTTTTTCCAGTTTTGAAGGGAAGATATTTCCTTTTTCACCATAGCCCTCTATGGGCTTCCAAATATCCCTTTGCCAATTCCACAAGAACAGCCTTAGCGAAAGGCTTCTTGAAGGGAAAGATGTGACTCTGTGAGATGAATTAACAGAACACAGAGCAGTTTCTCAGAAAGCTTCTTTCCAGTTTTGAACGGAAGATATTTCCTTTTTCACCATAGCCCTCTATGGGCTTCCAAATATCCCTTTGCCAATTCCACAAGAACAGCCTTAGCGAAAGGCTTCTTGAAGGGAAAGATGTAACTCTGTGAGACGAATTAACAGAACACAGAGCAGTTTCTCAGAAAGCTTCTTTCCAGTTTTGAACGGAAGATATTTCCTTTTTCACCATAGCCCTCAATGGGCTTCCAAATATCCCTTTGCCAATTCCACAAGAACAGCCTTAGCGAAAGGCTTCTTGAAGGGAAAGATGTAACTCTGTGAGATGAATTAACAGAACACAGAGCAGTTTCTCAGAAAGCTTGTTTCCAGTTTTGAACGGAAGATATTCCCTTTTTCACCATAGCCCTCTATGGGCTTCCAAATATCCCTTTGCCAATTCCACAAGAACAGCCTTAGCGAAAGGCTTCTTGAAGGGAAAGATGTAACTCTGTGAGTTGAATTAACAGAACACAGAGCAGTTTCTCAGAAAGCTTCTTTCCAGTTTTGAACGGAAGATATTTCCTTTTTCACCATAGCCCTCTAAGTGCTTCCAAATATCCCTTTGCCAATTCCACAAGAACAGCCTTAGCGAAAGGCTTCTTGAAGGGAAAGGTGTAACTCTGTGAGATGAATTAACAGAACACAGAGCAGTTTCTCAGAAAGGTTCTTTCCAGTTTTCAACGGAAGATATTTCCTTTTTCACCATAGCCCTCTATGGGCTTCCAAATATCCCTTTGCCAATTGCACAAGAACAGCCTTAGCGAAAGGCTTCCTGAAGGGATAGATGTAACTCTGTGAGATGAATTAACAGAACACAGAGCAGTTTCTCAGAAAGCTTGTTTCCAGTTTTGAAGGGAAGATATTTCCTTTTTCACCATAGCCCTCTATGGGCTTCCAAATATCCCTTTGCCAATTCCACAAGAACAGACTTAGCGAACTTCTTCTTGAAGGGAAAGTTGTAACACTGTGAGATGAATTAACAGAACACAGAGCAGTTTCTCAGAAAGCTTTTTCCAGTTTTGAAGGGAAGATATTTCCTTTTTCACCATAGCCTTCTATGGGCTTCCAAATATCCCTTTGCCAATTCCACAAGAACAGCCATAGCGAAAGTCTTCTTGAAGGGATAGATGTAACTCTGTGAGATGAATTAACAGAACACAGAGCAGTTTCTCAGAAAGCTTCTTTCCTGCTTTGAAGGGAAGATATTTCCTTTTTCACCCTAGGCCTCTATGGGCTTCCAAATATCCCTTTGCCAATTCCACAAGAACAGCCTTAGCGAAAGGCTTCTTGAAGGGAAAGATGTAACTCTGTGAGATGAATTAACAGAACACAGAGCAGTTTCTCAGAAAGCTTCTTTCTAGTTTTGAACGGAAGATATTTCCTTTTTCACCATAGCCCTCTATGGGCTTCCAAATATCCCTTTGCCAATTCCACAAGAACAGCCTTAGCGAAAGGCTTCTTGAAGGGAAAGATGTAACTCTGTGAGATGAATTAACAGAACACAGAGCAGTTTCTCAGAAAGCTTCTTTCCAGTTTTGAACGGAAGATATTTCCTTTTTCACCATAGCCCTCTATGGGCTTCCAAATATCCCTTTGCCAATTCCACAAGAACAGCCTTAGCGAACTTCTTCTTGAAGGGAAAGATGTAACACTGTGAGATGAATTAACAGAACACAGAGCAGTTTCTCAGAAAGCTTTTTCCAGTTTTGAAGGGAAGATATTTCCTTTTTCACCATAGCCCTCTATGGGCTTCCAAATATCCCTTTGCCAATTCCACAAGAACAGCCTTAGCGAAAGGCTTCTTGAAGGGAAAGATGTGACTCTGTGAGATGAATTAACAGAACACAGAGCAGTTTCTCAGAAAGCTTCTTTCAAGTTTTGAACGGAAGATATTTCCTTTTTCACCATAGCCCTCTATGGGCTTCCAAATATCCCTTTGCCAATTCCACAAGAACAGCCTTAGCGAAAGGCTTCTTGAAGGGAAAGATGTAACTCTGTGAGACGAATTAACAGAACACAGAGCAGTTTCTCAGAAAGCTTCTTTCCAGTTTTGAACGGAAGATATTTCCTTTTTCACCATAGCCCTCTATGGGCTTCCAAATATCCCTTTGCCAATTCCACAAGAACAGCCTTAGCGAAAGGCTTCTTGAAGGGAAAGATGTAACTCTGTGAGATGAATTAACAGAACACAGAGCAGTTTCTCAGAAAGCTTGTTTCCAGTTTTGAACGGAAGATATTCCCTTTTTCACCATAGCCCTCTATGGGCTTCCAAATATCCCTTTGCCAATTCCACAAGAACAGCCTTAGCGAAAGGCTTCTTGAAGGGAAAGATGTAACTCTGTGAGATGAATTAACAGAACACAGAGCAGTTTCTCAGAAAGCTTCTTTCCAGTTTTGAACGGAAGATATTTCCTTTTTCACCATAGCCCTCTATGGGCTTCCAAATATCCCTTTGCCAATTCCACAAGAACAGCCTTAGCGAAAGGCTTCTTGAAGGGAAAGATGTAACTCTGTGAGATGAATTAACAGAACACAGAGCAGTTTCTCAGAAAGCTTCTTTCCAGTTTTGAACGGAAGATATTTCCTTTTCCACCATAGCCCTCTATGGGCTTCCAAATATCCCTTTGCCAATTCCACAAGAACAGCCTTAGCGAAAGGCTTCTTGAAGGGAAAGATGTAACTCTGTGAGATGAATTAACAGAACACAGAGCAGTTTCTCAGAAAGCTTCTTTCCAGTTTTGAACGCAAGATATTTCCTTTTTCACCATAGCCCTCTATGTGCTTCCAAATATCCCTTTGCCAATTCCACAAGAACAGCCTTAGCGAAAGGCTTCTTGAAGGGAAAGATGTAACTCTGTGAGATGAATTAACAGAACACAGAGCAGTTTCTCAGAAAGCTTCTTTCCAGTTTTGAACGGAAGATATTTCCTTTTTCACCATAGCCCTCTATGGGCTTCCAAATATCCCTTTGCCAATTCCACAAGAACAGCCTTAGCGAAAGGCTTCTTGAAGGGAAAGATGTAACTCTGTGAGATGAATTAACAGAACACAGAGCAGTTTCTCAGAAAGCTTCTTTCCAGTTTTGAACGGAAGATATTTCCTTTTTCACCATAGCCCTCTATGGGCTTCCAAATATCCCTTTGCCAATTCCACAAGAACAGCCTTAGCGAACTTCTTCTTGAAGGGAAAGATGTAACTCTGTGAGATGAATTAACAGAACACAGAGCAGTTTCTCAGAAAGCTTCTTTCCAGTTTTGAACGGAAGATATTTCCTTTTTCACCATAGCCCTCTATGTGCTTCCAAATATCCCTTTGCCAATTCCACAAGAACAGCCTTAGCGAAAGGCTTCTTGAAGGGAAAGATGTAACTCTGTGAGATGAATTAACAGAACACAGAGCAGTTTCTCAGAAAGCTTCTTTCCAGTTTTGAACGGAAGATATTTCCTTTTTCACCATAGCCCTCTATGGGCTTCCAAATATCCCTTTGCCAATTCCACAAGAACAGCCTTAGCGAAAGGCTTCTTGAAGGGAAAGATGTAACTCTCTGAGATGAATTAACAGAACACAGAGCAGTTTCTCAGTAAGCTTCTTTCCAGGTTTGAACGGAAGATATTTCCTTTTTCACCATAGCCCTCTATGGGTTTCCAAATATCCCTCTGTCAATTCCACAAGAACAGCCTTAGCGAAAGGCTTCTTGAAGGGAAAGATGTAACTCTGTGAGATGAATTAACAGAACATAGAGCAGTTTCTCAGAAAGCTTCTTTCCAGTTTTGAACGGAAGATATTTCCTTTTTCACCATAGCCCTCTATGGGCTTCCAAATATCCCTTTGCCAATTCCACAAGAACAGCCTTAGCGAAAGGCTTCTTTAAGGGAAAGATGTAACTCTGTGAGATGAATTAACAGAACACAGAGCAGTTTCTCAGAAAGCTTCCTTCCAGTTTTGAACGGAAGATATTTCCTTTTTCACCATAGCCCTCTATGGGCTTCCAAATATCCCCTTGCCAATTCCACAAGAACAGCCTTAGCGAAAGGCTTCTTGAAGGGAAAGATGTAACTCTGTGAGATGAATTAACAGAACACAGAGCAGTTTCTCAGAAAGCTTCTTTCCAGTTTTGAACGGAAGATATTTCCTTTTTCACCATAGCCCTCTATGGGCTTCCAAATATCCCTTTGCCAATTCCACAAGAACAGCCTTAGCGAAAGACTTCTTGAAGGGAAAGATGTAACTCTGTGAGATGAATTAACAGAACACAGAGCAGTTTCTCAGAAAGCTTCTTTCCAGTTTTGAACGGAAGATATTTCCTTTTTCACCATAGCCCTCTATGGGCTTCCAAATATCCCTTTGCCAATTCCACAAGAACAGCCTTAGCGAAAGGCTTCTTGAAGGGAAACATGTAACTCTGTGAGACGAATTAACAGAACACAGAGCAGTTTCTCAGAAAGCTTCTTTCCAGTTTTGAACGGAAGATATTTCCTTTTTCACCATAGCCCTCTATGGGCTTCCAAATATCCTTTGCCAATTCCACAAGAACAGCCTTAGCGAAAGACTTCTTGAAGGGAAAGATGTAACTCTGTGAGATGAATTAACAGAACACAGAGCACTTTCTCAGAAAGTTTCTTTCCAGTTTTGAAAGGAAGATATTTCCTTTTTCACCATAGCCCTCTATGGGCTTCCAAATATCCCTTTGCCAATTCCACAAGAACAACCTTCGCGAAAGGCTTCTTGAAGGGAAAGATGTAAATCTGTGAGATGAATTAACAGAACACAGAGCAGTTTCTCAGAAAGCTTCCTTCCAGTTTTGAACGGAAGATATTTCCTTTTTCACCATAGCCCTCTATGGGCTTCCAAATATCCCTTTGCCAATTCCACAAGAACAGCCTTAGCGAAAGGCTTCTTGAAGGGAAAGATGTAACTCTGTGAGATGAATTAACAGAACACAGAGCAGTTTCTCAGAAAGCTTCTTTCCAGTTTTGAACGGAAGATATTTCCTTTTTCACCATAGCCCTCTATGGGCTTCCAAATATCCCTTTGCCAATTCCACAAGAACAGCCTTAGTGAACGGCTTCTTGAAGGGAAAGATGTAACACTGTGAGATGAATTAACAGAACACAGAGCAGTTTCTCAGAAAGCTTTTTCCAGTTTTGAAGGGAAGATATTTCCTTTTTCACCATAGCCCTCTAAGGGCTTCCAAATATCCCTTTGCCAATTCCACAAGAACAGCCTTAGCGAAAGGCTTCTTGAAGGGAAAGATGTAACTCTGTGAGATGAATTAACAGAACACAGAGCAGTTTCTCAGAAAGCTTCTTTCCAGTTTTGAACGGAAGATATTTCCTTTTTCACCATAGCCCTCTATGGGCTTCCAAATATCCCTTTGCCAATTCCACAAGAACAGCCTTAGCGAAAGGCTTCTTGAAGGGAAAGATGTAACTCTGTGAGATGAATTAACAGAACACAGAGCAGTTTCTCAGAAAGCTTGTTTCCAGTTTTGAACGGAAGATATTTCCTTTTTCACCATAGCCCTCTATGGGCTTCCAAATATCCCTTTGCCAATTCCACAAGAACAGCCTTAGCGAAAGGCTTCTTGAAGGGAAAGATGTAACTCTGTGAGATGAATTAACAGAACACAGAGCAGTTTCTCAGAAAGCTTGTTTCCAGTTTTGAACGGAAGATATTCCCTTTTTCACCATAGCCCTCTATGGGCTTCCAAATATCCCTTTGCCAATTCCACAAGAACAGCCTTAGCCAAAGGCTTCTTGAAGGGAAAGATGTAACTCTGTGAGATGAATTAACAGAACACAGAGCAGTTTCTCAGAAAGCTTCTTTCCAGTTTTGAACGGAAGATATTTCCTTTTTCACCATAGCCCTCTAGGGGCTTCCACATATCCCTTTGCCAATTCCACAAGAACAGCCTTAGCGAAAGGCTTCTTGAAGGGAAAGATGTAACTCTGTGAGATGAATTAACAGAACACAGAGCAGTTTCTCAGAAAGCTTCTTTCCAGTTTTGAACGGAAGATATTTCCTTTTCCACCATAGCCCTCTATGGGCTTCCAAATATCCCTTTGCCAATTCCACAAGAACAGCCTTAGCGAAAGGCTTCTTGAAGGGAAAGATGTAACTCTGTGAGATGAATTAACAGAACACAGAGCAGTTTCTCAGAAAGCTTCTTTCCAGTTTTGAACGGAAGATATTTCCTTTTTCACCATAGCCCTCTATGTGCTTCCAAATATCCCTTTGCCAATTCCACAAGAACAGCCTTAGCGAAAGGCTTCTTGAAGGGAAGGATGTAACTCTGTGAGATGAATTAACAGAACACAGAGCAGTTTCTCAGAAAGCTTCTCTCCAGTTTTGAACGGAAGATATTTCCTTTTTCACCATAGCCCTCTAAGGGCTTCCAAATATCCCTTTGCCAATTCCACAAGAACAGCCTTAGCGAAAGGCTTCTTGAAGGGAAAGATGTAACTCTGTGAGATGAATTAACAGAACACAGAGCAGTTTCTCAGAAAGCTTCTTTCCAGTTTTGAACGGAAGATATTTCCTGTTTCACCATAGCCCTCTATGGGCTTCCAAATATCCCTTTGCCAATTCCACAAGAACAGCCTTAGCGAAAGGCTTCTTGAAGGGAAAGATGTAACTCTGTGAGTTGAATTAACAGAACACAGAGCAGTTTCTCAGAAAGCTTCTTTCCAGTTTTGAACGGAAGATATTTCCTTTTTCACCATAGCCCTCTAAGTGCTTCCAAATATCCCTTTGCCAATTCCACAAGAACAGCCTTAGCGAAAGGCTTCTTGAAGGGAAAGGTGTAACTCTGTGAGATGAATTAACAGAACACAGAGCAGTTTCTCAGAAAGGTTCTTTCCAGTTTTCAACGGAAGATATTTCCTTTTTCACCATAGCCCTCTATGGGCTTCCAAATATCCCTTTGCCAATTGCACAAGAACAGCCTTAGCGAAAGGCTTCCTGAAGGGATAGATGTAACTCTGTGAGATGAATTAACAGAACACAGAGCAGTTTCTCAGAAAGCTTGTTTCCAGTTTTGAAGGGAAGATATTTCCTTTTTCACCATAGCCCTCTATGGGCTTCCAAATATCCCTTTGCCAATTCCACAAGAACAGACTTAGCGAACTTCTTCTTGAAGGGAAAGTTGTAACACTGTGAGATGAATTAACAGAACACAGAGCAGTTTCTCAGAAAGCTTTTTCCAGTTTTGAAGGGAAGATATTTCCTTTTTCACCATAGCCTTCTATGGGCTTCCAAATATCCCTTTGCCAATTCCACAAGAACAGCCATAGCGAAAGTCTTCTTGAAGGGATAGATGTAACTCTGTGAGATGAATTAACAGAACACAGAGCAGTTTCTCAGAAAGCTTCTTTCCTGCTTTGAAGGGAAGATATTTCCTTTTTCACCCTAGGCCTCTATGGGCTTCCAAATATCCCTTTGCCAATTCCACAAGAACAGCCTTAGCGAAAGGCTTCTTGAAGGGAAAGATGTAACTCTGTGAGATGAATTAACAGAACACAGAGCAGTTTCTCAGAAAGCTTCTTTCTAGTTTTGAACGGAAGATATTTCCTTTTTCACCATAGCCCTCTATGGGCTTCCAAATATCCCTTTGCCAATTCCACAAGAACAGCCTTAGCGAAAGGCTTCTTGAACGGAAAGATGTAACTCTGTGAGATGAATTAACAGAACACAGAGCAGTTTCTCAGAAAGCTTCTTTCCAGTTTTGAACGGAAGATATTTCCTTTTTCACCATAGCCCTCTATGGGCTTCCAAATATCCCTTTGCCAATTCCACAAGAACAGCCTTAGCGAACTTCTTCTTGAAGGGAAAGATGTAACACTGTGAGATGAATTAACAGAACACAGAGCAGTTTCTCAGAAAGCTTTTTCCAGTTTTGAAGGGAAGATATTTCCTTTTTCACCATAGCCCTCTATGGGCTTCCAAATATCCCTTTGCCAATTCCACAAGAACAGCCTTAGCGAACGGCTTCTTGAAGGGAAAGATGTGACTCTGTGAGATGAATTAACAGAACACAGAGCAGTTTCTCAGAAAGCTTCTTTCCAGTTTTGAACGGAAGATATTTCCTTTTTCACCATAGCCCTCTATGGGCTTCCAAATATCCCTTTGCCAATTCCACAAGAACAGCCTTAGCGAAAGGCTTCTTGAAGGGAAAGATGTAACTCTGTGAGACGAATTAACAGAACACAGAGCAGTTTCTCAGAAAGCTTCTTTCCAGTTTTGAACGGAAGATATTTCCTTTTTCACCATAGCCCTCTATGGGCTTCCAAATATCCCTTTGCCAATTCCACAAGAACAGCCTTAGCGAAAGGCTTCTTGAAGGGAAAGATGTAACTCTGTGAGATGAATTAACAGAACACAGAGCAGTTTCTCAGAAAGCTTGTTTCCAGTTTTGAACGGAAGATATTCCCTTTTTCACCATAGCCCTCTATGGGCTTCCAAATATCCCTTTGCCAATTCCACAAGAACAGACTTAGCGAACTTCTTCTTGAAGGGAAAGTTGTAACACTGTGAGATGAATTAACAGAACACAGAGCAGTTTCTCAGAAAGCTTTTTCCAGTTTTGAAGGGAAGATATTTCCTTTTTCACCATAGCCTTCTATGGGCTTCCAAATATCCCTTTGCCAATTCCACAAGAACAGCCATAGCGAAAGTCTTCTTGAAGGGATAGATGTAACTCTGTGAGATGAATTAACAGAACACAGAGCAGTTTCTCAGAAAGCTTCTTTCCAGCTTTGAAGGGAAGATATTTCCTTTTTCACCCTAGGCCTCTATGGGCTTCCAAATATCCCTTTGCCAATTCCACAAGAACAGCCTTAGCGAAAGGCTTCTTGAAGGGAAAGATGTAACTCTGTGAGATGAATTAACAGAACACAGAGCAGTTTCTCAGAAAGCTTCTTTCTAGTTTTGAACGGAAGATATTTCCTTTTTCACCATAGCCCTCTATGGGCTTCCAAATATCCCTTTGCCAATTCCACAAGAACAGCCTTAGCGAAAGGCTTCTTGAAGGGAAAGATGTAACTCTGTGAGATGAATTAACAGAACACAGAGCAGTTTCTCAGAAAGCTTCTTTCCAGTTTTGAACGGAATATATTTCCTTTTTCACCATAGCCCTCTATGGGCTTCCAAATATCCCTTTGCCAATTCCACAAGAACAGCCTTAGCGAACTTCTTCTTGAAGGGAAAGATGTAACACTGTGAGATGAATTAACAGAACACAGAGCAGTTTCTCAGAAAGCTTTTTCCAGTTTTGAAGGGAAGATATTTCCTTTTTCACCATAGCCCTCTATGGGCTTCCAAATATCCCTTTGCCAATTCCACAAGAACAGCCTTAGCGAAAGGCTTCTTGAAGGGAAAGATGTGACTCTGTGAGATGAATTAACAGAACACAGAGCAGTTTCTCAGAAAGCTTCTTTCCAGTTTTGAACGGAAGATATTTCCTTTTTCACCATAGCCCTCTATGGGCTTCCAAATATCCCTTTGCCAATTCCACAAGAACAGCCTTAGCGAAAGGCTTCTTGAAGGGAAAGATGTAACTCTGTGAGACGAATTAACAGAACACAGAGCAGTTTCTCAGAAAGCTTCTTTCCAGTTTTGAACGGAAGATATTTCCTTTTTCACCATAGCCCTCTATGGGCTTCCAAATATCCCTTTGCCAATTCCACAAGAACAGCCTTAGCGAAAGGCATCTTGAAGGGAAAGATGTAACTCTGTGAGATGAATTAACAGAACACAGAGCAGTTTCTCAGAAAGCTTGTTTCCAGTTTTGAACGGAAGATATTCCCTTTTTCACCATAGCCCTCTATGGGCTTCCAAATATCCCTTTGCCAATTCCACAAGAACAGCCTTAGCGAAAGGCTTCTTGAAGGGAAAGATGTAACTCTGTGAGATGAATTAACAGAACACAGAGCAGTTTCTCAGAAAGCTTCTTTCCAGTTTTGAACGGAAGATATTTCCTTTTTCACCATAGCCCTCTATGGGCTTCCAAATATCCCTTTGCCAATTCCACAAGAACAGCCTTAGCGAAAGGCTTGTTGAAGGGAAAGATGTAACTCTGTGAGATGAATTAACAGAACACAGAGCAGTTTCTCAGAAAGCTTCTTTCCAGTTTTGAACGGAAGATATTTCCTTTTCCACCATAGCCCTCTATGGGCTTCCAAATATCCCTTTGCCAATTCCACAAGAACAGCCTTAGCGAAAGGCTTCTTGAAGGGAAAGATGTAACTCTGTGAGATGAATTAACAGAACACAGAGCAGTTTCTCAGAAAGCTTCTTTCCAGTTTTGAACGGAAGATATTTCCTTTTTCACCATAGCCCTCTATGTGCTTCCAAATATCCCTTTGCCAATTCCACAAGAACAGCCTTAGCGAAAGGCTTCTTGAAGGGAAAGATGTAACTCTGTGAGATGAATTAACAGAACACAGAGCAGTTTCTCAGAAAGCTTCTTTCCAGTTTTGAACGGAAGATATTTCCTTTTTCACCATAGCCCTCTATGGGCTTCCAAATATCCCTTTGCCAATTCCACAAGAACAGCCTTAGCGAAAGGCTTCTTGAAGGGAAAGATGTAACTCTGTGAGATGAATTAACAGAACACAGAGCAGTTTCTCAGAAAGCTTCTTTCCAGTTTTGAACGGAAGATATTTCCTTTTTCACCATAGCCCTCTATGGGCTTCCAAATATCCCTTTGCCAATTCCACAAGAACAGCCTTAGCGAAAGGCTTCTTGAAGGGAAAGATGTAACTCTGTGAGATGAATTAACAGAACACAGAGCAGTTTCTCAGAAAGCTTCTTTCCAGTTTTGAACGGAAGATATTTCCTTTTTCACCATAGCCCTCTATGTGCTTCCAAATATCCCTTTGCCAATTCCACAAGAACAGCCTTAGCGAAAGGCTTCTTGAAGGGAAAGATGTAACTCTGTGAGATGAATTAACAGAACACAGAGCAGTTTCTCAGAAAGCTTCTTTCCAGTTTTGAACGGAAGATATTTCCTTTTTCACCATAGCCCTCTATGGGCTTCCAAATATCCCTTTGCCAATTCCACAAGAACAGCCTTAGCGAAAGGCTTCTTGAAGGGAAAGATGTAACTCTGTGAGATGAATTAACAGAACACAGAGCAGTTTCTCAGTAAGCTTCTTTCCAGGTTTGAACGGAAGATATTTCCTTTTTCACCATAGCCCTCTATGGGTTTCCAAATATCCCTCTGTCAATTCCACAAGAACAGCCTTAGCGAAAGGCTTCTTGAAGGGAAAGATGTAACTCTGTGAGATGAATTAACAGAACATAGAGCAGTTTCTCAGAAAGCTTCTTTCCAGTTTTGAACGGAAGATATTTCCTTTTTCACCATAGCCCTCTATGGGCTTCCAAATATCCCTTTGCCAATTCCACAAGAACAGCCTTAGCGAAAGGCTTCTTTAAGGGAAAGATGTAACTCTGTGAGATGAATTAACAGAACACAGAGCAGTTTCTCAGAAAGCTTCCTTCCAGTTTTGAACGGAAGATATTTCCTTTTTCACCATAGCCCTCTATGGGCTTCCAAATATCCCCTTGCCAATTCCACAAGAACAGCCTTAGCGAAAGGCTTCTTGAAGGGAAAGATGTAACTCTGTGAGATGAATTAACAGAACACAGAGCAGTTTCTCAGAAAGCTTCTTTCCAGTTTTGAACTGAAGATATTTCCTTTTTCACCATAGCCCTCTATGGGCTTCCAAATATCCCTTTGCCAATTCCACAAGAACAGCCTTAGTGAAAGACTTCTTGAAGGGAAAGATGTAACTCTGTGAGATGAATTAACAGAACACAGAGCAGTTTCTCAGAAAGCTTCTTTCCAGTTTTGAACGGAAGATATTTCCTTTTTCACCATAGCCCTCTATGGGCTTCCAAATATCCCTTTGCCAATTCCACAAGAACAGCCTTAGCGAAAGGCTTCTTGAAGGGAAACATGTAACTCTGTGAGACGAATTAACAGAACACAGAGCAGTTTCTCAGAAAGCTTCTTTCCAGTTTTGAACGGAAGATATTTCCTTTTTCACCATAGCCCTCTATGGGCTTCCAAATATCCTTTGCCAATTCCACAAGAACAGCCTTAGCGAAAGACTTCTTGAAGGGAAAGATGTAACTCTGTGAGATGAATTAACAGAACACAGAGCACTTTCTCAGAAAGTTTCTTTCCAGTTTTGAAAGGAAGATATTTCCTTTTTCACCATAGCCCTCTATGGGCTTCCAAATATCCCTTTGCCAATTCCACAAGAACAACCTTAGCGAAAGGCTTCTTGAAGGGAAAGATGTAACTCTGTGAGATGAATTAACAGAACACAGAGCAGTTTCTCAGAAAGCTTCCTTCCAGTTTTGAACGGAAGATATTTCCTTTTTCACCATAGCCCTCTATGGGCTTCCAAATATCCCTTTGCCAATTCCACAAGAACAGCCTTAGCGAAAGGCTTCTTGAAGGGAAAGATGTAACTCTGTGAGATGAATTAACAGAACACAGAGCAGTTTCTCAGAAAGCTTCTTTCCAGTTTTGAACGGAAGATATTTCCTTTTTCACCATAGCCCTCTATGGGCTTCCAAATATCCCTTTGCCAATTCCACAAGAACAGCCTTAGTGAACGGCTTCTTGAAGGGAAAGATGTAACACTGTGAGATGAATTAACAGAACACAGAGCAGTTTCTCAGAAAGCTTTTTCCAGTTTTGAAGGGAAGATATTTCCTTTTTCACCATAGCCCTCTAAGGGCTTCCAAATATCCCTTTGCCAATTCCACAAGAACAGCCTTAGCGAAAGGCTTCTTGAAGGGAAAGATGTAACTCTGTGAGATGAATTAACAGAACACAGAGCAGTTTCTCAGAAAGCTTCTTTCCAGTTTTGAACGGAAGATATTTCCTTTTTCACCATAGCCCTCTATGGGCTTCCAAATATCCCTTTGCCAATTCCACAAGAACAGCCTTAGCGAAAGGCTTCTTGAAGGGAAAGATGTAACTCTGTGAGATGAATTAACAGAACACAGAGCAGTTTCTCAGAAAGCTTCTTTCCAGTTTTGAACGGAAGATATTTCCTTTTTCACCATAGCCCTCTATGGGCTTCCAAATATCCCTTTGCCAATTCCACAAGAACAGCCTTAGCGAAAGGCTTCTTGAAGGGAAAGATGTAACTCTGTGAGATGAATTAACAGAACACAGAGCAGTTTCTCAGAAAGCTTGTTTCCAGTTTTGAACGGAAGATATTCCCTTTTTCACCATAGCCCTCTATGGGCTTCCAAATATCCCTTTGCCAATTCCACAAGAACAGCCTTAGCCAAAGGCTTCTTGAAGGGAAAGATGTAACTCTGTGAGATGAATTAACAGAACACAGAGCAGTTTCTCAGAAAGCTTCTTTCCAGTTTTGAACGGAAGATATTTCCTTTTTCACCATAGCCCTCTAGGGGCTTCCAAATATCCCTTTGCCAATTCCACAAGAACAGCCTTAGCGAAAGGCTTCTTGAAGGGAAAGATGTAACTCTGTGAGATGAATTAACAGAACACAGAGCAGTTTCTCAGAGAGCTTCTTTCCAGTTTTGAACGGAAGATATTTCCTTTTCCACCATAGCCCTCTATGGGCTTCCAAATATCCCTTTGCCAATTCCACAAGAACAGCCTTAGCGAAAGGCTTCTTGAAGGGAAAGATGTAACTCTGTGAGATGAATTAACAGAACACAGAGCAGTTTCTCAGAAAGCTTCTTTCCAGTTTTGAACGGAAGATATTTCCTTTTTCACCATAGCCCTCTATGTGCTTCCAAATATCCCTTTGCCAATTCCACAAGAACAGCCTTAGTGAAAGGCTTCTTGAAGGGAAAGATGTAACTCTGTGAGATGAATTAACAGAACACAGAGCAGTTTCTCAGAAAGCTTCTCTCCAGTTTTGAACGGAAGATATTTCCTTTTTCACCATAGCCCTCTAAGGGCTTCCAAATATCCCTTTGCCAATTCCACAAGAACAGCCTTAGCGAAAGGCTTCTTGAAGGGAAAGATGTAACTCTGTGAGATGAATTAACAGAACACAGAGCAGTTTCTCAGAAAGCTTCTTTCCAGTTTTGAACGGAAGATATTTCCTGTTTCACCATAGCCCTCTATGGGCTTCCAAATATCCCTTTGCCAATTCCACAAGAACAGCCTTAGCGAAAGGCTTCTTGAAGGGAAAGATGTAACTCTGTGAGTTGAATTAACAGAACACAGAGCAGTTTCTCAGAAAGCTTCTTTCCAGTTTTGAACGGAAGATATTTCCTTTTTCACCATAGCCCTCTAAGTGCTTCCAAATATCCCTTTGCCAATTCCACAAGAACAGCCTTAGCGAAAGGCTTCTTGAAGGGAAAGGTGTAACTCTGTGAGATGAATTAACAGAACACAGAGCAGTTTCTCAGAAAGGTTCTTTCCAGTTTTCAACGGAAGATATTTCCTTTTTCACCATAGCCCTCTATGGGCTTCCAAATATCCCTTTGCCAATTGCACAAGAACAGCCTTAGCGAAAGGCTTCCTGAAGGGATAGATGTAACTCTGTGAGATGAATTAACAGAACACAGAGCAGTTTCTCAGAAAGCTTGTTTCCAGTTTTGAAGGGAAGATATTTCCTTTTTCACCATAGCCCTCTATGGGCTTCCAAATATCCCTTTGCCAATTCCACAAGAACAGACTTAGCGAACTTCTTCTTGAAGGGAAAGTTGTAACACTGTGAGATGAATTAACAGAACACAGAGCAGTTTCTCAGAAAGCTTTTTCCAGTTTTGAAGGGAAGATATTTCCTTTTTCACCATAGCCTTCTATGGGCTTCCAAATATCCCTTTGCCAATTCCACAAGAACAGCCATAGCGAAAGTCTTCTTGAAGGGATAGATGTAACTCTGTGAGATGAATTAACAGAACACAGAGCAGTTTCTCAGAAAGCTTCTTTCCTGCTTTGAAGGGAAGATATTTCCTTTTTCACCCTAGGCCTCTATGGGCTTCCAAATATCCCTTTGCCAATTCCACAAGAACAGCCTTAGCGAAAGGCTTCTTGAAGGGAAAGATGTAACTCTGTGAGATGAATTAACAGAACACAGAGCAGTTTCTCAGAAAGCTTCTTTCTAGTTTTGAACGGAAGATATTTCCTTTTTCACCATAGCCCTCTATGGGCTTCCAAATATCCCTTTGCCAATTCCACAAGAACAGCCTTAGCGAAAGGCTTCTTGAAGGGAAAGATGTAACTCTGTGAGATGAATTAACAGAACACAGAGCAGTTTCTCAGAAAGCTTCTTTCCAGTTTTGAACGGAAGATATTTCCTTTTTCACCATAGCCCTCTATGGGCTTCCAAATATCCCTTTGCCAATTCCACAAGAACAGCCTTAGCGAACTTCTTCTTGAAGGGAAAGATGTAACACTGTGAGATGAATTAACAGAACACAGAGCAGTTTCTCAGAAAGCTTTTTCCAGTTTTGAAGGGAAGATATTTCCTTTTTCACCATAGCCCTCTATGGGCTTCCAAATATCCCTTTGCCAATTCCACAAGAACAGCCTTAGCGAAAGGCTTCTTGAAGGGAAAGATGTGACTCTGTGAGATGAATTAACAGAACACAGAGCAGTTTCTCAGAAAGCTTCTTTCCAGTTTTGAACGGAAGATATTTCCTTTTTCACCATAGCCCTCTATGGGCTTCCAAATATCCCTTTGCCAATTCCACAAGAACAGCCTTAGCGAAAGGCTTCTTGAAGGGAAAGATGTAACTCTGTGAGACGAATTAACAGAACACAGAGCAGTTTCTCAGAAAGCTTCTTTCCAGTTTTGAACGGAAGATATTTCCTTTTTCACCATAGCCCTCAATGGGCTTCCAAATATCCCTTTGCCAATTCCACAAGAACAGCCTTAGCGAAAGGCTTCTTGAAGGGAAAGATGTAACTCTGTGAGATGAATTAACAGAACACAGAGCAGTTTCTCAGAAAGCTTGTTTCCAGTTTTGAACGGAAGATATTCCCTTTTTCACCATAGCCCTCTATGGGCTTCCAAATATCCCTTTGCCAATTCCACAAGAACAGCCTTAGCGAAAGGCTTCTTGAAGGGAAAGATGTAACTCTGTGAGTTGAATTAACAGAACACAGAGCAGTTTCTCAGAAAGCTTCTTTCCAGTTTTGAACGGAAGATATTTCCTTTTTCACCATAGCCCTCTAAGTGCTTCCAAATATCCCTTTGCCAATTCCACAAGAACAGCCTTAGCGAAAGGCTTCTTGAAGGGAAAGGTGTAACTCTGTGAGATGAATTAACAGAACACAGAGCAGTTTCTCAGAAAGGTTCTTTCCAGTTTTCAACGGAAGATATTTCCTTTTTCACCATAGCCCTCTATGGGCTTCCAAATATCCCTTTGCCAATTGCACAAGAACAGCCTTAGCGAAAGGCTTCCTGAAGGGATAGATGTAACTCTGTGAGATGAATTAACAGAACACAGAGCAGTTTCTCAGAAAGCTTGTTTCCAGTTTTGAAGGGAAGATATTTCCTTTTTCACCATAGCCCTCTATGGGCTTCCAAATATCCCTTTGCCAATTCCACAAGAACAGACTTAGCGAACTTCTTCTTGAAGGGAAAGTTGTAACACTGTGAGATGAATTAACAGAACACAGAGCAGTTTCTCAGAAAGCTTTTTCCAGTTTTGAAGGGAAGATATTTCCTTTTTCACCATAGCCTTCTATGGGCTTCCAAATATCCCTTTGCCAATTCCACAAGAACAGCCATAGCGAAAGTCTTCTTGAAGGGATAGATGTAACTCTGTGAGATGAATTAACAGAACACAGAGCAGTTTCTCAGAAAGCTTCTTTCCTGCTTTGAAGGGAAGATATTTCCTTTTTCACCCTAGGCCTCTATGGGCTTCCAAATATCCCTTTGCCAATTCCACAAGAACAGCCTTAGCGAAAGGCTTCTTGAAGGGAAAGATGTAACTCTGTGAGATGAATTAACAGAACACAGAGCAGTTTCTCAGAAAGCTTCTTTCTAGTTTTGAACGGAAGATATTTCCTTTTTCACCATAGCCCTCTATGGGCTTCCAAATATCCCTTTGCCAATTCCACAAGAACAGCCTTAGCGAAAGGCTTCTTGAAGGGAAAGATGTAACTCTGTGAGATGAATTAACAGAACACAGAGCAGTTTCTCAGAAAGCTTCTTTCCAGTTTTGAACGGAAGATATTTCCTTTTTCACCATAGCCCTCTATGGGCTTCCAAATATCCCTTTGCCAATTCCACAAGAACAGCCTTAGCGAACTTCTTCTTGAAGGGAAAGATGTAACACTGTGAGATGAATTAACAGAACACAGAGCAGTTTCTCAGAAAGCTTTTTCCAGTTTTGAAGGGAAGATATTTCCTTTTTCACCATAGCCCTCTATGGGCTTCCAAATATCCCTTTGCCAATTCCACAAGAACAGCCTTAGCGAAAGGCTTCTTGAAGGGAAAGATGTGACTCTGTGAGATGAATTAACAGAACACAGAGCAGTTTCTCAGAAAGCTTCTTTCAAGTTTTGAACGGAAGATATTTCCTTTTTCACCATAGCCCTCTATGGGCTTCCAAATATCCCTTTGCCAATTCCACAAGAACAGCCTTAGCGAAAGGCTTCTTGAAGGGAAAGATGTAACTCTGTGAGACGAATTAACAGAACACAGAGCAGTTTCTCAGAAAGCTTCTTTCCAGTTTTGAACGGAAGATATTTCCTTTTTCACCATAGCCCTCTATGGGCTTCCAAATATCCCTTTGCCAATTCCACAAGAACAGCCTTAGCGAAAGGCTTCTTGAAGGGAAAGATGTAACTCTGTGAGATGAATTAACAGAACACAGAGCAGTTTCTCAGAAAGCTTGTTTCCAGTTTTGAACGGAAGATATTCCCTTTTTCACCATAGCCCTCTATGGGCTTCCAAATATCCCTTTGCCAATTCCACAAGAACAGCCTTAGCGAAAGGCTTCTTGAAGGGAAAGATGTAACTCTGTGAGATGAATTAACAGAACACAGAGCAGTTTCTCAGAAAGCTTCTTTCCAGTTTTGAACGGAAGATATTTCCTTTTTCACCATAGCCCTCTATGGGCTTCCAAATATCCCTTTGCCAATTCCACAAGAACAGCCTTAGCGAAAGGCTTCTTGAAGGGAAAGATGTAACTCTGTGAGATGAATTAACAGAACACAGAGCAGTTTCTCAGAAAGCTTCTTTCCAGTTTTGAACGGAAGATATTTCCTTTTCCACCATAGCCCTCTATGGGCTTCCAAATATCCCTTTGCCAATTCCACAAGAACAGCCTTAGCGAAAGGCTTCTTGAAGGGAAAGATGTAACTCTGTGAGATGAATTAACAGAACACAGAGCAGTTTCTCAGAAAGCTTCTTTCCAGTTTTGAACGCAAGATATTTCCTTTTTCACCATAGCCCTCTATGTGCTTCCAAATATCCCTTTGCCAATTCCACAAGAACAGCCTTAGCGAAAGGCTTCTTGAAGGGAAAGATGTAACTCTGTGAGATGAATTAACAGAACACAGAGCAGTTTCTCAGAAAGCTTCTTTCCAGTTTTGAACGGAAGATATTTCCTTTTTCACCATAGCCCTCTATGGGCTTCCAAATATCCCTTTGCCAATTCCACAAGAACAGCCTTAGCGAAAGGCTTCTTGAAGGGAAAGATGTAACTCTGTGAGATGAATTAACAGAACACAGAGCAGTTTCTCAGAAAGCTTCTTTCCAGTTTTGAACGGAAGATATTTCCTTTTTCACCATAGCCCTCTATGGGCTTCCAAATATCCCTTTGCCAATTCCACAAGAACAGCCTTAGCGAACTTCTTCTTGAAGGGAAAGATGTAACTCTGTGAGATGAATTAACAGAACACAGAGCAGTTTCTCAGAAAGCTTCTTTCCAGTTTTGAACGGAAGATATTTCCTTTTTCACCATAGCCCTCTATGTGCTTCCAAATATCCCTTTGCCAATTCCACAAGAACAGCCTTAGCGAAAGGCTTCTTGAAGGGAAAGATGTAACTCTGTGAGATGAATTAACAGAACACAGAGCAGTTTCTCAGAAAGCTTCTTTCCAGTTTTGAACGGAAGATATTTCCTTTTTCACCATAGCCCTCTATGGGCTTCCAAATATCCCTTTGCCAATTCCACAAGAACAGCCTTAGCGAAAGGCTTCTTGAAGGGAAAGATGTAACTCTCTGAGATGAATTAACAGAACACAGAGCAGTTTCTCAGTAAGCTTCTTTCCAGGTTTGAACGGAAGATATTTCCTTTTTCACCATAGCCCTCTATGGGTTTCCAAATATCCCTCTGTCAATTCCACAAGAACAGCCTTAGCGAAAGGCTTCTTGAAGGGAAAGATGTAACTCTGTGAGATGAATTAACAGAACATAGAGCAGTTTCTCAGAAAGCTTCTTTCCAGTTTTGAACGGAAGATATTTCCTTTTTCACCATAGCCCTCTATGGGCTTCCAAATATCCCTTTGCCAATTCCACAAGAACAGCCTTAGCGAAAGGCTTCTTTAAGGGAAAGATGTAACTCTGTGAGATGAATTAACAGAACACAGAGCAGTTTCTCAGAAAGCTTCCTTCCAGTTTTGAACGGAAGATATTTCCTTTTTCACCATAGCCCTCTATGGGCTTCCAAATATCCCCTTGCCAATTCCACAAGAACAGCCTTAGCGAAAGGCTTCTTGAAGGGAAAGATGTAACTCTGTGAGATGAATTAACAGAACACAGAGCAGTTTCTCAGAAAGCTTCTTTCCAGTTTTGAACGGAAGATATTTCCTTTTTCACCATAGCCCTCTATGGGCTTCCAAATATCCCTTTGCCAATTCCACAAGAACAGCCTTAGCGAAAGACTTCTTGAAGGGAAAGATGTAACTCTGTGAGATGAATTAACAGAACACAGAGCAGTTTCTCAGAAAGCTTCTTTCCAGTTTTGAACGGAAGATATTTCCTTTTTCACCATAGCCCTCTATGGGCTTCCAAATATCCCTTTGCCAATTCCACAAGAACAGCCTTAGCGAAAGGCTTCTTGAAGGGAAACATGTAACTCTGTGAGACGAATTAACAGAACACAGAGCAGTTTCTCAGAAAGCTTCTTTCCAGTTTTGAACGGAAGATATTTCCTTTTTCACCATAGCCCTCTATGGGCTTCCAAATATCCTTTGCCAATTCCACAAGAACAGCCTTAGCGAAAGACTTCTTGAAGGGAAAGATGTAACTCTGTGAGATGAATTAACAGAACACAGAGCACTTTCTCAGAAAGTTTCTTTCCAGTTTTGAAAGGAAGATATTTCCTTTTTCACCATAGCCCTCTATGGGCTTCCAAATATCCCTTTGCCAATTCCACAAGAACAACCTTAGCGAAAGGCTTCTTGAAGGGAAAGATGTAACTCTGTGAGATGAATTAACAGAACACAGAGCAGTTTCTCAGAAAGCTTCCTTCCAGTTTTGAACGGAAGATATTTCCTTTTTCACCATAGCCCTCTATGGGCTTCCAAATATCCCTTTGCCAATTCCACAAGAACAGCCTTAGCGAAAGGCTTCTTGAAGGGAAAGATGTAACTCTGTGAGATGAATTAACAGAACACAGAGCAGTTTCTCAGAAAGCTTCTTTCCAGTTTTGAACGGAAGATATTTCCTTTTTCACCATAGCCCTCTATGGGCTTCCAAATATCCCTTTGCCAATTCCACAAGAACAGCCTTAGTGAACGGCTTCTTGAAGGGAAAGATGTAACACTGTGAGATGAATTAACAGAACACAGAGCAGTTTCTCAGAAAGCTTCTTTCCAGTTTTGAAGGGAAGATATTTCCTTTTTCACCATAGCCCTCTATGGGCTTCCAAATATCCCTTTGCCAATTCCACAAGAACAGCCTTAGCGAAAGGCTTCTTGAAGGGAAAGATGTGACTCTGTGAGATGAATTAACAGAACACAGAGCAGTTTCTCAGAAAGCTTCTTTCCAGTTTTGAACGGAAGATATTTCCTTTTTCACCATAGCCCTCTATGGGCTTCCAAATATCCCTTTGCCAATTCCACAAGAACAGCCTTAGCGAAAGGCTTCTTGAAGGGAAAGATGTAACTCTGTGAGACGAATTAACAGAACACAGAGCAGTTTCTCAGAAAGCTTCTTTCCAGTTTTGAACGGAAGATATTTCCTTTTTCACCATAGCCCTCTATGGGCTTCCAAATATCCCTTTGCCAATTCCACAAGAACAGCCTTAGCGAAAGGCTTCTTGAAGGGAAAGATGTAACTCTGTGAGATGAATTAACAGAACACAGAGCAGTTTCTCAGAAAGCTTGTTTCCAGTTTTGAACGGAAGATATTCCCTTTTTCACCATAGCCCTCTATGGGCTTCCAAATATCCCTTTGCCAATTCCACAAGAACAGCCTTAGCGAAAGGCTTCTTGAAGGGAAAGATGTAACTCTGTGAGATGAATTAACAGAACATAGAGCAGTTTCTCAGAAAGCTTCTTTCCAGTTTTGAACGGAAGATATTTCCTTTTTCACCATAGCCCTCTATGGGCTTCCAAATATCCCTTTGCCAATTCCACAAGAACAGCCTTAGCGAAAGGCTTCTTTAAGGGAAAGATGTAACTCTGTGAGATGAATTAACAGAACACAGAGCAGTTTCTCAGAAAGCTTCCTTCCAGTTTTGAACGGAAGATATTTCCTTTTTCACCATAGCCCTCTATGGGCTTCCAAATATCCCCTTGCCAATTCCACAAGAACAGCCTTAGCGAAAGGCTTCTTGAAGGGAAAGATGTAACTCTGTGAGATGAATTAACAGAACACAGAGCAGTTTCTCAGAAAGCTTCTTTCCAGTTTTGAACGGAAGATATTTCCTTTTTCACCATAGCCCTCTATGGGCTTCCAAATATCCCTTTGCCAATTCCACAAGAACAGCCTTAGCGAAAGACTTCTTGAAGGGAAAGATGTAACTCTGTGAGATGAATTAACAGAACACAGAGCAGTTTCTCAGAAAGCTTCTTTCCAGTTTTGAACGGAAGATATTTCCTTTTTCACCATAGCCCTCTATGGGCTTCCAAATATCCCTTTGCCAATTCCACAAGAACAGCCTTAGCGAAAGGCTTCTTGAAGGGAAACATGTAACTCTGTGAGACGAATTAACAGAACACAGAGCAGTTTCTCAGAAAGCTTCTTTCCAGTTTTGAACGGAAGATATTTCCTTTTTCACCATAGCCCTCTATGGGCTTCCAAATATCCTTTGCCAATTCCACAAGAACAGCCTTAGCGAAAGACTTCTTGAAGGGAAAGATGTAACTCTGTGAGATGAATTAACAGAACACAGAGCACTTTCTCAGAAAGTTTCTTTCCAGTTTTGAAAGGAAGATATTTCCTTTTTCACCATAGCCCTCTATGGGCTTCCAAATATCCCTTTGCCAATTCCAGAAGAACAACCTTAGCGAAAGGCTTCTTGAAGGGAAAGATGTAACTCTGTGAGATGAATTAACAGAACACAGAGCAGTTTCTCAGAAAGCTTCCTTCCAGTTTTGAACGGAAGATATTTCCTTTTTCACCATAGCCCTCTATGGGCTTCCAAATATCCCTTTGCCAATTCCACAAGAACAGCCTTAGCGAAAGGCTTCTTGAAGGGAAAGATGTAACTCTGTGAGATGAATTAACAGAACACAGAGCAGTTTCTCAGAAAGCTTCTTTCCAGTTTTGAACGGAAGATATTTCCTTTTTCACCATAGCCC
This sequence comes from Chlorocebus sabaeus, assembly GCF_047675955.1. Taxonomy (NCBI): domain Eukaryota; kingdom Metazoa; phylum Chordata; class Mammalia; order Primates; family Cercopithecidae; genus Chlorocebus; species Chlorocebus sabaeus. The sequence goes on along the minus strand of NW_027327448.1, from coordinate 1,802,069 downwards.
TCTATGGGCTTCCAAATATCCCTTTGCCAATTCCACAAGAACAGCCTTAGTGAACGGCTTCTTGAAGGGAAAGATGTAACACTGTGAGATGAATTAACAGAACACAGAGCAGTTTCTCAGAAAGCTTTTTCCAGTTTTGAAGGGAAGATATTTCCTTTTTCACCATAGCCCTCTATGGGCTTCCAAATATCCCTTTGCCAATTCCACAAGAACAGCCTTAGCGAAAGGCTTCTTGAAGGGAAAGATGTGACTCTGTGAGATGAATTAACAGAACACAGAGCAGTTTCTCAGAAAGCTTCTTTCCAGTTTTGAACGGAAGATATTTCCTTTTTCACCATAGCCCTCTATGGGCTTCCAAATATCCCTTTGCCAATTCCACAAGAACAGCCTTAGCGAAAGGCTTCTTGAAGGGAAAGATGTAACTCTGTGAGACGAATTAACAGAACACAGAGCAGTTTCTCAGAAAGCTTCTTTCCAGTTTTGAACGGAAGATATTTCCTTTTTCACCATAGCCCTCTATGGGCTTCCAAATATCCCTTTGCCAATTCCACAAGAACAGCCTTAGCGAAAGGCTTCTTGAAGGGAAAGATGTAACTCTGTGAGATGAATTAACAGAACACAGAGCAGTTTCTCAGAAAGCTTGTTTCCAGTTTTGAACGGAAGATATTCCCTTTTTCACCATAGCCCTCTATGGGCTTCCAAATATCCCTTTGCCAATTCCACAAGAACAGCCTTAGCGAAAGGCTTCTTGAAGGGAAAGATGTAACTCTGTGAGATGAATTAACAGAACACAGAGCAGTTTCTCAGAAAGCTTCTTTCCAGTTTTGAACGGAAGATATTTCCTTTTTCACCATAGCCCTCTATGGGCTTCCAAATATCCCTTTGCCAATTCCACAAGAACAGCCTTAGCGAAAGGCTTCTTGAAGGGAAAGATGTAACTCTGTGAGATGAATTAACAGAACACAGAGCAGTTTCTCAGAAAGCTTCTTTCCAGTTTTGAACGGAAGATATTTCCTTTTCCACCATAGCCCTCTATGGGCTTCCAAATATCCCTTTGCCAATTCCACAAGAACAGCCTTAGCGAAAGGCTTCTTGAAGGGAAAGATGTAACTCTGTGAGATGAATTAACAGAACACAGAGCAGTTTCTCAGAAAGCTTCTTTCCAGTTTTGAACGGAAGATATTTCCTTTTTCACCATAGCCCTCTATGTGCTTCCAAATATCCCTTTGCCAATTCCACAAGAACAGCCTTAGCGAAAGGCTTCTTGAAGGGAAAGATGTAACTCTGTGAGATGAATTAACAGAACACAGAGCAGTTTCTCAGAAAGCTTCTTTCCAGTTTTGAACGGAAGATATTTCCTTTTTCACCATAGCCCTCTATGGGCTTCCAAATATCCCTTTGCCAATTCCACAAGAACAGCCTTAGCGAAAGGCTTCTTGAAGGGAAAGATGTAACTCTGTGAGATGAATTAACAGAACACAGAGCAGTTTCTCAGAAAGCTTCTTTCCAGTTTTGAACGGAAGATATTTCCTTTTTCACCATAGCCCTCTATGGGCTTCCAAATATCCCTTTGCCAATTCCACAAGAACAGCCTTAGCGAAAGGCTTCTTGTAGGGAAAGATGTAACTCTGTGAGATGAATTAACAGAACACAGAGCAGTTTCTCAGAAAGCTTCTTTCCAGTTTTGAACGGAAGATATTTCCTTTTTCACCATAGCCCTCTATGTGCTTCCAAATATCCCTTTGCCAATTCCACAAGAACAGCCTTAGCGAAAGGCTTCTTGAAGGGAAAGATGTAACTCTGTGAGATGAATTAACAGAACACAGAGCAGTTTCTCAGAAAGCTTCCTTCCAGTTTTGAACGGAAGATATTTCCTTTTTCACCATAGCCCTCTATGGGCTTCCAAATATCCCTTTGCCAATTCCACAAGAACAGCCTTAGCGAAAGGCTTCTTGAAGGGAAAGATGTAACTCTGTGAGATGAATTAACAGAACACAGAGCAGTTTCTCAGTAAGCTTCTTTCCAGGTTTGAACGGAAGATATTTCCTTTTTCACCATAGCCCTCTATG